>NC_083724.1:99625950-99928981 GCF_028564815.1 Eubalaena glacialis | reverse complement strand
GCTGCTTGGTAGTTAACCAGCAGTTTTCCCATTGGAAGGATTGACCAGCTGTCATTGCACCCATTTTTCTGTTTCTGCCCTGATACGAAGGAACTAGAGTTTTGTTTTTATTTATTTGTGTGGTTTTGTTTTTTTTCTATAACTCCAGAGGAGAGCTCAGGGAATAAAACAATGGCTCCTCCCCCAGATACACACACTTGCACAGACACAGACCAAAGGGTCCAGTTGGCCATAGTATTGGAAGTTGTCTCCATCTTTTTCCTTACCTGTAACCATATTGTGTGTGTGCTACAACTCTCACTCCTAAGCCCTTATAGCAGGCACTGCTAGTTGCTCATGGTGCTCTGGCACTGAGCTTAGAGACATACTTCATCATATGGCACTATAGGCAGCCACTACCAGTCAGTTGGAACAGGCTTACAAAATGAAACGTTCATTATTCCTGGTCTGGGATGGATCCCAAATTCAGCATTGTAACAGATTTCTAAGGTAGCTGGTTGTTGTATGTGTAAATGTGAAAATAGTAGATGATTAACGTCTGATGGAAAACATTGGGTTTTTACTGACAGCTTAAGTTTTAATAGTGTTTTATGTCTGGAAATTGTATTTGAAGAGGTACTTCCAGTAAAGAAGCTGCATTATAAATTTAGCTTCCAGTAATACAGAAAACTTGTGCCCTGGAGTTGTTTTTGCCAGTGTAAAAATTCAGTTTAGTTTCAGGTAAGGAAGACAATCTAATATTCAGTTTTTTTGAAGTTGTCCACTTGAAATCATGAGTTTTCCTGTCAGTAGAAAAGACGAGATAAATATTTATTGATGGTGACACACAGAAAATTTATTCATGGACAGTAGCTGGATTAGCTAACCTCTAGGATTCTCTTATTCTTGTTTTAACAAGGCAGCATGAACATGTCTTTCCAAAATGGTGCCTTCACAGAGAGGGTTTTATACCTCAGTGCTCTTGTCTGCATGCACTTGGAGTGTTCTCATAACCCAGCCGCCCTGTACCATCTGGATAATCCCTGTATAACCAGTGGGTTTTGCAAAAATGATAAGAGCCCAGATTACTTGCTATTAGCTGGCTACTTTGCATCTGCTTATTCCTGTGAGCTGAATCAGAGACCGAGCCTTCCCTCCTGGGCAGCAGCGACTTGGGGAGATGCCTGGAGCCAGAGGGAGAGAAGGTACCGTGTGTGTACCAGCCGCCCCAACGGGCAAGCTTGTAACACAGAGGCTGCCATGTGTCAACCCGAAAATGGGATGTCCCTTGGAATTCATTCATCTATAAAACACTAACCTTTAATTAATCTAATGTAATGAGCCTATACAACATAAGTTGATCTCACACAGTTGAAAGCACATAACAGGTGCAAGATGCCTTTGTGTTTCCTCATCTGGATTGTGCTACAGAGTGAGTTGTTGGCCTCTTTTTTTAGTGCCTAGTTCCAGGGCTGGGCCAGGGTGAGGCAAGTGAGGGACCCAGGCCTCAGAATTTAAGGAGACCCTTGTTCTCACACTGGCACGTGGGAGTTGGCACCTGAGCCCTGGGTGCCTTTCCTGCCTCACCCAGTGCATAGTAGGTGCTCAATAAATATCTGTTAGGTGATTGGCCAAAGGTTCCACAGCTATTAAGTGGTGGTATACGCAAAAGATCTCCAAGTTTTCAGTTTAAAAACAGATAAATGTTAAAAAAATAAAGCAAATTGGAAGCATCTTTGCTTTTGGAACAAAGCTTTTTGTTACTGCACATTTATTTTCTCTGATAAAGACATGTATTTCCTGAATTAGATATGAGCAATTCTTGTCATGAATAGTGCAGATAAGGAAGCTACTATATCTGATACCTCCTTTACAGCTGCAGTCTCCCCTGCCCTGTCCTGTGCTCCTGGTGGGTGTGGACTGCATGTCCCTGCTAGTATTGGGGCAGTCCTTTCTCTAGGACACGGGAGTTCATGAGCATCAGCTGGCAGTCCTCAGGCACGAGTGTGCTCTCATCTGTAGCCTCTACAGGCTGAACAGGATCTGAGCACACAGCATCATGCCAGGTAAATTCAGGGATACTTAGGTCCCTCAGAGCCCCAACTAGTGTGGACAGCTGTCTAGGGCAGCTTCAGGGAACACTCAAGTGAACAGACACACTTGTGAAGGGACTGCTGGTACCTCTGACCTCCACTTATCTTCGATGTAGGACATGGAACATAAAGTATGTATAGGTCTAAGCATTCTGAACTTGAGAATGAAAATCCTCCACCAAAAATTTATTTCTAGAATGAAAACAATGTAATAAAATGATTGCTAAAAATTATTAAAGAGAGACAAGAGCAGAGCTGACAAAGGGGAAAGAAATAAATGGATGAAGATGAAGACAGCTTTAATAAGAATGCCTCTCTTGAGAAAACTCAAGGGAGACTCCTGGCACTATAATCTGAGTTTTTTAAGATGCAGTAAACTTATGCTCTATGTGCATGCGTGTGTGGTGTGTGTGTGTGTGTTTGTATTTTGGGGGAAAAAGTGAGAGACCTTAGATTAACTAGGTTATTAACCCAGATTAACAACCAAAGATAAAATCTAATTAGTTCCATTAAATAAATCTTTGCCATCAAAATGAAGATGTTACATAGAAAAAATAGATTTATGCATTTTTGCTTGGGGGGGCGTGAAAATGAACTTTGTGAACTGACCTAATAGAAACATAGCATACTGGTTGTCTTGTAACCTCTTTTCACCTGTTTTCTTGGGGCTGACAATGTGCCAGCCTCTCAGACTGTAGTTGGGACAAAGGTGGGTGGGGTGTACTGCACCTAGGAGGGCCCTGCGGTGGTGACGGCCACCCTCTGCATACGGGTGGGCAACGTGTGGAGCTGTGCGCGCCGGAGGTCAGCAGGAATGGGGGTGAGTGCTAGATTGTGAGTCCGAGGACAGGGTCTGCTGGACACTGGGGACCTTATGAGTTTGTGTCTGGCACCTAAAATATAGATAAATTCAAAGACACATGTATTTATATATACATGTATATCTCTGTTTTGACTTGATGGATTTTAAAACAAACATTTTAAGTTTAAATTTTTTTTTTAACATTTAAACACTAAGATATCCAAATGTAAATTAAAGGGATTTCCCAATGACAAAACAGTTACTTTTTTGTAAGAAAATTTTCAGAAACTGTCTTGACTTGCACCCCTGCTCAAGCAACCTGCTCCTGGGAGTTGGGGTCCATGCAGAATGGCTGCATGGCACTCCTCTGCAGCACACTGTCACCTGACTTGACTGGGGTTGATTGTGCAAAAGCTTGCTTTTCCTGTTGCTAACAACTGTGTATATCCAGGTATCTGACTCCTGAAGTTCTTCGTGACATTGGAAGAGATGATTGTCTTGCCTGATTCTGTTCAGACTTGGGGTGGAGCTAGAGATGAGCCAGTTAATCATTTAATTTTGTCAGGATTTGGGTTCTTCACAGTCTTGGTTTGCCTCAGGTGTTACTTTAGGGAAAATGAGCCCAGGAAGGGGGTATGGTTATTTGGATATAATTAATGTATCCAAGATCACATTAGAATCATAGCACCATCCTGGTTTCTGTATCAGCTGTCAGCCATGTGAGGGGAGGGTGGGGTATGCTAGCAGCTCTCTGGGCCAGGGGCTCCATGGGGCCCTGCTTCAGTTCTGATGTTTATTGACCAAAGTGAGCTGTTTGTTACAAAATTCACACCCAAATCTGATGAAATTGTTTACATCAATGCACTTCGGTGAGAAATTTTAACATATTTCTCTGCAGTATGCTTTATCTCCATTGTTTTCCTTCCCCCGTCACAGTTTCTCCCTTAAGTTATCTGGAAATTATGTGGGAAAATGTGCATGTTTGTGTGTTTTAAGAATTAATTGATGCTAATAGTGGTAAAACTACGGTGGATAAAAGGTCATTTTTTGTATGAAATCAACTTAGTACTTCTTGAATTTTTTTTGAAGTGAAATGGGGAATTTTACAGTTTGTCTTCAGTCTTGCTGAAGAGAAATACTGTGTACTGACTTCACTTGGGATTTCAGAACATGGACTGTCGCTTCCGCTTGCCACCTTACTGGGCTTTGGGGATCTCACTACATGGTAGTTTGTCCCTGCCAATCTTTAAAATAGACTTTAACAGTTATATTTGTTAAAGTAGGAGGTTCTTAAGTAAAGTGGCTACCAAATGCAAATTATTTCTCAGATCTAATTAGTATGACATGTAGAAAAAGGTTCAATTAGGTTCAGTAGTTCAATTTAGCTATCTAAATTGGATTTTCCATGGATTTCTTTGATAATCACATACTTTCTGTAAGTTGTACCCATTGTTATTACTAAAACTATTAATGGATTTATAATATTAAAACAAATTTTATCTAACATCCTTGATTTATATATATTAGTTATATGGGGAAATCTAGCTTGATTTGATGGAGAAGAAATTTATTGGTGGCCTGACTGAAAATCTGAATGAGTCACCGAAGTTCATAGAGTAAAGAACAAAATGAGGATTAGAGGTGAGGATTGATGACCGATGGCTTACTAATGAGAGAATCCATTGTTATACCAGAATGACATCTTCATACTGTAATTATTATAACTGTTTGCTTTTGTTAGGCTTAAAGTAGCTGAGATAGGGCATAAATGGTTCTCTGATTTTCCTTCCTGTAGTTTCACCAGTGATCATTAAAGAGTGGGCAGCTTACAAAGGGAAATCTCCGCAAACCCCAGAATTGGTGGAAGCTCTTGCCTTCAGGGAGTGGACCTGCCCCAATCTGAAGAGACTCTGGCTGGGGAAAGCAGTGGAGGACAAGAACCGCAGAATGAGGGCCTTCCTGGCCTGCATGAGGTCAGACACACCAGCCATGCTCAACCCAGCCAGCGTGCCCACTCATCTCACGGTGCTGTGCTGCGTCCTACGGTAGGTGCTGCTGGCCGCTGCCTCAGCCGCTGTGTGTTCTGTAGCAGGTGCTTGTACAAATGCCTCTCAAAGATGCTTTCTGTATGAAGTAGGTGGGGGTTATTCCAGATGAATCATGTTGTCGGTTGAAGTTTGTCCTCATCTCATATTTTCATATATTATAGAAATATAGGCCATGTAAATGCAATGTGGATTTGAATTGATGCTATATAGTATGTTTATAGAATAGGTATATTTGATGAACCTGTATTTTATGTAAATATCATAATGATTTTAAACATAGTTTATCCTTTAAATGTTAAAGCTTTTGAAGGCTATTGGGGAACTATATTATGTATTATTTGTAATTATTCTTTAGGGAAAATGTGTGTCTTCTTCCTCCTTCATTTATTTAACCATATGTAGATCAGTATGGACTCGTGGTTATCTCTCTTCCTAGGGTTATAACCTGATATAACCTTGTTATTTGGTTGTTCAGTTTGTTCCAGCTCAGACCTTGGGAGTTCGTTCAGTGGCTCCTATGTCCCTTGTCCCCCTAGGATGTCCTTGCTTTCTGGCACCACAAGATGCCCAGGCTGTCCTGTATCTGCCCTGCCCTGGAACCTGCCATCTCTAAGGGGCTGGCTCCTGCCTTGGAGAGAGGGGTTTAAAAACCTAGATGTGGGCACTCTGTGCTTCCAGACCCTCTCAGCCAATGGGCCACAAATGCCTATGTGGACACTGTTGGCGTTTTGGAGTTAATTTGAATTGGCATGCATACTTGAATCAGGTGAATTAGTTTTTTGAGGGTTTTTTTTTGGAACCAATTTCAAACTTAGGAAAAAGTTGCAAGTATAATACAAAGAGCTTTTTTTTTTAAATACTTGATTTAAAAAAAAAAATACTTGTGATTTTCTAACAAACAAGGACACTGTCCTATGTAACCACAACACAACCATCAGGATCAATCAACATTAATACTTTATTTCTATCTTAACTTCAGGGTTTGTTTCAGCGCCTCCCTTTGTAGTTGGAGGTGAAGTCCCATTGGTCTTCAGCAGATGCTGGTAGAGGGCAGAGCTGTTCCTCTGCTCCTCCTGTCTCATCCATGCTGTGCATCTGTGCTCTGACCGCTTGGCAAAGGGGTTGTCTGCCTGGCTTCTCCAGCAAGGCCATTCTGTCCCCCTTGTAACTAATACGATTTCATGGGAGGCACTTTGTGTAAACATGTCATTCCTCCTCAGACTTCAGTGTATTTATATCAACATGGGCTCCTGGCTTCATCAATGACTTGTGGTCCACTACTGCCATCATGTAATTTGGTGCTCCACTGTCACCTGTTGGGCCAGTTGTGGGCCTTGTCAGTCTGGCCTCCATGTGAGCACTTCTGTGCAGAGATTCTGACCTTACCGTGGATGCCCCCTTTTCCCAGCAGCCCTGGTTTCTAGTGATGGGGTCAGTATTGGACACCAGGCTCTTGACAGCAACTTTGCTGCTCCCAGACCTTCCCCAGTGTGCATACAGGCACACAAACAACTGCATGTTTGTAGACTTCCGCTTTTTGATATCTTCAACCTGCCCATCCTAGCTCTCCCTTCCCATGTGTATGGTCTCTGGCCCTGACAAACAGTGAGAGCCTGGGGCCCAGCTGCCATACAGGTCGTCACCTGCCCCAGCCCTGTGTGTCCCATCCCCCTGGGCTGGCCCCTTCTCCATGGTCCCCTGACCCCCACTGGGTCTCACCTGCTTCCTGAGGACGGGGGCAGAGCTTTAGTCAGGTGTTTATTTCCTGAAGTTTCTTACATTCATAACCGACTTTAAGGCCAATAACTTATTTAGAAGCCTTTACTTAATTAAATTGAGGTTGACTAACATTAGCATACTGTATCAGTTTCTTATCTTTATCTCCATTGAGGATTAGCTAGTGGGAAAGACTAGTTTTTTTGTTTTGGTTTTAGAATCCTCTTCTGGTTTCCTCTGATGGAGAGTTCATTTTATATTAGCCAAAACGTTAAGATTAAGACTTTGGGTGCTCTAAGATCAAATTAGCAGTAATGATTTTGGTTACTTTGTTTGTGTTCCTTCCAAGTTTAAAATGATGTGTGGCCTTTAATCTAGTGGGTGGACAGCTAACTGTCTACCATGTACCTGACCGGAAGGTCCCACTGGGCACTGAGTGAGGACGATGTGTGCTGTTCCTAAGGCTTGTTTGGCTGCCTCTTGGCCAGAAGCAACTGTACATTAGTGCAGGACAAGCCACTGCTGTGTTGATGTGAGCACAGTGCTCACATTATTTCATGCTCCTTGGGATGGCGGTGCCTTCACGTCTTGTTTCTCCATGCACTGGGCCTCTTGGGACACTGGGTTGCCTGGTGGGTGCAGACTGGACAGTGTGACCAGGCCCCACTCTTTTTTTTTTATGTACCTTTTGGTTTTGTTTTTTTTTTTAACTTTTTATTTTATGTTGGAGTATAGCCAATTAACAGTGTTGTGATAGTTTCAGGTGCACAGCAAAGCAACTCAACCATACCCATACATGTATCCATTCTCCCCCATACGCCCCTCCCATCCAGGCTGCCACAACATTGAGCAGAGTTCCCTGTGCTATACAGTAGGTCCTTGTTGGTTATCCTTTTTAAATGTAGCAGTGTGTACATGTCAATCGCAAACTCCCTAACAATCCCTTCCCTCCACCCTTCCCCCACTGGTAACCATAAGTTCATTCTCTAAGTCTGTGAGTCCACTTCTGTATTGTAAATACATTCATTTGTGTAATTTCTTTTTAGATTCCTCATATAAGCAATATCATACGATATTTCTCTTTCTCTGTCTGACTTACTTCAGTCCACATGACAGTCTCTTGGTCCATCCATGTTGCTGCAAATGGCATTATTTCATTCTTTTTTATGGCTGAGTAATATTCCATTGTATATATCTTCTTTATCCATTCCTCTGTTGATGGACATTTAGGTTGCTTCCATGTCTTGGTTACTGTAAACAGTGCTGCAATGAACATTGGGGTGCATGTATCCTTTCGGACCATGTTTTTCTCCAGATATATTACTGGGCCCCACTCTTTGTCTTTGTCCTTGTGGCCCTTCCTTGGCCATTACCCCAGAAACAGCTCTGCTTCTTTTAGGCACTGTTCAGATGGCCTTTGGAAAGTCTTTCCAGATTTCAGGATTGTCCTGGTCCCTGTTTTTATTTTTTTGTGTTGTTTATAAAAAACATACTCATTTTAGAACTTGAAAAGGTTAATAAATGCAACTAGTAATCTCTCATTTCACCAAACCTCCTCCTGTGCTTATCTCTGTGGTGTCGAGAAGCTACAGTGAGTGCAGTGCAGGTTCCCTCGTACTTGCTACTCTGGTGGAAGCCAGAATACATGCTTTGTTGTGCAGACTGTTGTGTGCATTGTGGGCTTGGAGCCATGGAGTTTCCCACTTGGAAAGACTCACAGTTTCAGATCCTGAGGAGGAGGGGCTTATTGAGGCGAGGTGGTTGGGGAGAGATGAGAGAGCATGGCTTATGGGACCAGTCTCGGGGATTTGGGGCCAGGACACCAGTAAATGGGTTGGTCCACTTCTGCTAAGAGAATTTGTTCTACCTTCATGAGTGTTTTGGGCCACAGGGACAAGCAGGTAAAGAAGGATTCCCTGCATGGCTTCTGTTTGATTGATGGGTATGACCTGCTGAGAACGTGGGGTGAAGAGTGGGAAGGGCATGGAGCAGGGGGTTGGGGGGGGCGGTGCAAATGAGTAAGAGGGTTGGTGTATGTCTCCAAGGGCCTGCCAAGGACAGGCTGTGGCCTGGGGCCAGTGGCCCAGTGGTCTTTCTCTGGCGAAATTGCAGCTGTGTGACAAAGGTCTGCTGAGGATGGGGGAGGGGGCAACAAAGGGCAGAGCCTGTGTCCCAGATATGGTAAGGCCCTGTGGAGGCCACACAGCATGACCCTTGGCCTTGATGGCTGGGGCAGGGCAAATGTCAGCAGTCACAAGGTTGGGCTGTCATCCCAAAGGCTCTCCCCTTCCTTTAATCCTTCTTTTTTTTTTTAACATAATTTCAAACTTGAAGAAATTATAAGATTAGTACAAAAAGTTGGTGGCTATTCTTCACCCAGATTCCCCACATATTAACCTTTTACTGCAGTGGCTTTCTCCTCTTCTCTCCATGTGTCTGTGTGTTTGTCCTTAATCCCTTGAATGGAAGTTGTGAGTATGATACCCCTTTACCCCTAAACTCTTTATGTTTCCCAAAAAAACAAGGACATTATCAAAATCAGAAAAATAATACTAATACATCTGATCTACAGATCTTACTCAGATTTCTCCTGTAATCCGAATAACATCCTTTGTTAGCAACAAAATCTTGCCTTGTGCTTGTGCTCAGGTGCCTTGTCTCCTCCAATCTCAGACAGCTTCTCGTGTTTCTTTGGGTTGATGCAGAGATGTTTCTGAAGAATAAACACTGGTTTGTTTGCAGACCAGGGAGGGATCTGCAGATCATACGTCTTTTAGACAGCACGTGAACTGATGCGTGTGGCTGCTCCAGGAAACTGTGTTTAAAAACAGGCAGCCAGCCCCTGGGTGCAGTTTGTCAACCTCTGGGTAGACTATTTCTCCGTCTAGATTTGCCTCTGTTCCTTCGCAATGAGATTCCGCTTCTGCCTTTGGGGCAGGCATACCCCAGCCGGGAGGTGGTGGTTTTCTCTATGCTTTCACTAATGATATCAGCACCCATACAACAGCAATCAGGAGAATGGGGGAAGAAATGGCAGTCACATCTCTAGAAATCCTTGTAGTGAAGATGAGGAGGGGCCAGCATCTGAGCAGAGGTTCAGTGTGAGGGTGAAGCAAGTGTCCAGAACAGAACAGAAAGCAGCCTTTCCTAGGGTACAGCTGAGACCAGACAGACGAGGTCCTTATCCAAGAGAGCTTCTGAGAAGACAGACTGAGTTACGTTCTGGAGGAACTTAATAAATAAAATAAGGGAGATAGAGGGCTTGAGCCCCCAAACAAGTGCAGGCTTTTCCAACACCCCAAGTAGCATACCAGGGTCCAGCTCCCCATCTGTGCCAATAGGAGGCAGACCATGTTGGTCCCCCAAGTGACGTGGAGACCTGCTTCTGTTCCAACTTCCATGCTTCTAAAGGGTAGTGAGAGGAGAGGTGACTAAGGGGGAACTGCAGATACCCTCAGACTTCCAGGGTAGGAAACTTAAGGCCCGACCCAGGAAGAAGACATGGAAAAGAATGTCTAGAGAAAACTGAGAAACACAAAGTGATTGAAAACACTGTCAGTGCACAGATAGGAAGAGCGTGAACACGTGAGATAACCAAGGGTCAGTTTTTGCTGCTCTCACCTTTGCCCCTGACTGCAGTGCCATCGGTGCCATACATGTTCTATGGTATTTAAGCTGTCTATCTATGTACATGCATATCTTTATGAACACACTTCATACTCTTTCTACATCCAGAAAGTCTTTCTGAGGACTTACATTGAAAAAGAGATAAAGGGTGACTTTGTTAAAATGTAAATAGAAAGCCAAATGGAGGAAATGGTAGGTATTCTAACCCAAAAGACTTTTCATTGTTGCAGCTGAACTGACTGCTGAGAGTCTTTGCTGCCAGAAAAACCAGGAAAGATCTTAAGAAAACCAGCCTGTCCCCAAAACAATCTTTTTCTGATTCATAATTTTTAAAGAAACATCTAGCATAGGGCTAGGAGATGAGGAGGGGAGTTAGTGTTTCATAGATCTGCAGGATGAAAAGAGTTGTAATGATGGATGATGGGAGGGTATCTGTGCAACACCATGAATGTACCTCATGCCCTTGCACTATCCACTTAAAAATGGTTAAAGTGGTAAATTTTATGTTATGTGTATTTTACCACAATTTTTTAAAAATAAGAAATAAAAGGGTTGTATAACATGGATACTTAGGCAAAGAACATTGTATATTGAGCAAAATCTTTCCACAATAATTTTTTTCAGAGAAAAGTAGGGAGACTTTCTTCAGATTTGCTGTTTCTTGCATCAAGCCCTGGTAAAAACTCAGTAAGACTTTTATTTAAGATTTTTGGCACTCAAACAATTGCAAAGGGTGTTATTTTTGTCGTTGTAAATGTTGACAGTTTAATGAAGTAAAACTTTTATATCACTCGAATCTAAATACCATACATCCACTGTTTGTTTACCTTGAAACTGCATGCCCTTTCTGCTTCTACTACATAATTTTACCATGAAGTATATAAGCTCTGTGCCTCCACTTCCCCATCTCTACAATGGGATAGTAATGGTTCCTGCCTCAGAGTTGCTGTGACCATTTGAGGAATCAGTGTGTGTAAATGCTCAGACTAGTGCCTGGCACCAGCAAGCACTTTCATTTTTCTATTGGGATTTTTATTGAAAATACTTCTCTTAATCAGCTGGATGAAACTTCCTCCTTCACCTTTTAAGTTTATGTTCCTGTGGATGGATGTTAATTATTACAGAAATGAGAGCGGGCTCTGTACCAACTCTGATGCTGATTTTTGTTGACTTAAATTTTAAGCACTGAGAAAACTTTCTCAGCAGACAGTACTGGAAAGAGCTTTGTTAGGCATGTCACAGTTCTCCAGACTCCTTTTAAGCTATTTGCCAGAGATCACATAGGGATCTATGTATCTCCAGAAGTTATTTTTGGTGATCATCTGGCAACTTGGCTAGGTCATCCTTCAAGTTTGCTGAATGCAGAGACTTAGGAACCACTGGACATGCAATGAGACTTATGACGAAGTTCTTAGTGGTTAGCCCTTTACTCTCTCACACCCAAATACTATTTGGGATTGTGCCTTTGCTTAATGTCCTGGAGGTTGTCACTGGGGCCGTGCCGTGCGGCAAGGTGAGTAAAGGGGAAATGATTGGCAGAGAAAAGAGACTGTGGACACCTGGCAGTTCTCAGGCAGATAGTACAAATGGAAGTTGAAGTTGTAGAAATTGATTTCCCTTTAGCTGCTCACACCAGGGTGGCCCCAGTAAGTCTGTGTGTCCCCAGGGATTGCAGGTACCAGTTCTGAAGGCTGAAGCTTTAGTTCTTGTCCCTGCTGTCCCTTCCTATTCCACTGCAGAGCATTCACCTGCCACTGCCAGAGCCCCTTCTGTGCAGACGGTTCGCACAACACTTACTCTTCATCAGGAGATAAATCTTGCTTATTTGGACCTAGGGCCTGCCTCCCAGGTATCCTGTCTTGAATTAAAATAGATAAATCATACAAATTTGCGCTTAACATATATTTTCAGGGTTTCAGGGTAAAATTTGTGCTTAACTTTTACCTCACAAAAGTAAAGTTGTATCAAAAAATCACTTACCAGCTGGTTTGCAGTGTGTTTAAATTTAGTGTTATTTTTAATTACTCTGAACATTCTGATCAGCCCAGACGATGGATTAGGTTTTCACTTGTAATTGGCATCATCCAGTGAAAATAGAAAAGCTGGGTAAGAAATCCATATAGGCCTCCTTAGCTTGTGTCATCCTGAGTCTCCTTAGAACCTGAACACCAGGTTATGCATGTGACTGGTGACTGCTCCATCCTGACACCAGGCCTCCTCTGTCTACCCGCTGTAGGTATATGGTGCAATGGCCTGGAGCACGGATACTGCGTCGCCAGGAGCTGGATGCCTTCCTGGCACAGGCGTTGTCCCCCAAACTCTATGAGCCTGATCAGCTGCAGGAGCTCAAGGTAATTGACAAGCCTCATTCCTTGTTTTGGGAAGTCTTGTTTTGGAGTTCTGTGAGACACAGCTAACCTCACCGAGGAGTCACTCAGTGCACTAAACTAGTAATAAAAATGACGTGAACTTAGAGCCTTCAGGGCAAAAGGAATTTCCTTCCTGGTTATGGAAACAGTCAAGTCTACTTTTGTTCGATAAAGATTTTCCCTTGTTTACCAATGGGTGTTTATTCTTGTTTTCCACATCAGGAAATAAACTTGCCTTTTATTTCAGGTGGGGATCCCAAACCCTGGGAGGGCTTGGTCCTAAGAATTTACTAACATCTGGCCAGGATTCTTTTTCTTGTTTCGTTCTGTTGTTCCTAAATACAACATTCGTTTTCTCTAAAAAATAGTCTTTGCCCTCCTAGTATTGTAAATCCCTTTTAAAAAAACCACTTGAAGAACAATGTTATGTCATCATCCCTGTGCCCTTTTAGTCAGCATTTAACATCGTATTCCTTTTAATTTTCCCTTCTAGTATTCCTTTTTTTCTTTAATTGTTTTGACAGTATTAATTTTCTCCATGTTGTCACCTGATTTTTTGGTGTGCTTATCTTTTCAGTGCACTTTTATTAGTCACTGTGTCCACATGGCTGTACTCGCTCTCTAATTTCTACACTAAATTTTAGAAAATTCAAGACTTTTCAGAGTTAGCTAAATTAGTGGATCTGCCTTTTCTTTTTAATGTACAGGGTTTTGTTTTTTTTCTTTGCCATTGGTTTGGGTTTTTTTTGTTGTTGTTTGTGTTTTTTGTTTGTTTTTTACAAAATTTGATTTGTAATCAAGTAATCTCTTTTGACAAAATCGCCTTCACTTTTAGATCTTTTTGCCATTCTTTATGAAGGCGTTCTTTCCCTGCAGAAGAGTTTTAGGCTCATTTGATGGGTTTTCAGTATTCTATTGTTGGGGCTCAATAAATCTCTGGTTTCCCCTAAATTACTGAGTTAAATTCAGTAATCCGGTGTTGACCCTGAACTGTGTGGAGCCCATGTCATTTGTGGTCGCCTTAGGCTTCTGATGACTTTGAAACAAGCTAAACTAAAGACAACCAAACAGGAGAATCTACCTCAAATTGTATTCTTTGTAGTTTAAGCTTTTCTGTTTGTTAGGCAGAAATTATTTTTTTTAAATGGTTTTGAATTTAAGTTTTCATTCTAGAATATTTGGCCGGGTGTCCCCCCAAGAGGCTGGTACTAAGTGCAGGCTCTCCCTCCCTGTGTCCTAGCGTGTGGTGCCATCACCACCATCTTCATCAGCAGACTGTGCTCAGGGGTGTTGTAAATACTTTTACTAGAGTGTGGTGCCATCCCTCTACCTCTACTTCCTGTTTCTCTTATTTAGATTATTACATCAGTATTGACATCCCAGTTCTGAAAATCAGACCGCCAGGTATCAGGTATGCCCACCAAGCCTTATTCACCATCAACTTGCTTTTACTCAAAGTTCATCTTCTCCCATATCCTTTTCATTTTTGGATCAACACATAGGATATAACTTTTGAAAGACAGTCGCACTCTAAGCTTTCATTTTGGTTCTTTTGAGGTCTTAGTGCTTTCATAATTTTCTCCTGATTCTTCATCTAAAGCCAGGCGTTTCTAGAGCTGTGTTTAGAAAGACCCATTTTATGTGCAGTTACTTCAGGCCCACCACTATCCCTTTGGGTCTTGCTGGTCTGGAGGTCTGTGTTCCTTTCACCAAGGACAGCCTGCATCGTTAGTGCTTCATTCATGAGCACCATAAATTCTGAAAGAGCTGGAAGGGAAAATAACAGCATTCATTGGGGGGAAAGATAGTTGGGGGTTTTTTAAGATCAGAGATCCTCTCAGCTATCAGATTGAGAACTGATAGGAATAATCATTATTTAAATGAACAAAAATCCCTATGCAGAGACTGAGGGTCCCAAAATTCAGTGATAGAAAAGTAAATTTCAGAATTGCTTTCTCACTTAACCATTAAAGTTGTTTTGATATTTCAAAAGCAATGACGATGCTTTTCTATAAAATACCATTTTCCTGTTGAGGATATAGTCAACTCTTGATTTTTGTTGTTGTTTTAGGGGCCATTATCCAGTTTGTGGATTGCCCAGATCCTGTTTTTCTTCTCCCATTTTTGTCCATTATATGCTTTGAGAATAAATAGGAGAAGAGAAAGAAAAGACCTAATTTTGAACAGTTTGGCCTCTTGATGGCTATTCTGTTAGGAGGTTTGGTGGGAAAAGATGTTGAAACCGTTGGTTTAAATGAATTTGCAAGAGTTTCGTCTTGTCCAGTCTCTGTCCTCCCGCCACGACCCTGAACAGTTGAGTGTTCTGCGTGGCTCCTTGAGGATCCATGACAATGATTGACAGCCCTCACTTTTTCCCTGGTTTATTTTTGTGGCGCTTCTCCTAGGTTACCAGCACAAACATAATGACTAAGGTAAAATCAGCACTGACGCTGTGTTTGGAGGAGGGCGGGTGAAGGATGAGGAGAAGGACCTTTGCACAGTTTTAATATTTATCCAGTTTCTTTCTCCCTTGCTTTTGACATCCCTATAATTGCCTTAAATTCTTTTAACAGTTTCACATGCCAAGTGCAGAATTAAAAGATGGAAAATGAAGAGCTTTAAAGACAGTAGTAGGGACGTGCAGCATGTCTGTGATACCTGTAAGAATTGTTGTGCGTATAGGTAAATATGACAAATCAAAGTAAGAGTCTGTTGCCCAGTAATAGAAGTTGGACCAAGTAACCTCACTGGAATTTGGTTCTTGAACTAATTGGCCAGAGATACATTCTATATTTGTATTTCCTGTAAGATCATAAAATTTTGTCACTATTTTTCTAGTTGAGGAACTTTGAATAATGGTGAATATTTTATCTTATGTGGTATAAGAGAATGAGGTTGGAATGTGAATATTGCAACCATTTCTATGATCAAGGGTTCAGATTCTGGTGCCACCAGATCAGTTTTGTGACCTTGAGCTCTCTGTGACTCAGTTTCTCCATCTATGAAATGGAGTACTAACAGCAGTATCATACATGAGATTGTTGAGATGTTAATGAAATAGTATATGGAAAAATACTTAGAGTGGTGTCTGATACATATTTGTTAAGTGCCCCGTAAATATTAGATAGTATTATGTGTGTAATTAACATTTAGGGAATGAAATATAAAACACCACGTAAAGTAATTAAAAGTTTTTTTGAATGAAGTGAAATCCACACAGCAATTGAGATTTTATTCACATTATTTAGGCAGTTTTTATTTTAAGAATTTTTCTCTATTGAATTAATGGTAGTTGTTATTTCTAAAACAAATTGACTTGAAAATCATTTTTTAAACCCGTAAAAACACAGTTCTTCAACTAATGATGAGGCCATTTAAAATAAATATATATGTGTGTGGATAATGTAGATTTATCCATTCCTCCCATCCGCTCACTGGGAGGTTACTTGTTCTAACTAGGGTGCTTCTGTGTTCCACGCACTGGCTCCCATTTCTTAGCCTCAGCACTCAGATGGCCATCTGCCCAAAATGGTTTTGAGCTATATTAGTTAAATAAGGGCTAAGGGTGGGTATGACCAACACCACCAGTGACTAAGAAATGACAGCAGTATCGGATTTCACCAGAAGGACCCTGCTGGCACTTTGTTATAAAGCAAACGTCTTTAGAGCAGCATCGGCACCATCGTTCCCTTCCCCTCAGCCTTGACCTGGTCCTCCCTCCTCTGGCCTGGAAGGCTGTGGGCTGACAGTGAGAGAGCGGCTAGAGGCCTGGTTGCCATCGTCCCTGCAGAGGGGCCAGGGGATGGGTTTCTGCACAGGCAGCCTCCAAGCTTGGGCTGGCATCGCTGCTGTGCCACTTTCCCACAGCGTCAGTGTTTAGGGAGGAGAAACTCCCTCTTTCTGCCTCAGGACTCAGAAGAAGGGAGTTTCCACTTCCTTTCTGCAGTGCAGAGAAAGGCAAGGCCAGTGGGGATCTAAGTAAGTTAGGTGACTTTTTTTTTTTTCCATTTTGACCCTCTTTCTCTCCCCTTTTCTGCTCATAAATGTAAAAAGGCATCTAATTCTATCATCCTGACCCCACCTGCCCTCAACTGAACATGTTTATTAGTTCCATTTTCTGACACTACATTAGAGAAGCAGGAGCCAGCAGAGGTGGGCTGGGAGGGGTGGACAGACTTCTCCAGGTTCAGGAAGTTCTTTACTGCATTGACTTCAAATTAAAAAAAAAAAGGGGGGGGGAGGGGGTTGGAAAACACAGTGTTAGCTGATAATGGGGAATGTTGACACTGACAGCACAAAACATCAGATAATCATAAATTCATTAGTATTTGGCACTGGAGTCATCTTTTTTATCTTTAATGAAAAGCCAGTTTACCTGCCACAATTAGGCATTGCTTAGTTTGGTACCCATAAAGACTGCATTCTCAAGATACCATCACCTTAGAAAATAAGCGTGGAAGGTGGGAAGACAGAAACCAGGACAGTTAAAACTCAGTCCTGGATAATCCACAAACAAGGTCCTTCACAGATAATCAAGAGTTGACTGTATTTGTCAGTGTTTCTTATCCTACACATTAGATGCTAGAAGAAAGGGCTGTGTGTACAAAGGAAGGCTCACAACACTAATGACTGAGTGAGAAGAACCCACAGATACAAGTCTTTAGATTCTGATAGTCTGCATGGTTCAAATACAATGTTTTTGCTGTTGTGTTCTTTCATTTATAAGCTATCCATTTCTCCTAAAACATTTTGACAGTCTCATTAATAAGTTGCTATCTAAAACATTAACATATAAAATAATGTAAACATAAAGTACAAACTTTAGAATGAAATTATACCAAGTAATTTTTTAAGATAACTGCTCGAAAAATGCAGAATCTTAATAGAATATTCCTTTTTACAACATTTCTATTAATATATTACCAGTGTTTAGAATCTTCAGTGTAAAATTTTATTTCGTAAATGAATTGTGGGCTTCTTAACTGCTAAGGAGACTATTAATAATTTGTTACTTTGTCATGTGTCCACCTTAAATACAGTATTACTTTATACTTGTGTAACTCTTTACAAATTCCAAATTGAAATATTTCAGTATGTTTATAAAACAGTCTCTTAAATTTAAATTTGTTAAATAACATAAGTCTTTCTGTTCAGACAAGTCAGTGTTAAGTCACTGTAAGGTAGTGATAGGGCTGCTTATGGGGCATTTGGTTGAGGGGTGTGCTCATTACGTGTGGAGAGTTGTAGTCAGACATTGCAAGAATTGGATACTGTAGTACTCTTACTCCATAGAAATCACTCTTTTCCATTTAAAGATTGAGAACCTCGACCCCCGCGGCATTCAGCTGTCAGCTCTCTTTATGAGTGGCGTGGACATGGCCCTGTTTGCGAACGACGCGTGTGGCCAGCCAGTGCCCTGGGAACACTGCTGTCCTTGGATGTATTTTGATGGGAAGCTCTTCCAGTCCAAACTCCTCAAAGCAAGCCGGGAAAAGACCCCACTCATCGACCTCTGTGATGGTCAGGTCAGTTGCAAGAAAGCAGGCTGGTTGGGGCAGGGAGGAGCGGGTGGCCACCTCCAACCAGAATGAAATAACGCTCGCTGGCTAATCTGTCGTCTTTCCTACCGAATTTGTAATGAGCCTGTGTGACAGGAATTTGATTTAGATTGGGCCCAGCCCAGTGTGTAACTAAATGCCAGTTCAGTGCCCAGCTCAGGATATACACTTGGTTCTCATTATTCACGGTAATTATATTCTATATATTCGCCTTGAACACTGAATTAGCAAATACTGAACCTTTGCTCTTAGGGGAAATATACGGTTAGGTTCCTGCAAGCCTCCCGTCACATCATCTTTGTCAAACAGTCGATACATAACCTTGTTTTACGTGTGTTTCTGTTTAAATACTTCTTAATGCATATACACTACTAATTCACTCACATTGAACTTATGGCCAACAGCACTATAAGTCAGCCTCACCAAAGCTCATTTAACTAACACGTGCATTTTCTCTGTAAGGCACATCACAGCCTAGCACTTGGGAACACTAGTCAGTACTCAGCACTGCTCTTGGGGCCGTTTCAAACAGCAAAATCATTCACAAAAACACGAAAAATGTGGCACTAAGGAGACAGTGAACAGGACACATGTTTACAGTATAACAGCTGAAACACGAAGGCAATGCTGTCTTCTTCAAGCTCAGGTGGCAACTCAAACTTTATCCCACTTAGCAAATGTCTTCAAATGACTATGAAAATGCCAGGAGTATTGATTTTGAGGTTACAAGTAAATTTTAGCAAGTGGGTAAATGTGCAGATGTGGAACTCATGAATAATGAGGATTGACTGTACTTTTTAAAAATCCTGATTTAAAAATAAAGTGAAGTAGGTTATGAGGTTATCTTGTCCCTTTGTATAAAATAAGCTCACATGTGCTGCAAGCTTTTTAACCTTAGACTACAAAATATGCATTCTCCCACGTGCTGCTTTAGTCAAGCTCAGTCTAAAGACAGATTTACAGAGTAAGCAGATTTTCAATTTCTCTGATTAAAGATTGGTTGCTGGTGTACATATTTATGTATTTATTAACAAAAGACACTCAAGTTGAATGTTTCTGATGTTTATTCACAGTGGAATTTGACATAACACAAGTTGTATTGTCCACATTTGTGCAGGTTACTGAACAGTCATCTCACAGACAGCCCCACAGACAGATCAGTTGGGCTGTTGTCCTGTCCAGTCTCAAAGAGCTCCAGGCTTCCCTTAAAAAGCATCTATCACTCTGTGCCTCAGTTCCTTCTCTGTAAAATACAGTAAATACCTGACCTAAAATTAAATGGATAGGAAAGTAAATTTTAAAGATGTGAACTAAGCATCATCTACCTCCTGGTCCACAAGTGGAAGGAAGGCTGTGAGCATGATCTGTCTGGACTTAGTCATTGATTTTGAGAACCAAATTCATTTTCAGTTAATAAACTTTATAGTAAATGGTTCTCACCTGAAGATATGCTGAGAAAGTAGAAATTTAAATTCTTGTTTTATAAGATTAAGATTACGAGATGAAGAGGTATCTGTTAATTTTTTTTTTTTTTTTTTTTGCATTTTTGCTTTTGGGGTCATGTTTGCATTCTGTAAACAAGTGTCACTGAGCAGATCGTGACTGTGTTATTTATGGGTAAATAAGTAGGCATGGCACAGTGGTCAGCATGTCTCATTTCTTTCCTGTTCTTTCCAATTCAATTGAAACCTTGTGAATGAAGTTTTCACATGCCAGTCCTTGACTTCCAGGCCGAGCAAGCTGCCAAGGTAGAAAAGATGCGGCAGAGCATCCTGGAAGGGCTGAACTTCTCCCGGCAGAGCCACCCGCTCCCCTTCCCACCGCCAGCGGCGCTGCCTTTCTACCCCACCTCCGTGTACCCACGGCACTTCGGGCCCGTCCCACCAGCACAGGGCCGAGGGCGGGGCTTTGCAGGTGAGTGTGTCCACCGCTGTATGTAGGGACTTGCTAGAGTGGGGAGACAGACGCACGTACAGCGTGCAGGCCTTCTTAGTGGGCAATATCTTGCTGTGTTGAGACCTTGTAAATAATTGACAGGCTTAGTTATGAAGTTTGCAGCAACATCTCTTCACATTAGAAAGGAGCAAACTTGATCCCGGAAGAGATTATGTATGGGAAAGGGAGCGGGAACTACAAAAGCTATTGCAGAGATAAGATTTTAAAATTGGTCAGTGTAGCTGAAAACTCTGCCCACGTTTGTGATTTAAGATTTTCTCATGTGTGGGGTCAGCGGAGCTCTCCTCCACTAAGGCCACCTCCCAAGCCTGTGGCAGAGCCCACAACAATAGTGTTTGGTCTCCAGAGGCTCCTCCAAGAGCAGGCAAGGTGACATTTCAGTGTTGTTGTTGACAAGAGGGGTCAGGAGTCTCCTCCCTGGCAGCTGATGGTGTAAGAACAACAGCTGAAGGACATGGGGGTTGCTCTGCCTGAAAGCCCACTGGTGGCTCTCCCTGAACCCAGTTCCTCATGGCTTCTCCCATCTCTCTCCACCCGGGTCCCACAGGAGTCTGTGGCTTTGGAGGCCCCTATGGGGAAACTGTAGCGACAGGCGCTTACCGTGCCTTCCGCGTGGCGACGGCAGCAGGACACTGCGGAGCCTTCTCAGGCAGTGACAGCAGCAGGACTAGCAAGTCACAGGGCGGTAATTATGCCACACCTCCTCCTAGAGCTTCTGTTCGCCAGCAGCTTCCCGCTTCTTCTGGCTCTTCTTCCTCCTCGTCTGTCCTGACTCCAGCACCATATCCTTCCTGATAGGTCCCCACTCTGGCATTCACTGCTGCTCTTCTCCCAGCCTCTGCCTGCCCCCAGGTCTCTGCAGCAGCTTTGCTGTGGCCCATCTCTGCCTTCCAGAGGGGCCAGTGTGTGTCCACACACAGCCCTTCTTCTGTGCACCTGGCCTCCTAACCATTGTCTCCTGTGATAGAACAGGCTGCCCAGTAATACCCAGTGACGTTTTTTTCCTGTCGTATTCCCTAACAGCCCCCTCTGGGTAAAGAGGATGATGCTTGTATAGAAGATTCTAAGGGCATTGTACAATTCTTGGCATAAAAAACTTTATCACAGTATGTTTCATAGAAACATTTTTAAAGAAATATCTAATATCAGATATATAAATAGTCTATTTTAAATTCCCATTGCTTCTCTTCTTATTTGTATTAGGCTTGTGAGGGAGAGAAAAAGTCTTAACATTTAGTCTTGAAATACTATCTTGTGATTTTGCTGTACTTTGAAGCCCACGACTTGTGACTTTGTCATAAATCCACATTTTGGGACTGCGGATCTAAACATGGCTATCAAGTCTACATTACAGGATCACTCAAATACAATTTTGAAGAACTTTTAGGATAGGCAAGCCTTTCTTGACCGGGAATATTTTTCCAGCTCAGTTACTTGCGTACTTACAGAAGCTACCTAGAGACATCTTTTGTAGCAGTAAGACTCTTACAGATGAATGCTGCCCTCTCTCTGTAGCTGTAGGAGCCACTTCTCCTCTCCTACTGCATGCCCCTCTCCTGCCTCCCCTTAGTTCTCCCGGCTGTTCAGGGTGCTTTTCCTCCTGTTACTGCGCATTATGCAGTGCACAGTAACGTGTGTTCTCTGCTTCACAATCGGCTTCAGCTTCTTGCAACCCTTACCTGGAAACTTATGCTGGCCTGCAGTTGTGATAAAATACTGTGGTGGCAGGGAGGGCAGGAGGGGGGAGTTCTGACTATGAACATTGTTTGGTCAGAAGTGGTTTTTTAGTCTGAAATGACAAGAGGAACCTGCTTCTTAACTTCCACCAAATTGTGTCTGGAATTCGGATCTGTGCTGTCCAGTATAGTAGCCACTGGCCACATGTGGCTCTCGAGCACTTGAACTGTGGCTCATCCAAACTGAGCTGTGTCCTAAGCACACATCTAATTTTACAGACTTAATACAGAAAAAAGAATGCAAAATGTCTCATTAGTAGTTGTTTTTTATATTGATTACATGTTGAAATTAATGTTAATTTGGGTATATTGGGTTAAATAAAATATACCTTTTTTTTTTTTGGCTGCACCATGTGGCATGCGGCATCTCAGTTCCCCGACCAGGGATCGAACCCATGCCCCCTGCATTGGGAGCGCAGAGTCTTAACCACTGGACTGCCAGGGAACTCCCTAAAATATACACTACTAATATTTATTTCATGTGTTTCTTTGTACTTTCTTAATGTGGCCACTAGAAAATGTACGGCTTGTTGTAGATTTTGTTGAACAGCGCTACTTGGCTGTTAATCATCATGGCTAATACCAAGATGATGGAGAATTTATTATAATCCATTCCATGTGCCAGAAAAGAAGATGCTTGAGGTTCTGTTTTGTTTTGTTTTTATCAGAAATTTTGGTACCAACTAATTGTTTGAGGATTTTCTTAGGTAAGTCAGAAAACCTTAGAATATGCAGGCTACCAGTAATTAATAGAAGTTAGTGAATACAATGAATATTTGTAACCCTGCCTAAGGAAATTATCGTTTAATAATGCAATAAGAAGTAACAGGCTAGCTTTACTGATTAATTTCTGTAATGTTTAGTTAAGGTAGTAAACTTGTAAGTAATTACCCAAAGAGAAAGACATTCTGAGTTTGCAGATTTCCATCTTGGTAATATAGAAGGTGTGCCATATGCACCCAATACTTTATTGGATCTATTTCTACCTAACAGCCGTGCTCATTTTGCAGTTGTAACCTATTTCAGTTGTCATGGGTTCTTTAAATAGCCAACACAGTTGTCTTACTTTCAGGTGTATTTTTAACAACAGCTTAAAAATAAAACCATTAAAATCAAACTTGTGCACATAGATAGTTCACATAATAAACAAGTCTTCACAAAGCAAGAGAAAGGGGCTTCATATGAAATGGAAACCACATTTGAAAAGAAATTGCTTGCTTATTTCTCTTTGCTAGTCCTGTGATTGTAAAGATTTTTTTTCATCTACTTTTG
Source organism: Eubalaena glacialis (assembly GCF_028564815.1). Taxonomy (NCBI): domain Eukaryota; kingdom Metazoa; phylum Chordata; class Mammalia; order Artiodactyla; family Balaenidae; genus Eubalaena; species Eubalaena glacialis. Next base: position 99,905,825 of record NC_083724.1, on the reverse strand, counting down.
TGCAGGAATCCAACCTATACCTTCTCAGGGAGGGAAGCTAGAAATAGCTGGCACCGTGGTTGGCCACTGGGCTGGGAGCAGACGGGGCCGTGGAGGCCGTGGGCCTTTCCCCCTACAGGTAGTTTCTGTTGGAGGACCAGCAAGAGGGTAAGTTCTGAACAATGAAAATGTATTTGCATAAACTTAAAAAAACAGCCTCTTACTTGTTACTTTAATCATGAGTTTACTAGGAACATTTTTACATCATTAAATACATTCTTCTTTAACATCATTCTTAGTGGTTGTATAGGAATCCATTATATATAGCATTATGTAATTATTTAAACCCTTATTAAATAATTCTCCAAAAATTACGCAACCATTTTTTAATGTTTTTAAAAAATCATTTTTGAAGTGCATTATTTTTAAAATTGAATACACTGGATATGTACCAAAAAAATAAGATTGATTACTTGGACTAAATCTTTGGCGTGACCATGATTTAATAAAGTTTGTGCTTCCTATAGCATAGACTAGACACCTTTAAATCCATTTGATATTATTTTAAATGTTTAAATGTTATCTGTAACAGATTCAAGTCTGCTTGTTTTCATCTTCTTTTGTGTGTTTAGGCGTCCAAGAGGAGTTATTTCCACTCCAGTGATCAGAACATTTGGAAGAGGTGGAAGGTACTATGGCAGAGGCTATAAAAACCAGGGTGCGATTCAGGTAATAACACAACATAGTGCTAGTACCAGTTCACTCCTGGGTGCCTCATCGTCCCAGGCCAGTGTTTCAGTGCCTGTGTCCAGACAGGAGGGGTGTCGGAATGTTTCTGTAGCTATTGAGCTTCTAACACAGTAGCGGCACATGGTGCTTACCAAATGTACATTCCCTCAGACCCAGATCATTTTAGCATCACTTGTGGTAAAGAGAGCATGATCTCGTGTTCACATGCTGTACATAGGAATTTAGCTGAGAATAATCCAGGAGCTATTAATGCTGTTTATATTATAAAACATTATGTAGGTAAATCACATTTAGGATTTAAAAGAAAATTGTGACTTTAAATCCTGGAACAGTGCATCTTTTTCTCCTCCTGGACCATCGTGACTAGCTGTTCCCTGAAAGGATCAGCTTATGAGAAAATAAAGTCACGTCTGTCTTCATGAAAGAGCTAGAACTTTCTTCAGCTTTGGATATTCCATTTTAGGACCTGGATTCTGATGAACTTCCCCTTGAGAACAATCTTTTTAAAACACCAATCAGCCCTAACAATGTATTATGTTGTCTCACTTACTGAATTATGGCGTTTAGTCAAAGTACACAGTTTTTTCCCATAGTGTCCTTGTAAACATTAAGAGGAGTACACTCTTGTGACTCATTTATTAATAACCCATATTTGGAAACTTACTTGGCCAAGAGAAAATAAAACTTCTGCCTTTGCCAGGTGATCTTAGCGTCTTGGTAGCTTCTGTTTTGATGAAATACATCAAGCAAGTCAAGTGCAGAGGCAGTCTCTTTCCTGAAAGCAGGCCCAGGCAGCCCCTCTTTGCAGCACAGCATCCAGCAAGGGGGAGGTACTAAGCTCATTCTGGCTCTCCTGTAGCCCCACCCTGACCTTCCTCAGCCTTCACCAAAATGCCCTTTTGAGCTAGAGGCACTCTCGGTCTCTCGACAGGTTTACAAGAGGGAGGAGAACTTCATTCTTACTGGTTCTCCAGAGCTCATCCTATAAAAATGCCTCTGGTTGTACGTTATGGTCATTCATGGTGGATACAGGGGCCTTTCCTAAGCTGGTAGTGGGGAATATGTGTCCCTATGTTGCTTAAGCACTTTTATTTTTATTTTAATATAAAACCTAGATACCAAAAACCACACACACACACAAATGTAGCTTAATGAGTTATAAGTCAAATAGCCATGTAGCCATCACCTGTGTGATGAATAGCATTTTCCCAGCCATACCAAGAGCCCCTCACGGGCCCAATCCCAACACTAACCTCCTGCCTCCCTCTGCACAAAATAACTACAACCCTGGAGTTTTACACTCAGTTATTTCTCCCTTGTCTCTTTCTGGTTTTATCGCTCACATGTGCGTTCCTAGACACTGATGTTGAATTGTGTTCATTTTCTTATAGTTTGCTATGTCTTCTAAGTCTCTGAATCAGCAGGCTTCCCTCCCTCCCTTTCTTTTCCTTCATTTATCTATTGAAGGACAACCCAGGTTATTTCACCTACAGACTTCTGGCTTTTGCCGAGTGCACACTCATACTCATGGTGCTGTTCCCCATGTGGCTCTGACCTTTCTTGCCCGCTGGTAGCTGGATCTGGATGCTGCATCAGACTTCAGTTTGTCCCTGTGGCAAGACTGTAGTGTGTGCTTTCATGTATGCTTATCTATTTTTATGTTAGGACCTGTTAATCCGTTCATATACTGCAGATTGCAAAATGAAGATATTCTCATTCAGTCATTTCTTTTTCTTTATTTATCGGGGTATTTTTATAAAAAGATGCTTCCCATTGCTTTCTGTTTGGTGCCTGAGTATTACAGCCCTTACAGGAACTAGGTCAACACATGGTTTTTTGTAGCTCACCTCACCCATCCTTGGCCACTGGGCCCTTTGCCGTGACCTCTAGTCTTCAGTAGCTTCCTATCTGGTGTATCACCCAGCCCAGCAGACCAGTGACAGTCGTTTCTCTTAGTTTCTCAGTTTCTTTAGTGAGAAATGGCATTTCAAGTAGGAGCACCAATGGACCCTGGCTGCCATAGGGTCAGTCACGGTTCCTAGTGTTCTGTGTACATAGACACACGGAGTCCTGTTTCTTTATATATGTAAACACACATACAACCGATATGCCTTTTTATTGTATTTTTTAAAGGTATGATTCTCATGAATTCACACTGATGTTTCCAGTTCAAACTGAGGACTATAGGCTTTTATTTAGTCTCATTTCTGTTACATCTCTATGTTCTTTCTTCTACACCAAATCACCATTTCTAGGCTTTTCCTATGAACAGAGCTAGAGGGAAAAGGTGTACACATGCACACTCACGTATACTATGCACACACAAACATATATACATGTAATCTGCTGCTTTTTTCCTCCCTAATTAAACTGACTCCTCTTATTCAAATTTAGGATTTCAGGAATTTGACTTAACCTTTACTGTTTATATCAGTATGTCTTTTCTTCCCTTCTGAGAATCTTGGTTCCTAAGAACCCGGAGGATGATTAAATTAGAACATCCCATAACTCATTATTTACTTCATTCCACATTGCATACACAGTCTGCTAGGAATAGCTAATTCTTCCATCACCAGCACAATCACTGGGAACAATGAAAAGAAAATGTTGGTACATGCTTCCCCCATTTTCCCCCGTCATCCTCACAGTTTTGCTACTATGGTCTACATTGTCCAAAGTATACTCCTTTCAGCCACATTTGTCCAGGGTTCGTAGATAACTGTGTCCCGTGCCCCACCAGCCTTGAGTCTGCTGGTCCATTTTGTCCCTCTAAGGCTCTTTCTTTAGTGCATTCCTAGGGAAGACTTAGGAAAACAGTGTTTAATTTGAAAACAGTTTATTTTCCTAGCAATTAGAAATACTGCTTCACATCTTCTCAAGTGACTTACACATTATATGATTTTCTTCTGTTATAAAGCTTTGCTGTTAAAGGCTAATAATAATTGAATTGTCTTTCCCTTTGAAGTCATTTGCTGTTTTGGCCTAAATGCCTAAATTGTTTTCGTTTTTCCATCAAAGTTTAGTGACATGCCCTGCTGCTGGTTGTTCTTGGTCAGTGCACTCAGTATGCAATGCTTTCTTTCCAAATGCAATTTCAAATTTGTTTTATGTCAGAAAATTTTCTTGAATTACTAGTTTTTCATTTCAGTTCTTTTGCTTTGCTTTGTTTTCATCTCTGGTGCTCCTGTTGTACTAGTCCTTCTGGGTCTGTCTTCAGTGTTCGACATACTCTTGATTCCTTTTCGTCTCTTCCTCTCTTTTTTGAGATGTAACTCATATACTATACAATTCACCTGTTTAAAGTGTATAATTCAGTCTCTTCCTAAGGTCATATGCAATCACAGTTAATTCCAGAACATTCATCACCCCAAAAGAAACCCCTTATTCATGAGCAGTCATACACCCCACCCCCATAGTCTCTGGTGGATCTGCTTTCTGTCTGGAGTTGCTCTCTGTACATTTCATGTAAATGCACATGTTGTGCCCCATACCAGGACTTCATTCTGTATTATTGCTGAGTGATGCTCCATTATATAGATGCACTACATTTTGTTTACTTGTTCATCAGTTGGTGGACATTTAGATTGTTTCCACTTTTTGACTATTATGAATAATGCTGCTATGAACATATATGTACAAGTTTGGTTTTTTCCCCCCGGTTTTATTGAGATGTAATTGACACATAATATTATATTAGTTTCATGTGTACAGCATAATGATTCGATATTTGTATTTATTGCAAAATGATCACCACAATAAGTCTAATTAACATCCATCACCACACATAATTACAAATCTCTTCTTCTTGTGATGAGAAATCTTTTAAGTGATGAGTATATCTTGTGATGAGTATATCTTAAGATATACTCTTTTAGCAACTTTCAAATATATGAGTACTGTTAACTATCTCTTTTAGCAACTTTCAAATATATGAGTACTGTTAACTATAAGAGTGTTGTTAACTACTGTTAACAACTTTCAAATATATAAGAGTACTGTTAACTGTTAACTACACATTTTCAATTCTCTTCGGTATGCATGTAGGAGTGAATTTCTGGGTCATATGGTAACTCTGTGTTTAAGCATTTGAGGAACTGCAAAACTGTTTTCAAAATGGCTGCACCATTTTCCATTCCTATCAGCAATGTATGAGGATTCCAATTCTCTACATGCATGTCAACATTTGCTACTATCTGTTGTTGTGTTTGGCCATCCTAGTGGGTATGAAATGGTATCTCATTGTGGTTTTGATCTGCATTTCCCTTTCTTCATCTCTCTGATTTTAAAAATTTTGTTCTTTCACCTTCAGGTACTATGATGTTTATTTGGTGTTGTTTCTTCTAGTTTAGTGTTCATTTCTGGAATTATTTTTTCTTTATTTTAAATTCTTCCCAAAGTTTTTCACCTCACTTTATGGCTTTTCCTGGTTTAATCTGTGCTCCTCTTCCTCAGCCTGTCCTGTCACAGCCTGTTTTAAAATCAAAGGAAGCAGTCTTGGTCTTTTATTGACATGCCTTTCTGATGTATTTCATTGTCCTTAGGGATGTTGTTCCATCTTTTATTGCCATAATGTGTGGATTCCTTGGTACTTCCTGTTGCTCGTTTTTAAGTGAAAGTAGTATTCTTGCACCTTGAGTAGGACAGATGATGAAGGACAGCTTGTTTCCTAAGAGTCTCTGGCCTTCCTTTCTCTGTTGTTGCCATCCTGATGGGGCCAGTTCTGATACAATGTGTCAGTGGGACAGAGGAGGCAGTGCTGCCCCGTGCTTGTGGTGCATATAGTGGTGGGGGACTCCTTGCAGTGGCCTAGGCTTATGGGAAGAATTAGCTGTAGAGAGAGGGAGTGTCTGTTTCCAAACAGGTACAGACTGGCTTTCCTTCTTAGTCTTCCTGCATCCTTCATAACTATAGGGAGGTTCCCTAATAAGCAGGCGCCTCAACACATTTCCTGTAGCAGGCACCCATGGGGGAACTGCTTAATCACCACTGGCAATACTCTGCCACAAGTGTGTGTTTAGTCTGGCAAGTAGACTTTTCCTCGAGAGAGTGAGGGTTTTGAGATTTGGAAGCATGTACTTGAAGTCTTCAGTATTATTTTTCTCCGCTTCTTGGCCCTCCTATATTTTTATATTATGCTTCTCAAGGTTCCAAGAGAATGACAGTAGTATTGACTTCTAGAAAAGTTTACATGAGTGTTTCTGAACTATAGGATTGAAAACTAAAATGAGAACAGTCCTTCTGGGTCTGTTGAACAGTCCTTCTGGGTCTGGGTCTGTGTAAAATTGAGCCCAAATGGGGAACATGGTAACCCATGGTGTACAAGAGGGTGCCTCTAAAGTGAGGGTGATAGGTACCTCCAGTTCCACTCTGTATATAGACTACAGAGTGGATAGAGTATATAATAGAATGTTTAGAGTATAGAAAATTTAGATGACAGAATGGATAGCGTATAAAATAGAATGTATAGAGTGGATAGATTATAGATTATAGAGTGTATATGGACTGTAAAGTATAGAGAGTACAGTTGACCCTTGGACAATGCCGACTCTCTGCGCAGTTGAAAATCCACATATAACTTTACAGTCAGCCCTCATCCATATCCACAGTTCCACATCCGCAGATTCAACCAACTATGGATCATGTAGTACTGTAGTATGTGTTTATTGAAAAAAACCCGCATAATGGCAGACTTGCGCAGTTCAAATCCATGTTGTTCAAGGGTCAACTGTATAGAGAATGTATAGAGTATATAATAGAATATATAGAGAATAGAGTGCATAGAGTATATAATAGAATGTAGAGAGTATATAGAGAGTATATAGAGTATACAATAGAATATGTGAAGTTTAGAGAATATAGATTATGGAGGATATAGAGTATATAATGGAATGTATAGAGAGTATACACAGTATAAAATGCATAGGGTGGAGAGTACATAACAATGAGAGACACAGCCATGCACTCGCTGTGTTCTGTTCTTAAATCTGCAGTGAGTGTCATCAGGCCTCAACTGGTGTCTCCTCTCTCCCGCTGTTTATCAAAAACTGCCTTATCGCTTTGCTGTGCTTCATTTTAAATAGGGCAAACCTCCTTATGCTGCTTCAGCAGAAGAAGTGGCCAAAGAACTGAAGTCGAGATCCGGGGAATCTAAATCCTCCGCTGTGTCTTCAGACGGGTCCCTGGCTGAAAACGGAGCGGTGGCTGAGGAGAAGCCGGCTCCCCAGATGAATGGGAACGCGGGCGACACCAGGGCCCCCAGCCACTCGGAAAGTGCCTTGAACAATGACTCTAAGACGTGCAATACAAATCCTCACTTAAATGCACTAAGTACAGACAGTGCTTGCCGTAGAGCTGATGCTCTGGAGGCAGCTGTCTTAAAGAAAGAAGAGTAAACTTATTTTTTATAGAGGGTGAAGGATGCTGGAAGGGTAAGGATTTAGGAATATCTGGAGAGAAAGAGAGCCTACAGTTATGTACATTTTTTCCTTTCCGTAAGAGAAAAATGAGGACTTTGGAAATTCGGATCCCTCTTTGATATCAGAGATTTAAACAACACATTTTTAGTTTTAACCAGTTGTAGTCAAAATGCTACAATAAAACAAAAAGAGAGAAAGAAAATGAAGAGCATTTGACTCCCACACTTAAAATGAAGTACACACAAAGTTTAAACTGGTTAATGACAAAAGCCTATAGCTGTGTTTCTTGAACTATAAAGAAAACAAATTTTGGCAGTCTTTAAGTATATATAGCTTAAAATATCATTTTTAGCATTTGGCACCATATGTATGCCATTATCTTTGATTTTGCATTACTGTTCACAAGAAAGCTTTGTCTAAGGCTTTGATTTTATAATTATGAAAGAAATTAGGCACAACCACAGTTTTTCTTTCTTACTTAAATTTCATCACTGTTGATGTGGTTCTTTTGTGTTAAAAAAAAAAGTGCAACTATCAAAACTAAAAAAACTATAGAGTAATATTGCCGTTCTGCTGATTTTAAATATACAGTACATCATACATACTTTACAAGCAAGTTAAATGGAGATAAAGTTGAAATCATAGAAGATGCAAATGACCTTTCAAAATCAACACACTGTGTTCTGAAACTTTTCGTGACTTAATACCATGCATCTGTGATCAATGAACTATGTGGTTTTGAATCGGACGTAGACCATTAGTGCTACTACTTGAGCTAAACTTCTGCATGGTTCATAATTTTTAAAGTGTGTAGTTAATATTATGCATGTTATTGTCCTTTCTTCCATTCTTACCAGTATGTGCCCATTTGCAAAACAAAAATGCTAATAATCAGTAATAGTCCTATAAAAGATGTTAACTCTGTTTAGTCATTGACTGATCTTGCTCTAACCTTAAAATTTTGTGATTATTGACCTCTGTTGCATTTATTCTAAAACCCCCCAAATTATCTAGCTGTTTCGAATATCAACATTACCCTGGTGTATTCACTGCTGTATGCATTATTGTTCTTTGTTGCTGTTTTATGCCTTCATATTAGCAAAATATGAAATTCTGTGAAAAACAAAAAAAAATCCCTTTGATCTTTAAAAAAAAAAAAAAAAAACAACCCCCCCTTCTGTAGCAGGAAACAAATTGCTTGTTCTTGAGAACTTTCCCATCAAGAATTTAGTAGAAGCAGGTATACTTATATCATTTTGATGTTTTTGTTAATGTTTCCAAACAATGTACTTTGAAATCAGAATCACTTCTTATTCGTTTTCATATAATTCTCCTGATGCTCTTCATCACACATTAGTGATCAGAAATGAGATGTAATTCCCCAATCCCTGCCCGCAAGACCTGAGTAGGATCTTACTGTAAGTTGAAGGGAGTTTTGCCCTAACTCATGGATTGTGCAAGAATGAACTGCTGTTGGGTTTGACTGATTGTAGATGGGTTGTGGTGTGGTGTATCTGAAGGCTATTGAATGCAACTTACAATGCTTAATAAAAATCTTTATTCTTTTAGTATAAAGATGGTACGGCTTTTAAATTCCTTGTAAAAACATACATTTTACTGAGGTTTAATTCAAATTGAAACAGCTACTGAAGAGCTTAGTCAAATAACCAAAATTTAGAAATATTTTGCCCATTGCAGGTAGTTCCAGGTTTCTAGCTCTAAAGAAACATATGTGGTCAAAATGCAAGTTATGCTGATGTCTGAATTTCATAGTTACAGAAAAACATTCTCTGATAGAGCAGGCTTAGAAATAGAAATTTAATTAAAAAAAAAAAGCCCAAGGAAGAAATACATTTGATCTTGATTAAACCGCTTTTTTTTTTTTTTTTACCAGATCCATACTGTAGTCAGATTTGTTTCGTTTTTACTTAATGTCTTTTTTTGTTCTAGTATCTACCACATTATATTTAGTTGTCATGTCTCCTTAGGCTCTTCGTTCTGACATTTTCTCAGACTTTCCTTGTTTTTGGTGACCTTGTGACAGCCTTGAGGAGTAGTCAGATATTTTGTTGAATGTCTTGTAACTGTGATTTGTCTTATTTTTTTTTTTCTTTTCATGAGTGGACTGGGGTTAGGCTACATAAAATTAACATGCCTTATCACCATTGATAGCGACCTTGATCATCTGGCTGAGTTAGTGTTGGTCAGGTCTCTTCACTGTAAGGTTGCCAGCCCCTACTCCTTTCCATACTGTGCTCTTTGATAGAGCCACCATGTGGCTCACGAGTGACTCACGAGTGGGGAGTCATGCTTGAGTTATCTAGTAAATTATTTGGAATTCTTGTGCGTGGCAAATTTGTCTCTTCGCCATTTCCCCATATGTTTTTACATCATTGAGTTCTGAGTGCTTAGCACAGGACAGGGGTGAACGGTAGGCATTTAATACATTTTGGTGGTTTGTTTTGTGAACATCCATTGTAAATCTCTCACGTTCTAATAACACCTTCAATGATACTAAAACAGGACGTGCTTTTTTAGAAGCACTATTATAGGTGTTTTAGCTCAATTAATGCTCACAGCAATGCTATCAGGATGACACTGTTATCACCACCGAAGGTTTTTAACTTATTGGCGGTCACACTGCTAGTGAGCGGTGGAGACAGGGTCTGAGTCCGTGCCCTTTGGAGCCCACGCTCAGAGCCTTTGAGGCGCCCTTTAGTCCATCATGCCCCTACACATGGCCCGCCCAGCTCCTCCGGAACCGCTTCTCCGGGAGGTGCGGGGAGGTGGGGCTGTGTCCCCGCCTCCGCGGGGTGGGCAGGAGGGGAGTGGCCACACGGGAGAGACGGGGTCGGAGGGGGCGGTGTCAGAAGACGTGGTATCAGAGATGCTGGGACTGCGGGCGCGCGCTCTCGGCCGGGGTCGGAGAGGGGAGGGCCGTCTCAAGGACCCGCCCGCCCGGCCTCCTAGTCAGAGGAAGACGCGCCCGGGATGCGCGCTTCCGGCCTTGCGTGAGAGGGGTGGGGCCATGCGTAGGGCGGGGCAGGGCGGGGCCTTGTGTAGGGGAGGCCCGTTCCTCCCTGCGCTGACGGTGCGCGCGCACCTCTTTCCTCCTATCCTTGAGGCCCGCGTTCCGCTGCGTCCCAGCGCTGCTACCCAGGCCAGGCGCGAGGCGACCGCGGGAGGTCGGCGGGGGCCGGTTCGGTGTCCACACTGCCAACTCCTGGGGCCGAATTCCGCGCGCAGACAGCTGACCGGATCCTCGGGGACCGCGAGAGCTGGGCCGGGTTCGCTACACGGTCACCAAGATGCTGACATCGAAGATTTCAAAGCTAAAAAGAAGGAGCTAGAAGAAATTGTTCAGCCAATTATTAGCAAACTATGGAAATGCAGGCCCTCCCCAAACTGGTGATGAAGAACCAGCAGACAACGATGAGTTGTAGACACTGCTCCGCTAGTGCTGTAATATTGTAAATAACTGGACTCAGGAACTTTCCTTAGGAGAAAATTGAGAGAACTTAAGTCTCGAATGTGATTGGAATCTTCATCTTGGAGTGGAGTTTAAAATGCTATAGCCCAAGTAGCTGTTTACTGCTTTGCTTTTCATTAGCAGTTGCTCACATGTTTTGGGGTGGGGGGCGAGGAGGAATTGGCTATCATCAAAAGTAGGTAAAAAATCTGGGTTAGGATGTGTGTTCACCTTGAAAATGTTCTATTTAACAATTGGGTCATGTGCATCTGGTGTAGGAACTCTTTTTCTACCATAAGTGACACCAATAAATGTTTGTTATTTACACTGGTCTTACAAAAAAAAAAAGAAAACCCTCCGGTTCTGGGGCTGGGCACCGGCACTGCACGTCCCTATAGCCTGGGAGCCACCTATGCCTCTGTGGGACCCACCACGGTCCCCGGTGCCCGGGACTGACGAGGCACTGTCCTGAGTCAGTTTGTTCCAAGCAAGCCCTGAGTGTTCTCCTGGTTCTGACAGGTGTGCGGACTCCAAATGCTGTTAACCCTCTATTCCTACAGGCTGTGGCTCTGGGATTTGGAGGAAATAAAGGAAGCACTCACACCTCTCCTCCCTGACACTTGTCTGGTCAATCGTGTTGGCCCCACCGTTCCTCAGGGAGGTAGGTTCGAGCTCCTCTGCATTCGTATCATGCTCTGGTCCACAGTACCAAGGGCCATGATGGTCCCCCAGTCCTTGCTTGCCCTCATTTTGCGAGGCAGTGGGGAGCTGGGGGGGCTTCCGCTTTACAGAAACCTCAATTCCAGTGAGGACTCACCAGCACGTTTAATCCAGTGTCAATTGCAAACGCCTGTCAAGTTTCCTCCGTTGGAATGTCTTTTCAGGGAGGGTTGTATTCTCAGTGCCACCGGCCCCTACCCCCAGATGCCAGCAGTGCCTCCCCATCATGACAACTGCATGATGCTGCCCTTCCCTTCCCCCCCCCCCCACCCCCCGCTCCTCTCTGGAGCAGGTCCTCCGTGCTGAAGAAGAACCCTGTGTTTTGGAGAGGGGATAGGGACGGAGGCACAGGCCTGGGCAGGAAGCAAAGGGAGGCCGAGGACACCACGCTTGCTTGGGGACAGGCTGGCCATCTCTCCCACGTCACTAGGATCACGGGGGATGGCCTGAGTGGCATCCAGAAATAGGCGAGGGACCAGCAGCTGTGCGTGGCACTCTGGGGCTCGGGACTGAATTCTGACCCCAGCGTTGCTCCTAGGACAATTCACATACTCTCCTGGGCTGATGGCTTCTTTTCCCTTTCTTCCTTTTTGAAAAATAGCTTCTACTGATTTTTTTTTTCTGGTTTCAAAAGTAATATGTTTATTGTAGTAACTTTAAGAAATACAAGTAAACAAAAAAAAGAAAAATCACTATACTGTTAATATTGTTAATATTCTTAATCACCATATTGTTAATATTTGGCCTCTTTCATTTTTCTACGTAATATATAATTTTTTTTGCAGAAAATAAACCATTACACATGTTTTGTAACATTTTCTCCCCACCTACAAAATATTTTATGGCTCTTTCTCTCTACCATTTCATATTCTGCCATAGCCCCACGATTCCACGGGTAGCTGCACCATGAAGTACCCGCTTGCCCAGTGTGGCTGGACATGGCTTTACTTTGGCATCCCCCAGTATTGATGGAGCATCTGTGTTGGGTACTGCCCTAGGGCCTGAGGCTCAGAGGGCAGCAAGGGCCCTCCCCTCGTGGGCATTTACAATTGGGGGCTGGGGGAAGTATACATGTGTACAAATAAGACTATTTCAGACAAGAAGATGAGGAAAATAAAACGGGGTGATGGTTCCGAGGCAGGGAGGGCCTCTGGGATGGGGGATGAGAAGGATGGTGGTCTGTGGAGAATGAGGTCAGGCTTAGGCCTGGGGTAGGAAGCAGTGGATGGAGAGAATTCATGAGTGAGAGGGAAAGCCAGTGATGCAGGGTGAGGGTTCTGGGCATGCTGGTGGCCCTTCAGAGGTTGTGACCAGTCTCCAGGTGGTCACAGCCTGGGAGGCATGCACACCCTACAGGTGGTTAGCATTTCACCAGAAGGACTGCCTAAGGGTGGGATGTGAGGGTAGGTTGTCTTGGTCCTTGGTGCTGACCAGACCCTGACTCTTTGCTAGAAGGACGCAGAAAATGGTTTTCTGGTTTTCATCTGCATTGCTTCGATTGCCAGCGAGGGTGATATATCCCTTCTTAGGTTTACTGTGCCCTCAGTTTACTATTTTCTAATTGACAGAGAACATCTAATGCTCTGGCTCTTTCCTGATTCCAAAATCCCAGGCCAAGGCAAGAATGTTAAGAAATAATTCAGCAGTTGTACCCTCATCCATATGATTGCCTGCAAGGACAAAGAGTTTCGGACACCTCCCTCCTCGTCCCCCCTCTTGGCCTCAGAGGGAGCCTGTTGCCGCACTGGGTGCCAGTTCTTTCCTGATGTAGGTGTCCTCAGGAGTAGCTCTCTCTTCCAGGGAACTTATTCTACCCTCAGATTTCCTGAGAATTACTAATTTATTACCCCCTTTTACTCCTTAATCCCCACTTAGTCGAATGAACCTTGCAGAGACCACTTTGCCTGGAGCCCTGTCTTTGCCCTGCCCATGTGGGCCTAGGCTGTTGAATGCTTGTCCTCTGCTCCTTGCTCTATTAGCTTCCCTAGCACAGACTGGGCCACAGATGACCCGAGGACCTGTAGACAGGGCCAAAGTAGCTCTGCACTAGATGCTTCACCCTGTGCTATGGGCTGGACTGGGTCCCCTCCACTTTCATATTTTGGAGCCCTGACCCCAGTCCTTCAGAATGGGACCTTATTTGGAAATAGGGTTATTGCAGATGTAATTAGTTAGGTTAGGATGAGGTCCTGCTGGAGTGGGGTGGGCCCTAACCCAACAAATCTGGTGTCTCTATAAAAAGGGGAAATTTCGACACAGAAACAGATACGCACAAAGGAACAAAATGGCCATGTGAAGACTGGACTGATGCTACCACAAGCCAAGAAGCTACCAGAAGCTAGAGAGAAGCTTGGAGCAGACCCTTCCTGGGGCCTTCAGAGGGGGCATGGCCTTGCTGGCATCTTTATCTTAGACTTCTGGCCTCTGGAACCCTGAGACGACACACTTCTGTGGTCCTAAGTCACCCAGTGTGGTACCTTGACATGGCAGCCGCAGGAAGCTGATACGCTCTGCATGCTGCCATCCTGTTAAGTGCAGACTGTACTCTGCCCAGGGGTCTCTGAAACCATGGCGGGGGGCGGGCACCACCACCCCAGACCCTTAGCTGGGTGTGACTTAGCTCTGGCTGCATGTGTTTCTTTTTTCTTGACACCCAGAATAGTGACTGGAAATGGCCCAGGCAGACCTGAATGTGAAAGGTTCTACCTGGAATGAACCTGCCTGGTAGCAAGAACTATGGCCCTGCCTCTCAGACAGATGGAGGCTGATTTCAGGCTGAGGGTCTCGTCCTCACTTGGTATCAACCCAGCGACCATGTTGGATCCTATACACGTGCTCCCAAACCCATGCATCTGGGAAGAAAGATATTAGGTCTTCCCTGCTTAGAGAGATTCCTGGATCTCCATCAGTCCTTCTGTCCACCTGTTGGTCATCTGGGTCTACTGGGGCTGGTGTTGTGCTTGTTGCTGAGGACTCAGCCATGAGCAGAAAAGACACCTCTCTGTGCTGTGTCACTTCGCCTGAGTGGACAGTCATGTGGAAATGCAAGGAGAAAAAATAAACCCATGTGAAAATGCAACAGCAATGATAATATGCTCTATGAAGGAAAATGCAGAGGAAAGGAGGAACTTACTATGGTGCAGGAAGGTGTCAGGGAATCCTCTGACGAATGACCTGGAAGCCAGGTGGGAATTACCCAGGCAGAGTTTGAGCTGCATCAGGGTGGGTACCCTGGTTGGCCTTAGCCTGCTGCATCTGGCAGGCACTGGCACCCATAGCAGACCTAGCCAGACCTCATCGCGCCACACCCCCTTGTGGCATTTGTGCATGTCCATCCCTGCAGACCTGAGTGACCCAGTGTGGGCTATAGGAGGGCCACCCTGGTCCCAGTTTGACCAGGATAGCCTTGTTTGCCCCTGTTCTGGTATTTTATTAATAGCACCCTTTTGGATAATAAATTATATGGTCATCCAGCTGAGTGAGTTTGGTCTACAAACTCACTGCTTCCAAACATCACAGGGCCATCCTAGAGATGGACAACAAGAAGGGCACACTTTCGTACCCATCAGAAAAATCCAGAAGGCTTTCAAAGTTCCTGTGGCTTACTGTTCATTTCAATTGGTTCTGGTTCTGATCACCATGGTCCAAGTAGCCCAAGAAGCTCTTAGAATTTTCTTTGCATTCATCAGATGGATTCATCTGATACAAACGCACACATCCAACCTTGAATTAGTATGTCCTTTCTGACATCTCCCCCCAAGACAGTTATTAGTTTTCTGTCTCCTGCTCTGGCATATGAGCTCCTTGGAGGTAGGAATGGTGTATGCCTTGTTCACTGCTATAACATCTGCAGTAGTTGTGTGCCAACACATTGGATAACTAGATTAACTGAACAAATTCTTAGAAACATACAACCTACCAAAACTGAATCATGAAGATATAGAACATCTCAATAGATCTATAACTATTTAGGAGATTGAATCAATAATCAAAAACCAAGAAAAGCCCAGGACCAGATAGCTGCGCTGAATTCTACCACACATTTAAAGAAAAATTAACACCAATCCTTCTTAAACTCTTCCCAAAAACTGAAGAGGAGGGAATACTTCCTAATCCTTTCTTTGAAGCCAGCATTACCCTGACAAAAGGCAGACAAAGATTCTACAAGAACAGAAAACTACAAAACAATATCCCTTGTAAACATTGACGCAAAATCCTCAACAAAATACTAGGAAACCAAATTCAACAGCATATTAAAAGGATCATACACCCTAACCAAATGGGATTTATTCCTGGGATGCAAGGATGGTTCAACATCCTTAAAATCAAGAAAAAGACCCCAAAAAACAATGTAATACAGACCACATTAACAGAATAAAGGGGAAAAAATAATCATCTCAATTCATGCAGAAAAAGCATTTGACAAAATTCAACACCCTTTCATGATAAACAAACAAACAAACAAAAAACTCTACAAACTAGGATAGAAAGAAACTTCTTCAGTGTAGTAATGGCCATATATGAAAAGCCCAAACCAAACATCATACTCAATGGTGAAAGACTAAAAGAAGCTTTTCCCTTAAGATCAGGAACAAGAGAAAGATGCCCATTTCACCACTTCTATTCAGCG
Source organism: Eubalaena glacialis (assembly GCF_028564815.1). Lineage (NCBI taxonomy): Eukaryota > Metazoa > Chordata > Mammalia > Artiodactyla > Balaenidae > Eubalaena > Eubalaena glacialis. The sequence goes on along the minus strand of NC_083724.1, from coordinate 99,889,861 downwards.
TGCTATTGGATGCTCTAGCCAGAGTAACTGGGCAAGAAAAATAAATTTAAAAAGCATTCAAATTAGAAAGAAAGAAGTAAAATTATTTCTGTTCATAGATAACATGATCTTATGTCATGTAAAATCATCAAGATTTGGGAACTCTAAAGATTCTACAAATGACTGTTAGAACTAAAAAACAAATTCAGCAAATGTGCAAGATACTGAATCAACACACAAAAATCAGTTTTGTTTCCATACACAAAGAGTGAACAATCCAAAAAGGAAATTAGGAACATAATTCCACATACAATAGCATCAAACAAACAAAATACCTAGGAATAAACTTAGCCAAGGAGACAAAATATTTGTATACTGAAAACTTATATAAAACGTTGCTGAAAGCAATTAAAGAAGATACAAATAAATAGGAAGACATCCCATGTTAATGATCAGAAGACTTACTGTTGTTAAGATATCAATATTACCCAAAGCAATCTACAAATTCAACACAATCTTTGTCAAAATTCCAATAGCTCTTTGTGAAGAAATGGAGAGGCCAATCCTCAAATTAATATGGAATTGTAAGGGGCCCAGAAGAGCAAAAACAATCTTGAAAAAGAAGAGCCAAGTTGGAGGTCTCACACTTCCTAATTTCAAAACTTACCACAAAGCTACAGTAATCAAAATAGTGTGGTACTGGCATAAAGATACACAAACAAACCAATGAAATACAATAGAGACCCCAGAAATAAACCCTTGGCCCATATGGTCAAATGATTTCTGACAAGGGTGTAATGACCATTCAGTGGGGAAAGGAGTGTCCTTTCAACAAATGGTGCTGGGAAAACTAGATAACCATCTACAAAAGAATTAAGTTGGACCCTTACTTCACACCCTATACAAAAATTAATTGAAAATGGATCAAAGTCTTAAACTTAAGAACTAAAACTACAAAACTCTTAGATGAAAACATACAGTGGAAAGCTTCATGACACTGGATTTAGCAATGGTTTCTTAGATATGACATCAAATACACAGGCAACAAAAGGAAAAAACAGATGAATTGGGCTTCATCAAAATTAAAAAATTGGGGGCTTCCCGGGGCTTCCCTGGTGGCACAGTGGTTGAGAATCTGCCTGCCAATGCAGGGGACACGGGTTTGAGCCCTGGTCCAGGAAGATCCCACATGCCACGGAGCAACTGGGCCCATGAGCCACAATTACTGAGCCAGTGCGTCTGGAGCCTGTGCTCAGCAACGGGAGAGGCCACGATAGTGAGAGGCTCGCGCACCGCGATGAAGAGTGGCCCCTGCTCGCCACAACTGGAGAAAGCCCTCGCACAGAAACGAAGACCCAACACAGCCAAAAATAAATAAATAAATAAATAAATAAATAAATAAATAAATAAATACATTTATTAAAAAAAAATTTAAAAATTGTGCGCATCAAAGGACATGATCAATCAACAGAGTAAAAAGACAACCCATGGAATGGGAGAAGATACTTGCAAATCATATATCTGAGAGGGGATTAATATCCAGAGTACATAAAAAACTTCTACAACTCAACTAAAAGCAACCAACTCAAAAAATGAGGAAAAGATGCGAATAGACATTTCTCCAAAGAAGGTATATAAATAGCCAATAAGCACATAAAAAGATGCTCAACATAACTAATCATTAGGGAAATGCAAATCAAGACCACAATGATCATGGAGTTTCAGTAGAACCAAATTGCTGCCGTTAAAAACTATTATATTGAACTATACATTGAGAAATCAATCAAAATAAAAATATTTACTTCAAAAAAAACCCACAATGAGATACCACTTCCCACACATTAGGATGGCTATACAAAAAATAAAAACAAACAAACAAAAAAACAAATCCAAAACCAGAAAATAATGTGTTGATGAAGATGTGGAGAAATGAGGACCCTTGTGCACTGTTGTTGGAAATGTAAAATGCTGTAGCTACTGTGGAAAACAGTATGGTGGTTCCTCAAAAAGTTAAAAATAGAATTACCATATGATTCAGCAATTTCACTTCTGGGTATACACACAAAAGAAGTGAAAGCAGGGACTTGAACAGATATTTGTATACCCATACTCATGGCCAAATAGTGGGGACAACCCAAGTGTCCATCAACAGTAAGCAGGTAAACCAAATGTGGCATAGCCATACAATGAAGTATCATTCGTTCTTAAAAAGGAAGGAAATTCTGACACATACTACACCATGGATGAACCTTGACGACATTCTGCTAAGTGAAATAAGCAACACAAAAGGACAAATACTGTATGATGACACTTATATGAGGTCCCTAGAGTAGTCAAATTCATGCAGACAGAAAGTAGAATGGTGGTTACCAGGAGCTGGAGGTAAGGGGTAATAGGGAGTTAGGGTCAGAATTTCAGTTTGGAAAGATGAAAATAGTTGTAGAGATGGATGATGGTGATGGCTGCACAATATTGTAAATGTACTTAATGCTACAGAGCTGTACACCGAATAACGGTTAAAATGGTAAATTTTATGCTGTGTATGTTACAATTTAAAAAAAAAACAAAAGCCCTGTACCTGCAATTCAGTACACTTTGTTGAGTAGTAGGTGAGTGAATAAACACATACTGGAAGATGCTGCTTTTCCACTGGGTAATAAGGTGAATAAAACACATCTTGTCCTCAGATGCTCACTGCAGGGTATGCAGCACTGCAGTCGTGCTTCACCAGAGTGCCAGGGTGGAGGGGCAGCACATGGCCTTGTAGTTTGGAAGCCCACCCCCCTCACTCCTACAGCATGCCAGGCTTCTTGGGGTGGGTGGTGAGGTCTTGATGCTTGCACAGACACATGGGTGCTGTGCCCTGGGGAATGGGGCAAACTTGGGAGACGGATGCTGAGGTCAGGGGCAGACCACATGGAGGGGCCACTGAGCTTAGTGTGGCAGAGTGCTAAGGCCACCCCTATTCCTTTCTGGGTCTTTGCAAGTAATTTCCCTTTGCTTTCCTTCCTCGACTCACCCCTTCCAGGCCTCTGCTTCCAGGTCACCTCAGGAGTTCTCCGCCTCTGCCCAGCCCCCACCCTGTGCCAGTTTCCCCAGGGCACTGTGGTACCCAGCCCACTATATGTGTTGCTGTCTCCCTTTACTGCCATATGAGCTCCACAACACTTGGGGCTGCTGAGTGCTCCATGGCTACAACACTGCTCAGCACACAGCAGATGTTCAATATATGTTGAAGTAAATGAATGAGAGAGAGAGAGGACATAGAGATAAGGCAGGTTTTCTGATGGGGGATAAGAGGGAACTCATTGGGAGAAACCAAAGAGAGGAAGAGTCTGGGACCCATATTGAGTCTTATTTTAGTCTGTAGCTGGAAGGCAGCCTTGGAAGAGTTTTGAGTAACAGGAAAGTATTTCAGTGGACACTTCCAGATGCAAGTGGACACAGCTGTAGACAGGGGAGTCCTGGAGGGCAAGGAGTGGAGGTGGGTGGCGCAGGGTAGCCAGAGCCATCCCAGAGGTCAGCAGTGAAGGACTAGGGGTCAAGGATGGGCTCCCATGCCTAGTGTATGTGCTCAGGGTGCCCTGGGAGGTGACAGAGGGGCGGCAGTGCAGGCTCAGGCCCTGGAGAAGTCTGGGTTCCTGGCTTGCTCCTTCCTCTCACTAGCCAGCTGACCTCCTCCATGAGGCATTCAACTGCTTTGGGCCTCAGTTTTCACTTCTGAAAAATGGCACCAGTACTATACCTCCCTCTGATACCTGTTTATATACCTATCTCTAAAGTGGCAGCAGTAACACCTAAGGTGTCAATGTGAGTGCTGAGTATGTAATAATCACTACCCAGGGGGTATGCTGAGTGCTTTATAAGCAGCTGGGTGAGTTCTGGTCCATGTCTGAAGAACTAAGCACAGTGCACTGTACCTGGTAAGCATTTGACAAATGCTGGGTACCTACTATCATTATTTGTAAAATAGGAAATGGAAGTGTCAGAGATGAGGACTGCCCACAGTCAAGTTGGTCTCCAGAAGTTTCTGGCTTCGATGGATGATAAGTGGGGGGTTGTGGACACTGCTAGTTTAAGTGCTTCTGTACTGCCATGGGGGAAGGTAACTCAGCAGTGCCCAGGCCAGGCTCTTCTGGGCCTCCTTGCAGACTTTGATCTGCAGGCTGAGTACTGTTTATCTGCACCAATTCACATTAGGGTGTTAATTGTGGACAATGCTTAATAGTCACTCCCTTTCCAGAGCCATCCAGGTTGTCACCAGGAGGAAGGACTCTGGAGGTGAGCGTGACAGCTAGAATTCAGGTTGGAAGGCCTTGTGCTCCAGATCCTGGGCAGCTCACCAGTGTGTGAGAGGGTGAGGGAGGGAGATAATCCCTTTCTCCCCACTTCCCCCTTCTCCATCTTCTTTTTCCCACTCTCACATTGTCCCTCCCAGCTAAGGCCCTGCCCTGCTCATTGCTGAGGCTGCGGTTGAGGGGTCACCTGTAGAGGGAAGGCGGCTGACAATGTGAAGGCAGATTTTGACTCAACAGGAGGGAGAGCTGCCTACAAGTGGAGCAAGTTGCCCTTAGCAGCTGTAGGCCTCAGCTGAGTACCTGTCAGGGATGCTTCTGTGAGGTGAGCTGAGCCGAGCCAGGTTTCCTGCCCCAAGCCTGGAATTCTGTGCTTGTGGTGGCCAGCATCTCCTAGCACCATGCATATTTTGCTTAGGGAGGGTGGGGAAGACCGACAGAGTGAGGGTGCACAGACAGGTTCCTTACTCTGAATTAGGAGCCAGCTCTGTTCTAGCATCCTGAAATGATCACGGATGCCCAAAGGATGCAGCAGCTGGGTAGGGGGCAGGGGAGAGCCTGCTACAGAATGCTTTGGGAAAAGATCCCTCAGAGCCAGGCCCCCTCCCCCTCTCACACTCAACAATTACCCTGACCACCACAGGTGAGGAGGGAGGACCACTTTAGGGCAAAGGATGCTGGGCCCAGAGCAACACTGCAGCACCTCTCGGCTCCCCCCTCCTCCTATATCCTTGTTGCCACCAGCAGAACTCAGCAATTTGGGACACAGACAGGAGGCCTGGGACCTGCTGTCCTCCCTGCACCTTAGGTCTCACAGGCCTGGGGGCTCCCTCCAGGGCTCCTGGGCAGCTCAAATTCCAGGTAACTCCTTTCTCTTTACAGAACTGACCCGTGCCAGCATGCTCCCGGGTCCCCTGAATTCTGTCCTCTGAGGACTGAGCATCAAGGGAAGTCCATAGATCGTGTGAGGGAGGGTGGGCTGTCCCCAGCCAGGAGTAAGGGGGAAAGGGAAGTTGTATTCCAGCCAGAAACTCAGTCGGTAAGGTAGGAGGGAGGAGGGAACAGGAGGAAACCCCCACCCCTGGCTGCCCCCTGCTCCGCTGCTTATCAGATGAAACTTAGAGCCAAGTAGTTGCTCCTCGGCCTTCTTAACCAGGAAGGACGTCGTCCTCCTCCTCGGGGTCTCACCTCACACCCAGAGTGTCTCCCAGACCTGCCTTCCCCCTGTACCCTCAGTCCACCTTCTCCCCGGGGAATCCCCCTACCCACTGTCTTCCAGATGACAGTCTCCTAGCCCACCTTCTCCCCTGGAGGGGTGTCCCAGTCCACCTTCTCTCCCTGCAGGTCCCCCGGTCCCTCTTCTCCCTCAGCAGTGTTCCCCCGGCCCACCTTCTCCCCCGGCGGGGTACCCCGGCCCGCCTTCCCCGCGGTCCCCGGCCCGCCTTCCCGCGGCGGGAGCGGCGGCCCAGGCTGGCGGGCGGAGGCGGCGCCACCCGGGGCGCTGACGTAGAGGCCGCTCGGCGGCCGGGGGTCCCTTCGGTGGGGCCGCGGCTCTCCGCCCGCCGCCCCCGCGCGTCCATTCCCTTTTGTGTCCCGCGCGCGGCCCGTCCCCCGCGCACACTCGCGCCCTGCGCCCCGCGGGCCAGCGGGCGGCTCCCGGCGCGGCCCTGCACCGCGCGCCCCGCTTTGTGTGGACGCGCCGGCCGGGTGCGCGCGGGCTGTAGTGCGCCCCCGGCCCCGTCCCCGGCCCCGTCCCCGGCCCCGGCCCCCGCCCGGCCCGGCCCGCCCGGCCCGACCCGGGAGCGCAGCGCGGGCCGAGGGGCGGGCGGGCGGCGCGGCGAACATGGCGACGGTGCCCGTGTACTGCGTCTGCCGGCTCCCCTACGATGTTACCCGCTTCATGATCGAGTGCGACGCCTGCAAGGACTGGTTCCACGGCAGGTGAGCGCGCAGCCGCCCGGCCCCGGCCCCGGCCCCCGGCCCCCGGCCCCGGCCCGGCCCGGTGAGCGTCCCGCAGGCCCCCGCCCGCCGCCTTCCGCCGGCCGCGCGCCCTTTTGTGCCCGGGGCGGGGGCCGGGGCTGGGCGGGCGCCCCTCGCCGCCGCCGCTCACAAAGCGGGCCCGCGGGGGGCCGCGGGTGGGGGCCGGCCCGGGAAGTTGGGGCGCCCGGCCGGCCGGGCCGCCTGACAGCGGGGCCGCGGAGGCCGGGCTCCCGAGGCCCAGGCCCCGCGCCCGCCGCCTCCCCCGCGAAGTTGCAGGAACTTTCCCCGCGCGGGCCCCGGAGAGGCGCGAGTGGCGGGTTCGGACGCCGGCGGGGCTGGGACGGACGTGGGGCCCGGCCAGGTGGCGGCCGACGCTCCCACCCTCCGCCGCGGCCCGGAGCTCCGGCACCTCGTCCGGGCGGACGGGACCCCTGCCCGGCCCCAGCAGGGCTCCTGGACCCGGCCGGCCTGCATGTCCCCGGGCGGGAGTGCGGGTGACAGAATGGTGTCTCTGTGTGGGTGGGGGTGTTGTGACTTTGCCGCCTCCTCCCTGGCCATCACATTTCCCCACTCCCCTCCTCTCTGTTTTCAGACACAGGCCCACCCTGGTTTTCACTTGACCTTATGCTCTCAGAGGAAGATGGGGTGGGGGGAGGTAAAGCTTGGCCTTTGCCTGTGACCATGACCTGGCCCTGTGCCGAGTTTTCAAAAGCCCGAGGCCCCTTCCCACCCAGAAGTAAGTGGAGGAGGAGGAAGAGGAGGTGATACTGGTGCCCAAACTGCTCCAACAGGTTCTCATGTGTTTGGGCCTCAGCGGGACCGCCAGAGGCTGGCCGGGGTAGTGTGCTCTCCTATGCTCCAGTCTTAAACCCAGCAGGAGCAGGGCTGGGGGCAGGAGATGGGTGTGTGGTGGTAGGTGGTCCCTCAGCCCCCAGAGAGGAGAGCCTCCCCCTGGCTTTAACTGTGGATGGGCCAGTGGCCCTTAAACATGGACTATGGTGTCCAGTCCTGCCAGTTTACATGTGGGGAGCCAGGCAGCCAGATGTGACAGGGCTCGCTCAGGTTGATCAGCACTAGGCCTGATTCCCAGCCTGTGACAGTGACCCCAGTGAGGATGGGTGGGACTCCATGGGACAGGGACTCCCACTGAAATCTCCTGGGCTTCCTGGGCTGCCTTCTTGTGGATGTCCAGGGCTGCAGCGACCCCACAGAGCAGAGGAGCCTGGAGTGTGAGCGCTGGGACACTGCTACTATGCACACCCACCAGTTGGCATCCTCTCAGAGTTCATGGCTGGATCAAGGGTGAGAGCTGCCATGTGATCCTTCATGGCTCCTCAGTTCCAGAGATACTGAGAAGCGGGCCCTGAGTGCCCTGAAAGTGGTAGGGCCTCTCCCTCCTCCCCCACCCCCACCGGGGGCCTGCAGAACTCCCTAGGTGCCCAGGCTGGGGGAGTGTGAGGGCCTGGGAGGACCCTTGTCTGGCTGCCCAGGGGCCCTCTCCTCTGGGTGGGGAAGGCAAGACCAGTTCTGAGCTAGACTTTGAGAAGGGAGGTAGGGGGTGGGAGGAGTGGAGGAGGTAGGGAGAGACCCAAGAATGCGGGGCAGGCAGGGGAAAGGGGCTGAGGGCTGGGCTGAGGGGCTGGTGGCATTTGCTCGATTGGCTTAGGCAGAGGCAGGGAGAAAGATGCGTCCTGACAGCTTAAAGGGGATGTTTTTGGGAGGTCTTATTTCTTTATTTCTTATTTTTCATGTGAGGTCTTTGATTTGATCTGATATACGCACAGATCATTTTGATCAGCACAGATTCATTTCCACCTATGTGGGGTCGCCCTAGGGTCTGAAAGGGGCTGTGCTTTCCCCCTGCCATGGGGCACATCTTCTCTGAATCTAATCAAGGGTCCCTTACGGAAGTGAGTGAGCCCTGAGGCCAGAACACCTCCTGTAGTCCTTAGTCCCCTGGGTGGCTCAGGGGAGGTGCTGTGATGGGGGAACACAGGGTCAGGGGTTGGGACCTTTGTGGGCAAGGCTGCATGTGGCCCTCACAGCCCTGGGCAAACCCCCCACCTCTCTTGGCGTGGCCCTTCTCCACTGTGACAGGAAGGTGTGTGAAATGATCCACGTTTCCAAATCTCCTGATATTCCTGGATGGATGGCCCTCCATTCTTTCCAGATCCATGTATCATCTGTCCTGTTGTTTACTTCATATTCAACAGCTCAACTCACTTTTTAAAAGTTTGAATACTTTGTAACTTTTTATTTTGAGAGAATTTTAGACCTAAAGAAGAGTTACAAAAAAGGTACAGTTTCCTTCTATCCCACACCCTGCCTCCTCTGAAGTTAACATCTTATCAAATTATGCTGGAAGCATGGAAACTGAGGCAGAAACAGTAGGGCAGTACTGCTAACCAAACTCCAGGCCTCGGGCAGATTTATTTAGGTCTAGGACCCCATTTCACTCTTGTGTCTCCTTACTCTCCTGAATCTTTCTTTTCCAAGGAAACTTCATATCATTCCCTGAAATAGAACATCAGTATAACTTGCCATAGACAGTACTTGTAAAAATAAACATAACTGTAAAAGTAACAGGCTCCCTCTTGTTCCACCTGTGACCCTTCACATCCCTACAATGCACCCCATTTTGGATGGATTGGAAGGGGGTCTCTGAGGTTACTTTCACTGGCAGTGGCCAACTCTTTGCTGGTAGGACTCTAGCAGCATCTCTGGCTGAGATCGTGGTCGGGGCAGTCCCCTTCTAGGGGAAGAACCTGCTCCCAGGATGTGTCCACCTTGGCAGGAAGCCTTGAGCACCCTGACCACCCCTCCTGGCATTCTTTGGGGAGTTCTTTCCGCTGGACTGTGCTGGTACTCATTCAGCCAGGAAGTCAGGAGCTCGTGTTCCACCCCATCTTGACCATGGCTAGTCACTCCTGGGGCTGGGATACCTTGTCAGCCTAGTCTGCCTTCACTGGCACCTACTGTAGTGTCGCCTGGGAATTGGCTTTGACTAGGAAGGGATGGATTTTGCGGCTGGTTGTCTTCAGAGCTGTCTTATCTGTGTGTTTGATAGGGAAGCATGGTACTACTCAGGCATTGGGAAACTTCCTCCCCAATTAGGGTGCCACAGAGCCACTTAGGGCCAAGAACTGGGGGGCTTCTCATGACTGTTGTCTTCTGTCAGACCCCATGTGTCCTTCCACCCCTGCCTTCAGCAAGGCATCTGACCATGGACCAGTCACTCTAGGGAGTGACCTGGGCCTCTCACCTTGTCACCGTCTTGATGTGAAGAGTCTCTGTCTCTGGGAAATAGGAATGATTCTGTTAAAGTATCAGATATCCTGAAGCTTCCTGGCCCTCTTTAAGTTCCTGTTGTATTAAACTTGAAGGGTTTTTGGAAGCATAATCAGTAAAGTTGATTTTAAAGAGTTTGAAAGCTGAAGGTGCTGTACAAGTCCTTCAGTGGTAGAAGTTTCATTTATCCCTCAGTAAGTACTATGGGGTGCATGTTCTGTGTGGGGTGCAGTGCTGGCCCTGTGGGTTCGTGGGGTAACAAGGCAGCTCCCTTGCCTCTTACAGGGTTTTTTCTATGAGAGTCAGACTTGTGGATCAGGAGTTCCGTGCCAGCCTGGGGAGCTGTTTCAGAGCCCTGAGGAAGCACTGTGCAGGGCAAGGAAGCTGCATCAGGGACGGCCTGCAGGTGTGGCTAGGAGGCAGGAGCCACCCTGGGGGCTCTGAGCAGAGCAGCAGTGGGAGGGGACTGAGGATTTGACAGGGTCCCTCTGGCTGCTGTGGGCACAGTTGGGGAAGAGAGTGGGGAGGGACAGGAGCCTTTGTCCAGGTGAGAGGTGACAGGCAGGACTTGGGGGTGGGGACTGGGGTGTGGAGAAGGGGTCGAATTCTGCAAGTACTCAGAAAGGTGGGCTGACAAGACTTGCCTGGTGTAGATCCCCTCTGATTCCTGTGTGTTTGTCCCTCCATCTGGGGTCCGCCTGCCCTCCTCTCCAGGGCCCTATCTCTGTGCCCATCATCCCCAGGACTGGTTGGCCTTTGTGGGCTCTCGCTGTGTCTTTCACCCCATCCAGCCTTAAGCTTCCTGGGGCAAAGCCTCTTCCTGAGTCCTTGGCCCTCATGGCTGCTCAGTACCACAGAGTGAGACTGTTGGCTGGCTCTGTTGGCCAGCAAAGTGTGCGCACTTGGAGGGAAAGGAGGGCCTGCCAGGGGGTCAGGCCTCAACGTCGCAATCTAGGTGATCAGAGCTGACAATTAAGTCTTCCAACCTGAGATCCCTTAATACTGGGGGAAGTGCCATTCACATGGCAATGGAGTTGTGGCGTGTTTGACGTGGTTAAGAATAACGATTCATCATTTTTAAATGAGGAATTCTCACTGTGTGAGTTTAAGAAGTTCCAGAGTTTAAGAAGTTCCAAAGGAGGTTGGGGGAATGTTCTGCCAACTTACAGAGGGCAGAGCAGATGTCCCCTGTCCATTGATCCTTTCCAAATGAGATGAATCTCAAAGGAAGAGACTTGGAGCTCATGGTAATTACCAGAATGTTTGCTTTTATTGAAAATATTGGCTCAGAAACATGCTTGGTGTGAGCCTCTGCACTGCAGCCCACATTTCTTTGAGGCTACTTTGGCTCAGGTGTGGCTGCAGTTGGCCTGAGATCGGGCAAAGATTTGGGGTACTTCATGTGGACCCTGCCACTGCTGGGTACCCAATCCTCTGGGGCCATCCCCTTGCCTCTGTGCTCGTGGCACCTGGCCGTGTGGCAGGGCCTTTTTCAAAAAGAATGAGCAGATTTGCTGTTGGGAGGGAGTATTGGCCAGAAAATAATGTTCCATGACAAAGTGTGCTAGAAGAATCTAACTCCTAAGATTCCGGTGTGGGTAAAGCAAAGCCGTCAATTGACTTCTAAATGACTGATGTGACTAATAGTGCTGCAGGGCTCGCACTCAGGCTGGCCTTTATGGCGTCAGGATTAGTTCACAGTTATCCTCTTTATTGGTTCTCACAGCTACTTGGGTGGTGGGCCAGGTGGGCCACCTTGTCCTCCCACTTCAAGCAGATGGGGGGGGGTTCTCGTCTCCTCACCTGCAGCAGGTGTACGTACCTCTGCCAGGTGCAGGGACAGAAGTGACGTTTGGCATATTCTGGCTCAGGGTGCTGAAAACCCCAATACTGTCCACGGTTTTGAAATGCTATGTGGATGGAAACATCTTCTCAGCAGGAAGGCCACATCCGGTGCCAAGTAGGGAAGCTGGGCCCTCTGCAGCACCCTCTGTGTCTCAGGTGTGCCCAGTCACCCGCTGGCCTCCCATTTAGAGTTGTGCCTCCATCCCTGCACCTCTCCTCTGTCTCACTCCATTTCCATTCCCCTACTTCTGCCTGTCTTGGTTCTCAACTTTTTGGCTTGGTGGGAAGTGAGCCTAACCGTGCTCTTTGGAATGGGGCTTGGCCCTCTGCTTCAGGGTGCAGGGTCTCTTCACTTCCACCCAAAGTGCTGGGTCATCCGTGGAAAAACATCTGTGTAAAACATAGTTAGAATTCCAGACAGTGACTGGCTTTGACCTCAGAGCATAAGAACTGAAGGTCCTGTGGTGTTTGTCCAGGCAAATGGTGAAACCCGCCTTTCATCCTTTTTTTAAAATTTAGGGTGAAATTCACATACCATGAACTAAACCATTTTAAAGTGCACAGTTTAATAGCATTTAGTGCATTCAGAATGACTTGCAGCCATTATCTCTATCTAGTTCCTAAACATTTTCATCACCTCAAAAGAAAACCCATTAAACAACTTCCCCGTCCCTCCTCCTCTCAGCCCTGGACAACCACCCATCTGTTTTCTGTCCCTATGGATTTATCTATTCTGGACATTTCATATAAATGGAATCATACTATATGTAACATTTTGTGTCTGTCTTCTTTCACTTAGCATAATGTTTTTTAGTATCAACCATGTTGTGGCATGTATCAGAACTTCACTGATTTTTTTATGGCTGAATAATACTCCATTGTAAGGATATACCACAGTTTGTATATACATTCCTCTGTTTATGGATACTTGGGCTTTTTCCACCTATGGCTATTGTCAGTAGTGCTGCTGTGAACATTTGTGTACAAATACTTGTTTGAAGACCTGTTTTCAATTGTTTAGGGAACTGCTGGGTCATATAATTATTCTATGTTTAACTTTTTGAGTAACCAACAAACTTTTCCACAGCAGCTGCACCGTTTTACATTCTTACTACCAATGCAGGAGCAATCCGATTTCTCCTTATCCTTATCAACACTTGTTGTTTTCTATTTTTAAAATTATGGGCGTCCTAGTGGGTGAGAGTTGGTATCTCATTATGATTTTGTTTTGCATCTCTGTAATGGCTGATGATGTTGAGTATGTTTTCATGCGCTTGTTGTCCATTTGTGTATCTTCTTTGGAGAAACGTCTGTTGAAACAGTTTGCCCATTTTAAAATTGGGTTCTTTTTTTTATTTTTGAATTTTAAGAGTTCTTTATATATTCTGGACACTAGACCCTTATCAGATACAAAATTGTCACATATTTTTCCATTTTGTGGGTTGTCTTTTCACTTCTGTGGTAATGCCCATTGATGCACAAACATTTTTAATTTTGATGAAGTCCAATTTGTCTTTTTCTACTGTTGCTTATGCTTTTGGTGTTATATCTAAGAATCCATTGCCAAATCTGAGGTCATGAAGATTTACCCCTTCGATTTCTTCTAAGAGTGTTATAGTTTTAGCTCTTGTATTTAGTTTTTGACTCATTTTCAGTTAATTTTTATATAAGATTTGAAGTAGGGATCCAACTTCATTTGTTTGCATGTGGGTATCCAGTTGTTCCAGAACCATTTGTTGAAAAGACTATTCTTTCCCTATCGAAAGTCTTGGTAGCCTTGTTGAAAACCATTTGACCATATACATGAGGATTTAATTCTGGACACCATTCCATACTGTTGGCCTGTATGTCTGTTCTTATGCCAGTACCACACTGTTTTGATTACTGTAGCTTTGTAGTAAGTTTTGAAATCAGGAAGTGTGAGACTTCCAACCTTGTTCTTTTAAAAAAAATTATGTTGACTTTTTGGGGCTCCTTGCAATTCCATATGAATTTGAGGATTGGCTTCTCCATTTCTGCAAAAAGGGCTGTTGGAATTTCGACAGGGATTGCATTGAATCTGTAGATTGCTTTGGGTAGTATTGACATCTTAGTATTACATCTTCTGATGCATGAGCATGGGATGTCTTTCCATTTATTTAGATTTAGGTAGCCCCTGATTTCTTTCAGCAATGTTTTGTAGTTTTCAATGTACAAGTTTTAAATTTCTTGATTTAGTTTATTCCTAGGTACTTCATTCTCTTGGATGCAATTGTAAGTGGGATTGTTTTTGTAATTTCCTTTTTGTATTGTTCACTGCCGGTGCTTTTACCCTTTTTATTAAAAAAATCACCTTTTAACATGTGGCAGCTGAATTTCCAGAACCAGACATGTGTGGGGTGCAGGTGTTCATGCATGTGCTGGGGTGTGTACACACTCAGCTGGGTGCCTGTGGATGTCCTGTGTCCAGAGTGTGTCTGCATGCCCTGGGAGGGGTGCTGCTTTCCTTTTTAATCTTAAGTGTTTGTTGAGCCTTGCCTATGTCACATCCTGGGCTAGGCATTTTTCATACACATGTGTTGGGGGGCTCCTTCTTGTATTGTGTGGGGGTTGCCATGCAGGTCTCTATCTCCTTTACCCTGACTGTTGAGGAAGCTGCCACTGAGTAGATCAGGGCCCACTGCTGGGCATGTGCTGCACATGGCCTTGCTGAACTTCCCACTGCCCCTGAGGGCTTGGTGGTGGTGGCCTGTTCTGATTGGGAGGCAAGCGAACTGTGGCTGGAGAGATCAGCTCGCTGAGGTCAACACTACAACATGATAGGCTGGGACAGCAGCAGTGTGTCTGTCCTGGAGCTCCCCCTACCAGTGCCCCTTCATTGATGTTAATGACGGGGGACAGTGCCCAGGACCCCAGAAGGCAGGAGGTCCCAGTGAATGCAAACCTGTAGGATGGGTCAGCACTGCTCCTTGGGTTGAGCAGGACATGAGGGCAGTGAACAAGCCCCTGGGATGGTAGCCCAAGCTGCTGAGTAAACCGTGAGCCTTATGCTGGGGTGGGTCAAGTGCCTAGGAAGCTATGGGCACAGTCTCTGGCCTGGGTCCTTCAAGTGGGGTGCCGTTTTCTGCTTCACACAGAAGTGCAGAGTGGAACTCATTTCTTCTTGTGCCCTACACACCGTGGGCTGGGCACAGGTCCCATGGTGCCGGTTAAGTGTGAATGGCTGGATGGGCCTTGGAGAGTGCCCTGGGGCCAGGTCTGAGCTCACAGACACCTACCCTTGGGACAGCCAGACTTGGGCTGGCAATCCCAGACTGATGTATAACCAGCCCAGCTACACGAACTCTGATACTTGAAAATCTTCTTGTAACTTTGTGACTTTGCCTCTCATTTTATCCATCCCCTTAGAACTACCCCCCGCGTCAGAGTCTGAATGTGAATCTCAGGGAAGTTGGGCTAAGTGGGAAGGGCAGTGAGAAGGTGCTTCCTGGGAACATGAGCGTGTCCCAGTGAGGCACAGGACCCTTCCCTGCCCAGACCCCATCTCACCACTCTCCTGGGCTGACTTGCCATCAGCTGGAGAGATGACACAGATTTAGGGGTTCAGCCCCCATTTCCTGCAGAAGAGACTGAGGCCTGGTGCAGCATGACTTTTGGCACCCTGGAATAATCAAGAAACTGCAGCCTGATCCAGTGTGCCTCCCAGATGAACAACGCCCAGGGAGGTGTGCAGCGAGCTCCCCAGGAGAGCTCCCCAAACCCGGTGGGGAGGGGGATCCCTCAGCACTGCATGAGGCAACACAGCGGGTGTGCTTCAGAGCTCGGGGTGGGTTCTCACTAAACATCCTTCTGCTGACATTTGCAAAACTCCAGGATTAGTTGCCATTGGTGCCTGTGGAGTTTCTTTCCTGGAAAGTCTAACATAACTATGGCTAATCTCCCAGCGGTTTTGGAGCTATAGCTCGTAAAAAAAGGGGCACCTGGGACGGTGAGGGGTGTTTCTTGCCTCTTGTTTGCTCCCAGCAACAGATACTTTCTGTCAACACCTCGTTCTTTCAGCAGCTCCCCAAGGGCCCTAGACTTGGGTCTGCTTAGGAGAGACTCTGGCTCGGAGAGGGCCAGCAGCCGGCCTGGGTCACTGGCTGATAAGTGGCACGTGCGGCTTTGCCACTCTGACTTCCCCTTGGCAAGTTCGAAGTTTGCCAGGCACTGCTCTTTCCCCATGCTTCACCCATGCTGTTGGAAGGTGGAAGTCTTAGCTGCTGTTCGGCCTCGTGGTTCTCATGGTACCGTGTTGTCATGGTGACCTTTCGATCCCAGTCTGGGTGCTTGTGTAGCCGGCCCCCATCTGATCCTGGTACTGCCCCTAGGCCTCTCCAGCATCCCCCTCAGGAACCTGGACCCCTGTCTGCCAGGGCGCCTGCCACCTGCCCACTGTACAAGCATCAAGCATTTACATTTCAGTCCCTGGCTCCAGATGTGGAGGTGGACAGGTAAACCTGGGGGTGGCTCACTAAGTGAGGGTGGGGCATCTTTGTGAGTCTAGGGGCCGGGTCATATCAGCGCCCCCTTCACTGAGCCACAGCTAGGTGTGGGACTAGGGCTCTGAGGACCTTTTACCTGGGTTCAGCCCCAAAACACAGGTACAAATGCTTTTCCACTGTGTCCTCAGCCCAGTTCTGCCCAGTGTGTGCTGTGTGGCCCTCTCCTGGCCTTGAGATGTCCCCTCCCAAGTCCCACAGCCACTCCCCCGCCCCGACTCTCTAAAATCCCTGTGGGGCCTGAAGGTAATGCTGGGCAGAAGTGAGGAAGAGACCCTGGAGCAGGGAGCCATGAAGCCACTTTCCCAGGCCCCCCATGCCGTGTCCCAGTCCTGCCCATCCCATGCCCTTCTCCAGCTCCACAGGGCACGTGGTTCCCTTCCTTTCGTCCACAGATGATGTGACCCTCTGGAAGAGAAGGTGGGTGTTGGTGGGACCAGAGAGCACCACATGGCTCTGCTCATCCTTGCACTCAGCGGCTGAGCTCCGGAGGTGCAGCCCTGCGTGATCCTTCTGCAGAGCAGCCGTCCCAGCCTCAGGACTGTGAAAAAACCAAGTGCTGGATTGAAGCTTGGAGAAGGAGGCAGGCAGATTTGCATTCAATTTGAGAAAAAACTTTTTAATAATTGAAACTGGCCCCAGACTGGACACGTCTGGGGAAATAGTGTGTATGTTAGAGTAGGGTTTCTTAGCCTGGGCTCTGTGGACATTGGGGCCAGAAAATTCTTTGCTGTACAGGATGTGGAGCAGCATCCCTGGCCTCTGCCTACTAATCCAGTAGCACCCGCCCTCCCAGCTGTGACAGCAAAAGTGCCTCCAGGCATAGCCGATGTCCCTTGAGGGACACAGTTGCCGCCAGTTGAGGGCAAGAGACGACTGAACTTCTGCAGAAACATATTCACCTTTATTGCGTAGAAAATGGAGCTTCTGACCCCTTTTCTTATGTTTATTGTGATAAGGAATAACTGCATTTATTCACTTAAAAATAGTTAATTGAAAAAATTTGCAAACAGAACACTAGGACATGGGTTTTTAAAAAAGAGTATGAAAGAATATGTAGTGAAAAGCTGTCTTCTCACCAGAACCAACTCGATTGCAGCCCCTTAGGAAAAACTGCTGAGAGATTTCTGTCTATACAACGTCTGTGTCAGGCAACCACCCCCTCTCTCTTTTCTCAGGCACATAGGCACACAGACACAGATTGCAGGCATGGCTCTGCCTGGGACATGGTTCTCAGACAGGGCTCTGTTGTGTGGGCTGCGCTCAGGGATGCGTTTTCCCTGTCTCCTCTGGCCTGGTTGGTGTTAAGCTTGTTTCTCATCTGGAGCAACTGCAGTTTTGTACAGGGAGCATCCTGGTACATACGGACTACGTGTGCATATGTGCAAATTTATCTGTTGGATAAATTCCAAGACATAAAGGTGCTGAGTTGAAGGGAAGCATTTCAGGTTTTAAAATCGCCAGATAGGTTGTACAGATTTCTCTACACACTGGCAGCACATTTTCTGAACTTTTTGATCTTTTGTCAGTTCAGTCTGGAAGGTGAAAAATTGTATCTCACTATGGTTTTATAGTGCAGTTTTTATATTATATATTATTATATTATCATTTCAGTTTGTAGTTGTCTAATTATTAAGCTCACTCACTTTTAAATCCTTTTCTCCCTACAATTGTAGCATTTTGTAAGTGGCCCAGATGCTTTCTAACAAAGACAAAAAGAGCAGGTTGAATCTGAGAAGTGAAATGAGAGGCAGCCTTCCTCTGATGGGTCAGGGCAGCGGGGGGCACTCCCATCCTCTCCCTCCTCCCGCTCCAGCAGTGCTCTGAGCCCCTGCAAACCTCCAGGGCTGGCAGAGGGTGAAAGCTCACTTGTTTGCTAAATATCCCCTCTCCCTTCCTTTTGAGTCTTATTGTGAAGTCAGCCTCATTTGCTTTTTATTTTCTTCATAAACTTTTATTTTAGACTTGTTTTAGGTTTATAGAAAAGTCGCAGCCATGGTAGAGTTTGTGCATGCCCCGGCTCAGTTTCTCTGATTGTTAGCATTTCACATCACTTCCATACCCTGGTCACAGCGCAGGAGTCCATGTTGCTTCATTGCCATGCACTTCCTACTCCTAGTCCTCCCCACAGAGCCACGTTTACTGGAGGCCTTGCACACCCAGCTGCTCCAGTTGTGGTGGCTTCTTGGACCCCTTTGTCCTCTGATCCTGACCCTGAAGATCCTTCAGGGTTTGTGTACCTTTGAGGAGCCATGTCTCCAGCTCGTGAGGCCTCCCCCCAGGCACCTTCACACATCCCTGAACCTAGGACCCAAGCCCCAATGAGGGCACCCTGACAGCTCGCGGGGCTACCTGTGACCCTGTGAGGGAGCTGAGTGTCACTCAGCAGCCCTGCGGTGGTCCCTGCAACACGGACATGGGGCGCTCTCCACGTGGTCCTGATCACAAGGGCTGCCATTTAGGATCATGGTGCTGTTCCCCTTTCACAGTTTCTTCTAGATCTCAGACTTGTATTGTTTCATTAGATTTCAAACTACTCTTTGGAAAAGAAAGATGTAATTAGAGTGGTTTTTTGCACCGCCTCTCTGAAAAGCTGACTAAGAGAGCAGTTCCCCCCCTCCCCCACTCTTACGCTGTGCCTTAGGGGCCAACATTACCACCATCCACTTGAATGGCTCCTGTCCTCTGGACACACCACTGGAATAGGATGTGCGAGTTGGGCCTCCCAGGGAGGACTTGGTCCAAGCCCCTCTTTCACAAACGAGAAACAGAGGCTGCCCAGCAGTCTGTGTCCTTTCTCAGCCTGGTGCTCTTTCCAGACCCTGGGGTGTTCCCCAAAGATGGGCTGGAACCCTCTTGGTTGGTTCTTCCCTTGGGGAAGCCCCCCTGCCCCCAGTCCTGAGCAGCACACGTTTGAGTGCGGGAAGCCCTGTGCCTCCTGTGATTCGGTGAGTGATGACTGTCGGCCCCCATTCCAGAACACCTCGCTGTGTGGCCGGGCTGCCTGTCTGCAGTGGGAGGCTGTGACCAGCTGGCCTTGAGGTTCTGGGGTCAGGAGGAGGTGGCCTGATGCCTCTCCAGGTAGAGGCCTGCCCCACTCCGGGGTCATCCTGCTGGGGCCTCCCTTCCCTGCCTGCCCATTTGCCTTTTCCGCAGGACCTCTGTGTCACCCGGGCGGCCTGGCCAGCTCTCCAAGGTCCCTTGTTGGAACCACGGATCAGGATCCAGCCCATCTTCAGCCACCCTCAGAGCTGGCCACTGGAGACCTGAGGGGTGGCAGAGCTGGGCCTGGTTGTCTCCTTGCCACTTCCCTCCCAACACTCCGGGATTCCAGGATTCAGATTCATTTTAAACTCTTGGGGGAATCCCTGCACAGACGGTCCCTGTGATGAGGCCGCTGGTCTGGATGATGGCACATGGTCACAGAGCCTTGGTGTACCAGCGTGTCCTCCTCTGGGAGCGCGCAGTCATCTCCCAGCACCGGCCTGTTCCCCGTGATCTGCACACACTGTCAGTTAGTGAAGGAAAAGGCTCTTGGCGAGGTCACCCAGCAACACTTGGCAGCCTGCCATTCTTACCCGTCGCTTGGCAAGAGAATCCTTCAAGGCCTTCCCGGAAGTGTCCTGTCTGTCGGGGGGAACTATGGACAAGGCCTAATGCTGTGCTTGCGGGTATCTGTCAGTGTGAGTGTCCCTGGGATGGACGGAGGGCTCTGGTGCCCTCTGCACAGTGAGGTCCAAGGTATGTGTGTGCCTCATCTTGTCCTCAGGACCCGCTCCATGAGCCAGGCGAGGTCCCTGATTTAGGGATGGCAACATTGATGCTCAGTGTTCCCAACACACCACTAGGTTGGAGGTGATCAAGCACAGCCAGTGTCCTTTCACCACGCTCACTGCCCACTGGTCATGCTGGCTGCTGTTGAAGTGTGCCTTGAGGCCCAGCTTGTACCAACCTAGCCTCATGGCCCCGGTCCCCTCTGGGATAGGGTCCATCAAAAGGCACTCACCTCAGGGGGCCGCAGCACATGTCTGCTCCAGGCCCTACACCTTGCATTTGTGCCTTCTGGGAGTCTGGGGCAAGGGCCCGCTGGAGCCCATCCAGGTTTCAATATCCTGATCTTTGCTTTTCTTGTCCTTTATGGTTAAAAAAGAAAAAAAAGATAAAGAACAGATATTAGAATGTTCCAGCAGAATAGGACCTTGGAGCACACCAGTCACTCCTCCCTCCAGATATAGCAGCAATGGGGACCACAGCCTTCCCTTCATTCTGGGCTGCCCCCTGTAGGGTCACAACACAGAGTTTGTTCCCAGGCCCCACCCCTAAACACCCTCCAAGTTGATGCCCTCAGGGGTGTGGTAGGGGTTGAGGACAGGGGCCTTACCTCTCTTGGTCTAGAGTGGTATTTCTGTTAACATGACCTTGGATTGCATTTGCTCTCAGGTGAAATTTGTCTTCCCAGCCACCTTGTGAGTCTCTGAGGGTTTTATCCAGATGGAAGGCTGTAATTCCCAGAGCTTCCTGACAGAGGTATTTGCTCTATAGCTGCATACAGTTGGTTTCCCTAGAAACTGCTGGAATAAATACTCCAAAACCTGCTTCTGATTTTTAAAGAGACCATGCCATTTATCTGGAATATCTATTAAAAATCCACTGGAACAGGTTTAAAAACATATAAAGAGATATTTTGAATATTCATTTAATATATCAAGGATTCTAGACTCTTAGATGATAGAATTGAGGGGAGGATTAAGTAAATTATAAAGTACTCACAACAGGAAATTATTCAGTCATCAACAGTGACGCTTACGACAAGATTTCAATGATACGGGAAAATGTTTATGCTATCATGTTAAATGGAAAAAAACCCCAAGATTCTACGTTGTCTATATAGGATGTTAGTTGGTGTGAATCAGTTAAAACAGAAGACATGCTGGAAGCAAACGTTAGAGGGTTGAGAGTGGTTTTTCCTGTTGCTTTCATACTTATCTCCACTTTCCAACTCGTTTTCCAGGAGCATAATATCACTTTTATAATCAGAAATAAAATAAGCATGAAAATAAGATTTCAGAGTGCAGAGGTCATCCTCCCCTGCCTCTCATTTCACAGATTTTGTGGACTACAGGTTTTATAGACACTTGGGCTCAAGTGTCTCCCACTGCACAGCTGCCTGGAGGCAAGGGTGAGGGATGCTTTCTTTAGGACCCTTGACTCTAAAGGCCCTTCTGGCAACCCCTCTTCAGATGTGACCCCCCCACCCCAATAATGAACGCTAGCCTAGCCTGCAGCCTGTCTGCTGAGGAGGGGCTCCGTCAGCCACCCAACAGCCCCATCTGCCCCAAGCATCTTTCTGCAAGTGGAGCTTTAAGTCCCATAGGACCCTGTCCAGTCAGAGGCCCCCTTTGGGATCATCCCAGGGATGAGGCCTCAGGCTAATGGGTTGAGGATGGGCCCCCCCATCCCCCCCCACCTAACTAGGAGCAGTGACTGAGGCCCCATGACCACTTCCCAGAGCAGCAGGACCATCCTGTCACCAGCTACTCTCATGCCAGAGTGTCCCACCCTAGGTGGGGACCAAAGCATATGGCCAGCTTTGGAGGACAGAGCCTGTAAGCCAAGCTCCTTCTGGTTTGTCCTCACATTTCTCTCCTGCAGACTGACAGCTAAGCCCCTAGTTACTTCATTCCACATGAGGGAAGACAAGTGAGGCCTCAGTGCCACAAAATGTGTGGTTTGCAAGGCTGATGGGGGTGTGACACAAGAGGGGGCCCTTGGGGAGATCCCAGCAGACACCAGCCTTACCAGACATGCTGAAGGCACAGGCCAGCATAGGTTAGTTCCAGTCTGAGAAGCTAAACACTGCTCTATAAACGGGGAGTCCTCCTTCACAGAGCTTTAAACCATTACTTACAGACATCAAATGATTACTCAAATACACTTGGATACTTACAGATACTAAATTATTATTTACAGATGCTCCACCTAAAAATAAAGAGTAGAGTAACCTAAGGCCAAAAATATGGGGAGCCACTTCCAATCGGATCTACTTTAGCAATGACAGCAAAGAATTCTGAAAATACAATGTAAGCCATGAGAGATTGAGGATTTGGTGTTACAGAAAATATTTCCTGATCACATCCATTGTGTGACCATTCATTTTCAAAATGCTCATTCTGGTGGCGCTGGGTTGGAGGACGGAGAGAACTATTCAGAGAACTGTGATTTCTTCTTGAGTCAGACCTGCCGTGTGGCTGACAGGGTCTTGGTGCTCCGGCTGGGTGTCAGGCCTGAGCCTCTGAGGTGGGAGAGCCGAGGTCAGGACATTGGTCCACCAGAGACCTCCCGGCCCCACGTAATATCAAACAGCGAAAGCTCTCCCAGGGATCTCAATCTCAACGCTAAGACACAGCTCCACTCAGTGACCAGCAAGCTACAGTGCTGAACACCCCATGCCAAACAACTAGCAAGACAGGAACACAACCACACCCATTAGCAGAGAGGCTGACTAAAATAATAATGAGTTCACAAACACCCCAAAACACACCACCAGACACGGTCCTGCCCACCAGAAAGACAAGATCCAGCCTCAACCACCAGAACACAGGCACCGGTCCCCGCCACCAGGAAGCCTACGCAACCCACTGAACCAACCTTACCCACTGGGGGCAGACACCAAAAACAATGGGAACTACAAACCTGCAGCCTGTGAAAAGGAGACCCCAAACACAGTAAGTTAAGCAAAATGAGAAGACAGAGAAATACACAGCAGATGAAGGAGCAAGGTAAAAACCCACCAGACTAAACAAATGAAGAGGAAATAGGCAGTCTACCTGAAAAAGAATTCAGAGTAATGATGGTAAAGATGATCCAAAATATTGGAAATAGAATGGAGAATATACAAGAAACATTTAACAAGGATCTAGAAGAACTAAAGAGAAAACCAACAGTGATGACCAACACAAGAAATGAAATTAAAAATTCTCTAGAAGGAATCATTAGCAGAATAACTGAGGCAGAAGAACGGATAAATGACCTGGAAGATAAAATAGTGGAAATAACTACTGCAGAACAGAATAAAGAAAAAAGAATGAAAAGAATTGAGGACAGTCTCAGAGACCTCTGGGACAACATTAAACACACCAACATTCGAATTATAGGGGTACCAGAAGAAGAAGAGAAAAAGAACAGGTCTGAGAATATATTTGAAGAGATTATAGTTGAAAACTTCCCTAATATGGGAAAGGAAATAGTCAATCAAGTCCAGGAAGCTCAAAGAGTCCCATACAGGATAAATCCAAGGAGAAACACGCCTAGACACATATTAATCAAACTATCAAAAATTAAATACAAAGAAAAAATATTAAAAGCAGCAAGGGAAAAGCAACAAATAACATACAAGCGAATCCCTGTAAAGTTAACAGCTGATCATTCAGCAGAAACTCTGCAAACCAGAAGGGAGTGGCAGGACATATTTAACGTGATGAAAGGGAAAAACCTACAACCAAGGTTACTCTGCCCAGCAAGGATCTCATTCAGATTTGACAGAGAAATTAAAACCTTTACAGACAAGCAAAAGCTAAGAGAATTCAGCACCACCAAACCAGCTTTACAACAAATGCTAAAGGAACTTCTCTAGGCAGGAAACACAAGAGAAGGAAAAGACCTACAATAACAAACCCCAAACAATTAAGAAAATGGTAATAGGAACATACATATCGATAATTACCTTAAATGTAAATGGATTAAATGCTCCAAACAAAAGACATAGACTGACGGAATGGGTACAAAAACAAGACCCGTATATATGCTGTCTACAAGAGACCCACTTCAGACCTAGGGACACATACAAACTGAAAGTGAGGGAATGGAAAAAGATATTCCATGCAAATGGAAATCAAAAGAAAGCTGGAGTAGGAATTCTCATATCAGAAAAAATAGACTTTAAAATAAAGACTATTACAAGAGACAAAGAAGGACACTACCTAATGATCAAGGTATCAATCCAAGAAGAAGATATAACCATTGTAAATATTTATGCACCCAAGATAGGAGCACCTCAATACATAAGGCAAATGCTAACAGCCATAAAAGGGCTAATCGACAGTAACACAATCATAGTAGGGGACTTTAACACCCCCCTTTCACCAATGGACAGATCATCCAAAATGTAAATAAATAAGGAAACATAAGGTTTAAATGATACATTAAACAAGATGGACTTAATTGATATTTATAGGGCATTCCATCCAAAAACAAAATAATACACTTTCTTCTCAAGTGCTCATGGAACATTCTCCAGGATAAATCATATCTTGGGTCACAAATCAAGGCTTGGTAAACTTAAGGAAATTGAAATCGTATCAAGTATCTTTTCCGACCACAGTGCTATGAGATTAGATATCAATTACAGGAAAAAAACTGTAAAAAATACAAACACATGGAGTCTAAACAATATGCTACTAAATAACCAAGAGATCACTGAAGACATCAAAGAGGAAATCAAAAACTGCCTTGAAACAAGTGACAACAAATACACAATGACCCAAAACCTATGGGATGCAGCAAAAGCAGTTCTAAGAGGGAAGTTTATAGCTATACAATCCTACCTCAAGAAACAGGAAACATCTCAAATAAACAACCTAACCTTACACCTAAAGCAATTAGAGAAAGAAGAACAAGAAAACCCCAGAGTTAGCAGAAGGAAAGAAATCATAAAGATCAGATCAGAAATAAATGAAAAAGAAATGAGGGAAACAATAGCAAAGATCAATAAAACTAAAAGCTTGTTCTTTGAGAAGCTAAACAAAATTGATAAACCATTAGCCATACTCTTCAGGAAAAAAAGGGAGAAGACTCAAATCAACAGAATTAGAAATGAAAAAGGAGAAATAACAACTGACACTGCAGAAATACAAAGGATCATGAGAGATTACTACAAGCAACTCTATGCCAATAAAATGGACAACCTGGAAGAAATGGACAAATTCTTAGAAAAGCACAACCTTCTGAGACTGAACCAGGAAGAAATAGAAAATATAAACAGACCAATCACAAGCACTGAAATTGAAACTGTGATTAAAACTCTTCCAACAAGCAAAAGCCCAGGACCAGATGGCTTCACAGGCGAATTCTATCAAACACTTAGAGAAGAGCTAACACCTATCCTTCTCAAACTCTTCCAAAATATAGCAGAGGGAGGAACACTCCCCAACTCATTCTACGAGGACACCATCACCCTGATACCAAAACCAGACAAAGATGTCACAAAAAAAGAAAACTACAGGCCAACATCACTGATGAACATAGAAGCGAAAATCCTCAACAAAATACTAGCAAACAGAATCCAGCAGCACATTAAAAGGATCATATACCATGATCAAGTGGGGTTTATCCCAGGAATGCAAGGATTCTTCAATATACGCAAATCAATCAATGTGATACACCATATTAACAAATTGAAGGATAAAAACCATATGATAATCCCACTAGATGCAGAAAAAGCTTTTGACAAAATTAAACACCCATTTATGATAAAAACTCTCCAGAAAGTAGGCATAGAGGGAACCTACCTCAACATAATAGAGGCCATATATGACAAACCCACAGCCAACATCATTCTCAATGGTGAAAAACTGAAAGCATTTCCTCTAAGATGAGGAACAAGACAAGGATGTCCACTCTCGCCACTTTTATTCAACATAGTTTTGGAAGTTTTAGCCACAGCAATCAGAGACGAAAAAGAAGTAAAAGGAATCCAAATTGGAAAAGATGGAGTAAAACTGTCACTGTTTGCAGATGACATGATACTATATATAGAGAATCCCAAAGATGCTGCGAAAAAACTACTAGAGCTAATCAATGAATTTGGTAAAGTAGAAGGATACAAAATTAATGCACAGAAATCTCTTGCATTCCTATACACTAATGATGAAAAATCTGAAAGAGAAATTAAGGAAACACTCCCATTTACCATTGCAACAAAAAGAATAGAATACCTAGGAATAAACCTACCTAAGGAGACAAAAGACCTGTATGCAGAAAACTATAAGACACTGATGAAAGAAATTAAAGATGATACAACAAATGGAGAGATATACCATGGTCTTGGATTGGAAGAATCAACATTGTGAAAATGACTATACTACCCAAAGCAATCTACAGATTCAATGCAATCCCTATCAAACTACCACTGGCAGTTTTCCCAGAACTAGAACAAAAAATTTCACAATTTGTATGGAAACACAAAAGACCCCGAATAGCCAAAGCAATCTTGAGAAAGAAAAACAGAGGTGGAAGAATCAGGCTCCTGGACTCTAGACTATGTTACAAAGCTACAGTAATCAAGACAGTATGGTACTGGTACAAAAACAGAAATATAGATCAGTGGAACAGGATAGAAAGCCCAGAGATAAACCCACGCACATATGGTCACCTTATCTTTGATAAAGGAGGCAAGCATATACAGTGGAGAAAAGATAGCCTCTTCAATAAGTGGTGCTGGGAAAACTGGACAGGTACATGTAAAAGTATGAAATTAGAACACTCCCTAACACCATACACAAAAATAAACTCAAAATGGATTAAAGACCTAAATGTAAGGCCAGACACTATCAAACTCTTAGAGGAAAACATAGGCAGAACACTCTATGACATGACATAAATCACAGCAAGATCCTTTTTGACCCAGCTCCTAGAGAAATGGAAATAAAAACAAAAATAAACAAATGGGACCTAATGAAACTTAAAAGCTTTTGCACAGCAAAGGAAACCATAAACAAGATGAAAAGACAACCCTCAGAATGGGAGAAAATGTTTGCACACGAAGGAAGTGACAAAGGATTAATCTCCAAAATATATAAGCAGCTCATGCAGCTCAATTTCAAAAAAACAAACAACCCAATCCAAAAATGGGAAGAAGACCTAAACAGACATTTCTCCAAAGAAGATATACAGATTGCCAACAAACACATGAAAGGATGCTCAACATCACTAATCATTAGGGAAATGCAAATCAGAACTACAATGAGGTATCATCTCACACTGGTCAGAATGGCCATCATCAAAAAATGTACAAACAATAAGTGTTGGAGAGGGTGTGGAGAAAAGGGGACCCTCTTGTACTGTTGGTGGGAATGTAAATTGATACAGCCACTGTGGAGAACAGTATAGAGGTTCCTTAAAAAGCTAAAAGTAGAACTATCGTATGACCCAGCAATCCCACTACTGGGCATATACCCTGAGAAAACCATAATACAAAAAGAGTCATGTACCACAATGTTCATTGCCGCTGTATTTACAATAGCCAGGACATGGAAGCAACCTAAGTGTCCATCGACAGATGAATGGATAAAAAAGATGTGGCTCATATATACAATGGAATATTACTCAGCCATAAAAAGAAATGAAATTGAGTTATTTGTAGTGAGGTGTATGGACCCAGAGACTGTCATACAGAATGAATTAAGTCAGAAAGAGAAAAACAAATACCATATGCTAACACATATATATGGAAACTGAAAAAGAAAAAAAAAGGTTCTCAAGAACCTAATGGCAGGACAGTAATAAAGACGCAGACGTAGAGAATGGACTTGAGGACATGGTGGGGGAGGGTAAGCTGGGACGAAGTGAGAGAGTGGCATGGACATATATACACTACTAAATGTAAAATAGATGGCTAGTGGGAAGCAGCCGCATAGCACAGGGAGATCAGCTCGGTGCTTTGTGTCCACCTAGAGGGGTGGGATAGGAGGGTGGGAGGGAGACACAAGAGGGAAGAGATATGGGGATATATGTATACATATAGCTGATTCACTTTGTTATACAGCAGCAACTAACACAACATTGTAAAGCAATTATACTCTAGTAAAGATGTTAAAAAATAAATAAATAAAAAATAAATATAAAACTTTTATAAAAGTAAAAAAAAAAAAAAGCCTATTCTGAAATGCCGTGAGAACACGTGTATCTGTATGCTGGTGCACACATCCTTTCTGAGTGTGCCAGGTGCACTTTGCAATGCACGAGGATGGGCATTCCTACAGATGCACCCTCTGGGCACATGTCCTTTACAAACGTGTGTGTCCACATGGCTGGTTTGCACCAAATATGTGCATATTCAAAGATGCCCTATTCTTTTTTTCTTACACATTTTACAAAATTCAGTTTTATTCTTTCCAGCTTTATTGAGTTGTAATTGACAAAATTGTAATATATTTAAAGTGCACAATGTGATGATGTAATATATGTATACATTGTGGAAAGATTCCTGCAATTGAGTCAATTAACATATCCATCATCTCACATAGTTGTTTTTTCTTTTGGTTAGAACAGTAAAGTTATACTCTCTTGGCAAATTTCAATTATATAATACAGTGTTATGAACTCTAGTCACTGTGTTATACATTAGATCCTCAGACCTTGTTAATCTTACAGCTGAGAGTTTGTGCCCTTTTACCAGCCTCTCCCCACCCCCCCCTCCCCCAAAGATGCCTTGTTCTTGGAGGGATGGTAGACCTGGAATTCCTAAGATGATTCCATCAAACAGAAAGTCAATATCCCTAAGTTGACCCACTTCCTTTACTTCACCGAGCTTCGTATTACTGTTAGTTTTACTCCTGTACTATGTCAGATTTGGTAACTGGTTTCTGTTCGAATTGTTGTGTCCACAGCAGCCAGCAGGAGTGGACATTTTCCCAGTTCCTCATTTACCAACCATCCATCCTCTTGGGTGAGCTGCTCCCAGCTGTTCCTGAGTTTTCTTTTGAGCCGGGCTCCCTCCTCTCCTGTTTTCTGGTTGTGGGGTCTGTGCTGAGACATCTACAGGGTGCTTGAAGCAGAAGAGGCAGAACCAGGTTGAATGGGTGGCTGTCCTGGGCAGGTAACTTTGAACAACTGTGGGTGAGGAGAAGCCAAGGAGGTTTGCTTGTTTCTGTCAGGACCCTGTGCCCAGAGCGGGAGGGAGGGAAGCTGCAGGTAGTGCTGGGGCAGCAACCCAAAAGGGTCTGGAGGTGCCCCCTGAGAACCAGGGCCGAGACTATAGAGACTTCTATAGAGACTGGTAGCCTTGTTGGGCTGTGCCTTCTTCACCTAGCTCAACCCAGTTCTGCACCTGGCAGGTTCTGGGCCTCTGGGAATGATGAGCAGTGTGGGCTCACAGGCTGCCAGGTGTGTCCGAGACCTCTATAGGAGGAGACAGGTGATGTCAAGTACTTTCCCAGCCCTAAAATCCCACACTTCTTGAATCGGATTGTTTTCTGTGGTGGGTTGGGTCTATCCTGGTGGGAGTGAGGGCTCCTGGCGGTCCCAGCCGACTCCCACAGCTTTGAGGAGATGGCAGGCAGGGCAAATGGGTGGGGTTGTTCTCGCTTCCTGGGGCTTTCCTCCCAGGATGATGCTGATACAGACAACTGAAGGTGTGTCCCTGGGCAGAGTTAGGGAAATCATGCCTGAGAGTCTCAGAATTTCTGCCACGTCTTAAAAAAATAAAAAGTGCCTGGCTATGAGGTTCTGGAAGACATGCAACAGGAGTGACAGGCGTTCTGGGACTTTCGTCCTGGTTCCTCTTTGTTCCCGGACCCCCGCCTGCCGGCTGTCGGAAAAGCAGAGACAGAGCCCTGGAGGGAGGAGCTGTGAAGTGGGGGGAGGAGAGCAGAGGCCACCAAACCTCAGTTTCCCTACCTGCGGAGCTGGAAGCAGCTGTTTGCTGGGTGCATGGGGCTGGTGGACATGCAGTGCCCACGGAGGGGTGTGGCTTTAACAGCCCTGCCTATGTTGGGATGCAGGAGATGGTTGAGTGTTCTGAGATCTGCTGGGGAAGGGCCCCTGTTGTCTCTAGGAGGAACCTGGCACATGCTCTCAGCGGGGCTGGGACCTATCCTGTAGGCGACATTTCAGTCCCCCTGCTGCTGAAGCCCTTTCATTCATCCCCTCCTGCATTTGTGGGTTCTTTCAGCCTCCCTTTCTATACAGTGTGGGAAATATCCATACAGCCACGAGTAGGGGGTTTTAAAGAAGTCCTCTCTTCTTGGCTCTCTGCTTCTCTGATTTTCCAACCCCTTCCCTCCCCAGGAGAGCACCTCGGCCTGGCATCCTTCTCCTCTAGGCACCCAGAAGGGGGGTGTGCTAATGTGTGCAGTGGTCCTCAGGAGCACCCTCTCCCGGTTTCAGCACTTCCTGTAGCTCAGCTGATAGACCTCTGCACTTCATCTTCCCAGAGG
Source organism: Eubalaena glacialis (assembly GCF_028564815.1). Classification (NCBI taxonomy): domain Eukaryota; kingdom Metazoa; phylum Chordata; class Mammalia; order Artiodactyla; family Balaenidae; genus Eubalaena; species Eubalaena glacialis. The sequence continues at coordinate 99,859,741 of NC_083724.1, read as the reverse complement.
GCTGGCTGGTCTGCCCCTGCAGCGTTCGGCTGCTCAGCCTTGGTGGGAGGCCTGCTGCGTGTCTGATGACCACCAACCCGGGGTGGGGGGGTGCAAAAGTCCAGATGCCCCTAAGAGAAGGCAGGAAAGCCTGACCCATTCAGGCACACAGCCCACCGTGAACCCTGATTATTCTGACAGGTGAGAATCAGGCTGACTGATTGATAATGGTGGCACCAACTCCCTATGAATGTGGCTGCGCTTTGTGGGAGCCTTGCCGACTTCCTCATTTGCAGAACTTTGAGACTTGGCTCCTATCCCACCAGAAAGGCCATGGAGAGGGACACTGGGATGGGCAAGGGATGGGCAGCCATCAGGGTCCCTATGGGCTGGATCAAACTTCCACAAGTGATGATGATGAGCAGGGAAAGCCACCAATCTCAATCAGAAGCGCCGTGCCCATGCTGGTCCTGGCCCTTGCAGCTGTCGCCTCTGGAGGAGGGCATGGCCCCGCATCCTGGTACCTCCTGGGAGGCCCCACTCACCTTTCATGCTGTGTGAAGGCCCAACAGGCTGGCCCTGAGGCTTGGGGCGGGGTCCCCTTTGCTGGGAAGATGGACAGAAGAGGAGCTTCCTTAGGCCTTCTGGGCCAGGCTGGCTCCACAGCTGGAAGTCTTGGCTGCCATGTGCTCAGGTCTCATCATTGTTTCATGTCCCCAAGAATGGCATCCTTAATGCTGGCCCATGTGGGCCTGGGTCTCTCTGTCCCAGGACTGGCTGTGGTTGGTCCAGGGAAGAGCCTAGTAGGGTGTCCTATTGGCCCTGAGCCCCAGAAAGTACAGTTGTCCTCCAGAGGATTCTGCCACAGGCATGTGCGGTGAGTGTGTTTTGGTGGACCAGCTACCTCTGACCCCACGAGAGGGTCCAGCACAGAGGTCCCCATGCAGGGAACTTATGATCACCTCCAGGAGGGCATTTCCCTAAGAAGCTGCATCCCATGCCATCCTATTGGCCTCGCTCTGTCCCCACACTGCTGGGGGTCCAACATGAGCCCCCACCTTTCCACATGTTTGCTTCTTGCCTGCACCCTCAGAAACTGTTTTTATTGTGCATGTTCTTCATAAGTGATTTCATTTGTACCAGTTGTTCTTCAGCCCCTTCTTCCCTTCAATGCAGGCCTCAGTGAGCCAACCCAGTTGGACACCCTCAGTTGTTCCAGAGCCCCCAGGGTCTGCTGACCGTGCCCCTCATGGAGGTGGAGCAGCTCAGACACCTGTCCCTATGGACCCTGCAGAGGCTCCCGACGGCAGTTTCGGGGTGGCTTGTGGGGCTGGGGCTATTCTCAGGGTTAGTTTTTATGTCCAGCACATTCACTTCCCTATGGCAGTGACAGGCAGAGATCAGGCGGCACTGGCATGGCCTGAAAGCATACATGTACTCCCCCGGAGCAGGCTCACGCTGCACCCAGTCATGCTGATGCCCTTCCGTGACCTCCGGGTCAGCCTTTCTGTTCTGTAAGTCCAAGAAGTGAATTTTTAGAGGGATCAAGGAGGGGGTTTCAGACAAATTCCAAGTGAGTTATGGTCAAGATCGTGCAAGGAGATGGGGTTGGAAAACCAAGTAAAGGAGTGTGCTGCATTCATCGTTTGAATGCCAGTGTTTCAAAACGAGATCCCGTGCCAGTAAACAGCTCATGGGGGAGCTAGTCTACCACCTGTAGTGTTTGATGATCACCCCTGCATTTCACCTTTCCTGGTCTGCACTAAAGCATGAAATGTCTCAGCTGGGACAGATGGGGTCCAACTCTCATTTCGCACATTGTGGGATTCAGAGTCAGAAGGAACTTAGAAATGCAGGTAGGGGTGCCAGATAAAAAATAGTTTGAATTTCTTTTTATTGGAAATTCATATTTGACTGGGTGTCCTGTATTTTTATTTGCTAACTCTGGCTACCCTAGGTGTAGCCCAGCCCTGTATCTTTGTCAGTGAAGATGTTGCAGCCAGGAAAGGTAGGACTTCCACCGTCCCAGCACTTTTCAGGGAGGGATTCTGGCTATTGGGATGCCTTGTGCCCCCCAGCTTGGTCTAGCCTGCTTTACCAGTGAGAGGAGAACCCTGCAGTGGGGTGTGTGTTTGTGTGTGTGTTTGTGTGGTGTGTGTAGGTGCGTGTGGTATATGTGGGGTGTGTTGTGTGCATGTGTAGAGTGTATGTGTGTAGTGTGTGGCATGTGGGGTATGTGTGTATGTGTTGTGCATGTGTGTGGTGTGTTTGTGAGCATGTGTTTGCATGTATATGTGTATGGTTTGTGTGTGTGTGTTATGTGTGGTGTGTGTGTGGGTTATATGTGTATGTATGTTTGTGTGGCAGCCACAGGGCGGTAGAGTAGGATATGGCTGCCTGTGTTCAGAACCCTGAGAATTTGGGGGGAGGCCCTCGTAAACCCTCAAGGCCATGGATGCCACACATGCTTTCTCTTGAAGGGAAAGCAGATGCACTAGGAGGAGAGTCTAGGAATTTTCCAGAGCATCACCTGTGTGAATCTGTCCTCACTGTGGGAGCCTGGGCCACTGCTCCACTGATGTGAGGCTGCCTGGCCTTCCTACAGCGTGGGATGGCTTTGCAACCTCAGATCTGTGCGGCCACCTTCAGCACATGGCCTGAGTGAGCACCTCACCTGTCACAGTTTCTCACCTGTAAAGTGAAAGTGACAGGGCCACTTTGCATGTTGTCATGCAGATTGAGTCCCAGGCCAACAGCCACTCTTTGATCACATCCTGGCGCCTGTCAAACTCAGCAGGCCAGTGTGGATGGGGTCTCAGCCCCACAGCCTGGAGGCACTTGGCTGGAGCCCCATTGGCTCAGCACGGGAAGTTCTAAGTAGCATCACGTCATAAAAGAGTTAAGTTTTGCTCAGGCCTGAGAGAGGGAAAGACTATCACGACACCACAGTCAGGCTGAGTTTATAGCCAGGCTCTGACTGGTGGAAAACACAGAAAGGGGTTCTAATCTTTTCTTCGATGTGTTTATTTGGTAAAGAATAGAGGATAAATTGGGCAACTATGGACTTTAAAAATCGGTGTTTTGCATTAGTTGGCATTTCAGGAGGGGTAATTGTGTGCTAGCAGGAGGACTGGCACCCCGACCCCGTGCACTGTTGCCAGGAGGGTCTCTGTGGACCTAGGAGGACCCAGGAGGTAGATCAGTGTCCAGTGAGAGCCCCAGTGCCTAATGGGCACACCAGAAAGGCTCTCAGGAGGGTGGGAGCAAAGCCCAAACGTTGTTTCTGGGGGATGAGGGGACTGTTTTTTCCAGGACACTCCAGGTGGCGAAGCAGCTGCTGCCCCCACTCCCCCACGCCTCCCCGCCCCAAACCTGATGGCAGTGATGGGAAGAGATTCTTGGAGAAGGGGAAGCAGGGCCCTGACTAATGCAAGTGGCAGCAAGGTGGACGTTACGCTTCTCCAACTACTTACAGTCCATCCTGCCTTGGCTCTGCTTCCTAGAGCTGAGCTAGGCCTTTCTTCAATTCCATACAGCCCTCAGCCTCCATCTCTTGGCCTCTCTTCCATTCTCTCCTCACGTCCTGAAGCTGTTTTTTCTTGTGTTGGGCCCTCTCATTCTCTTTCATGGCCCTTTACTTTGCTTTCACATTTCCCCATATCTTTTTCTTTCTTGGTGTTTCATTCCTGGTGACTCCAGTTCACCAATTCTCTGAATTCCATGGACACATTAAACAAATGTGTCTAATTTGTTGCTTAAACTGTTCATGGAGTTTTAAATTTTAATATCATTTTTCATTTCTAGAAGTTCTAGTTTTTCAGATTTGTCTGATCATTTTATTTTTCCAGCATGTGTGAGTGTGCATTTAATGCTTTTGATTCTTTTTTTTTCCTACTATCATTTAAAATTGTTTTATATCTTCTATTAGATGACTCTATTATTGTATAATGTACTTGGGGGTTTAGTCCTACTTTCCCTCAGGGTAGGTCATCTCCTTGTGTTTGGAAATCTGTCCTCCTGAGGCCCCAGGGAGCTGCTGTCCTCACCCAGGTCTGTGGGGCACAGCCGGCACCTGCCCCACAGTGTAGTTTCTAGGGGGTGTTGGAGCATCTGAGATGGCCCCCTAAAGTGTGCCCCCTCTTCTCTGCTCCATGGGCTCTGGAAACCCCACCGCTGTGCAGAGGCTTTCAGCCAGCTTCTGTCTGATATTCTGTGGGCCTGGGCTGGTCTTGCGTTGATTTGCCTCTCTGACAAGGCCTTTCAGGGACTGGTGCCATGACTGAGCAGTGCAGAACTGTGAGAAGAGTTATTGATCAGTAAAAACACCTACAGTGTCATGAGGAGAAATGAGGTCCAGCAGCAGGCCCACCCATAGTCTACCATGGACTGCAGCCCTGCTTCTGTTCCCCTGGCCTTCAGGCCATGTGTGCCATTTCCACATGGCTGGAGACACATCCTGATGTTGTAAACGTTTTCCTGTGTTTTTCCACGACCTCAGATTTCTCAGGGTGTGGCTCACTGTTAGTCCCTTGGTTAGTGGCACCCCTGCGCCAGGCCTCCCTCTGTGGAACACCCGGAACATCAAAAACATCCTCTTAGTTCTTTGGAATCACATCTTTGGGGCAGAGTCCCAGCAGTGAATTTATTTGATCAAAGGGCCTGAGGCTGGTTGTATGGCTCATTGGTTGCGATATTGCCCCTTAGGGCACTCAGGGGTGGCTCTAGTGCTGTGACAGACTGGTGAGGCCATGGGGAGATGGAAACTTCTCATTCTTCCAGAGCCTGGGGCTGGGGGCCCTGCCTAGGAGTCTTTCCAGCAGGGAGGGGTGATGAACCCCTCCCTAAGAGGGAGGACCCCTGAGTCCTCCCTCAGGGGCACAGATGGGGGCATCAGTGGGGGCACAGATGTGGGAAGGAAGCTGAGAAATGGAGATGGACTCCCAGGTCTGTGGCTTCCCTTCCCAGGGACCCAAGGCTGCAGAGGCAGCTGGCCCAGATGATGGCGCTGGTGCTGGGAACCTCATATTGGTGCCCTGGGCCACAGTGCATGGGCAGGACAAGGCCCAATCTAGATACTGGGTCCCCTCCCCTAGGGCCCTGTCACCACTTGGCAGGAGCGGCCAGGTCGGGAAAGGAATGGTTGGCTCCTGGCTGGGCCTGGTGTTTCCAGCACAGAGCACAGGGCGTTCGCAGGCTTTGGATACAGTCTGTCCTTTGGTTGACTTTGAGGGGCCGTGGACCGCCCCCCCAAAGTACTGCTGGTGCTGGACTCCCACTTTCCACACAGCTGGGGTCACAGCCCCTTCCCCTTCCCCAGGCTAGCCCTCACCTCAGGGCCTTTACAGCTGTTTTCTGTCTGCAGCCTCTCTTCGCTCAAGCCCAGCTATACCTGCTGCCTGAACATTCTCTCCACTAGGGTCGACCACATGGAAACCTGGACGCCCCCATAGTCTGCAGATTCAAATGGCAACCCTCAGCCTGGGTCGGGACATGCTGGGTGCACCCTGAGTCCCTGCCAGCCTGTCTTGAGCCAGGACCACATAGGCTCCTCAGTGTACACTTCACCTTTGCCCAGCGGCACCCCTTACTGCAAACCTGCTTGTGGAAGGAAGCCTTATTCTCCCTTCAGGATGGCTTGTTCCAGATGCTGCCGGAACTCCTATCTGATGGCATCCCCATGGGGTTGTGTGGCCTGGCATAGTGCACTTACCTTCAGTGCTCACCTTGTTATTGCCCCATTAGTCAACACCTGGAGGCTACCCAGTGGCTGCCTCTGGATCCCCAGCCCACAGCCAGTTCTGGTCCAGATGGGCTCAGGGTCTGGGGTGGGCCAGTCTGCACCCACTGGACACTGCTAGTGTGTCTGTGATCGTCTCAGAAGCCTGCTGGCCAAGGGGGCATTTCTGCTGTTTGGGGGGACACCCTGGCCTTGACCTGTGAGCATATGAGGGAGCACCGAGAGTGTGGAGCAGGAGACCCTGAGATAAGGAGGCCCCTGCAAGATGGGAGAAGACAGATGGTGCTCCAGACATCAGACTAAGAGGCAGATAGTGGGTGGTGGGTGGAGGCCTGCACTCACTAGGTGGGGGCTGAGGGTCAGGCACAGTGGAGGCCTCAGCCTGGAGCCCTGAGCTCTGCTCCTGGTATCAGGGAATCAGGGAGAAGAGTGGGCTTAGTGGGGGTGAACAGGAGGCCTAGGCCTTGCTTTTAAATTTAGAGAGATGATTTACATTAGCATAGGATTCCAAAATTAAATAGCAGCATGTTTCACCATCTCATTACCCAGTAAGTCAGTATTTCTTATATCCTAGTCCTTGTCCATTTGCTTGCTCATTTTTAAGTTATTTTAAGTAATATCTGAGGTAGATATTATTTCTATAGGTTTTTACTAGTATTTCCTTCATAAGATTTTCACATAAGGTTTTGGCAGCTTTTCTCCAGCATTCTCACCAGATGGCTCCCCATGTCTCTCTAGGATCTTTCAGTTAGTAAGCATGTGGACACACGTGGAACTTTTCCTTTCTGATTGAAAAAAGACGTTTTTAAAGAGTAGTTTTAGATTTACAGAAAGATGGAGTGGAAAGTGCAGAGTCCCCATGTACCCCTTCATACCTGCCCCCAGCCTCCCCTATTATTAACATCTTGCATTAGTGTGACATATTTGTTATAATTCATGAGCCAATATTGATACATTATTACTAACTAAAGTCCATAGTTTACATTAGGGTTCACTCTTGGTGTTGTACACTCTATGTTTTTGGACACACGTATAATGACACGTACCTGCCATTATATCAATAGTATAATACAGAGTATTTTCACTGCCTTAAAAATCCTCTGTGATCCCTCCGCCTATCGCCCCTGGCAACCACTGATCTTTTTACTGTCTCCGTAGTTTTGGGTTTTCCAGAATGTCATATAGTTGGAATCATACGTATGTAGTCTTTTCAGACTGGCTTCTTTCTCTTAGTGATATGCATTTAAGTTTCCTCCATGTCTTTCATGGCTTGATAGCTCATTTCTTTTTAGTGCTGAATAACATTCATCATCTGGATATGCAACAGCTTATTTATCTATTCAACTACTACAGGCATCTTCGTTGCTTCTGAGTTTTGGCAATTATGAATAAAGCTGCTATAAACATCCATGTGCAGGTATTTTTGTGGACATAAGTTTCAGTTCATTTGAGTAAAAACCAAGGAATGCCATTTCTGGATCGAATGGTAAGAGTACACCTAGCTTTGTAAGAAACTGACAAACTGTCTTCCAAAGCGGCTACACCATTTGCATTCCCACCAACAATGAATGAGAGTTCCTGTTGTTCCACATTTTCACCAGCATTTGATGTTGTCAGTGTCCCAGATTTTGGTCATTCTAATAGGTGTGTAGTTGTATCTCATTGTTTTGTTTTAATTTTATTTATTTTTGGCTGCGTTGGGTCTTCGCTGCTGCGTGGGCTTTCTCTAGTTGCAGCGAGTGGGGGCTACTCTTCATTGCAGTGCATGGGCTTCTCATTGCGGTGGCTTCTCTTGTTGTGGAGCACAGGCTCTAGCCACGGGGGCTTCAGTAGTTGCAGCACGTGGGCTCAGTAGTTCCGGCGTGTGGGCCCAGTAGTTGTGGCTCGCAGGCTCTAGAGCGCAGGCTCAGTAGTTGTGGTGCACCAGCTTAGTTGCTCGGTGGCATGTGGGATCTTCCTGGACCAGGGATCGAACCCATGTCCCCTGCATTGGCAGGCAGATTCTTAACCACTGCACCACCAGGGAAGTCCCAATTGATTTTCAAATACCGAATCAACCTTGCTTAGGTGAAATAAATCCCTCTTGGTCTTTTTACATATTGTTGAATTTGATTTGCTAATGTTTTGTAGAAGATTTTTGCATCTGTGTTCATGAAAGATATTGGTCCATAGTTTTCCTTTCTTGTCTTTGTCTGTATGGTTTTCCTTTCTTGTCTTTGTCTGTATGGTTTTCCTTTCTTTGTCCTTGTCTGGTTTTAGTATTAAGATAATGCTGGCCTCATAGAAAGAGATAGGAAGTATTTCCTCTGCTTCTAATTTCTGGAAGAGATTGTAGAGAATTGGTATAATATTGTCCTTAAATGTTTGGTAGAATTAATCAGAGAACACATCTGGGCCTGGTGCTTTCTATTTTGGAAGGTTTTTAAATATTGATTCAATTTCTTTAATAGATACAGTCATAAGCAGATTATTTCTCCTTGTGTGAGTTTTGGTAGATTGAACCTTTCAAAGAATTGGTTTATTTAATCTAGGTTATCACATTTGTGGGCTTAGAGTTGTTCATAATATTCCTTCATTAACCATTCAATGTCCATGGGATCTGTAGTGATGGCCCCTCTTTCATTTCTGACATTAGTAATTTGTGTCTTCTCTCTCTCTTTTTCTTTGTTAACTTGGCTAGAGGCTGATTAATTGATTGATCTTTCCGAAGAACCATATTTTGCTTTCCTTGATTTTTTTCTATTTGCTGTTTTCATTTTCATTAATTTCTGCTCTAATTTTTTTATTATTTATTTCCTTCTGCTTACTTGGGATTTAGTTTTCTTTTCTTTTTCTAGTTTCCTCAGGTAGAAGCAGAGATAACTGATTTTAGATCTTCTTTTGTAATGTTCGCATTCAATGCTGTAAATTTCCCTTTAAGCACTACTTTCACTGCATCCCATAAATTTTCTTAAGTTGTGTTTCATTTTCATTTAGTTAGAAATATTTCTAAATTTCTCCTTAGACTTTGTCTATGTGTTATTTAGAAGTGAGTTATTTAATCTCCTAGTATTTGGGGGGTTTTCTAGATATCTTTTTATTATTGGTTTCTAGTGTAATTCCATTGTGGTATGTGAGCATCCTTTGTATGACTTCTAGTCTTTTAAATTTGTTAGTGTGTGTTTTATTGCCCAGAATGTGATCTCTCTTGGTGAATGTCCTGTGTGAGCTTGAGAGGAATGTTTATTCTGCTTTTGTTGGATGATGTATTCTATAAATGTCAATTAGATCAAGTTGGTTGGTGGTGTTGTTCAGTTCAACTATATCCTTACAGAGTTTTTGGTCTGTTGGATATGTCAATTATTGATAGAAGATGTGGAAATCTCTAATATAATAATGAATTTGTCTATTGCTCCTTGAAGCCTATCAGTTTTTGTCTCTGGTATTTTGATGTGCTGTTATTAGGCACAGACACGTTCAGGATTGTTATATCTTCTTGGAAAATGAATCCATTTATCATTACGTAATGCCCCTCTTTATCCTGATGATTTTTCTTACTCTGAAGTTTACATTGTCTGAAATTACTTTAGCTACTCTGGCTTTCTTTTGACTAGTATAAGCAATGATATATCTTTCTTCATCCCTTTACTTTTTCCCCTCCATCTAAATTTTTAAATTTTTATTATTTTCTAACAGACTTTTATTTTTTAGAGCAGTTTTAGATTAAAATTGAGCAGAAAGCACAGAGTTCCCATACCCTTCCTGCCCCTACATTGTCCCTTTACTTTTTAAAATTAATTAATTAATTAATTAATTAATTAATTATTGTCTGCATTGGGTCTTCGTTGCTGCGCACAGGCTTTCTCTAGTTGCAGTGAGTGGGGGCTACTCTTCGTTGTGGTGCGCAGGCTTCTCATTGTGGTGGCTTCTCTTGTTGCAGAGCACGGGCTGTAGGCGTGCAGGCTTCAGTAGTTGTGGCACGCGGGCTCAGTAGTTGTGGCTCATGGGCTCTAGAACGCAGGGTCAGTAGTTGTGGTGCATGGGTTTAGTTGCTCCGCGGCATGTGGGATTTTCCCAGACCAGGGATCAAACCCGTGTCCCCTGCATTGGTAGGCGGATTCTTAACCACTGCACCACCAGGGAAGTCCTGTCCCTTTACTTTTAATCTATCTCTTTATATTTAAAATGAGTTTCTGATAGAAAACATGTGGTTTTGTTTTTTCCCCCCGACTCTTATAATCTCTGTCTTTTAATTTGTGTATTTAGACCATTGATTTTTAAAGTGATTATTGAAAATGTTGGATTAATATCTTTATATTTGTTTTCGTTTTCTATTTGTTGCCCTTGTTGTTTGTTTAGGTTTTTGTCTTCCACTCTTTTTCTGCCTTCTCTGGTTTTAATTGAGCATTTTACATGATTTTATTTTTTCTCCTCTCTTAGAATGTATACTTCTTTTTAAACCTTTTTTTTAGTGGTTGCTCTTGAGTTTGCAATATATATATTTATGGCTAAGCCAAGTCCACTTTCAAACAATATACCACTTATGGATAGTGCAAGTTCCTTATAACAGAGTATCCCCTATTCCTCCCTCCCATCTCCTATGACATGGCCATCATTCATTTCACTTATCCATAAGCTATAATCAAGTTCATTGTTGCTATTATTATTTTGAACAAATTATCATCTGTTAGATCAATTGAGAATAAGAAAATAAAAGATTTCATGTTCCCTTAATTTATGCCTTTTCTAATGCTCTTCTTTTCTTTATGTAGATCCAAATTTCTGACTTATGTTCTTTTCCTTCTCTCTGAAGATATTCTTTTAACATTTCTTGCAAGGTGGGTCTACTGGTGACAGGTTCCCTCAATTTTTGCTTGTCTGATAAAGTCTTCATTTCTCCTTCACCTTTGAAGGATAATTTTGCAGGATACAAAATTCTAGATTGGTGTTTTTTCTTTCAGCATTTTAAATGTTTTACTCTGCTTTCTTCATATTTGAATGATTTCTAAAGAAAAGTCCATATAATTCTTATCCTTGCTCTTCTGTGAATAAAATGGTTTACCCCTATGGCTTTTGTTTCAAGATTTTCTCTTTTTCTTTTTTCTGTTACAGTGTTTTTGATTTCTAGCACTTCCTTTTGTTCCTTTCTTAGGATTTCCATCTCTGTGCTTACATTGCCCATCTGTTCTCACATGTTGTCCACTTTTTCCATTAAAACCCTTAACATAGTAATCATAGTTATTTTATTTCCTTATCTGATAATTCCAACATCTCTGCCATATCTGAGAAAGCATATCTCATGCTTTCTCTGTTTCTTCAGACTGTGTTTTGTTTTTTTGTGCAAAAAAGCTATTTTAAAGACAAGAAAACTGTCCCCCATCCAGAGGTGCTCACTTGTAACTGCTGTACACCACAGCCTCCCTCCCATCTCTTTTCTGTGTGGATGTTGGGGTGACTCAGTGTGCTGTTTCCTGTATTGCAGCATAAACGTGTCCCTGTCAGTACAAACCTTTGGGTGCATAACGATCTGTTAGGTGGAAACTGACTTAACAGCTCCCCTGTTGTTGGATACTTTAGTTTGTGAGTTTTTTAGTCTCTCCTGACCTTGGGAGGCTGAAAAGCAGGTTTTCTTGCTGTAGTCTATGGACAAGGAGGCAGAGAGAGGCGCCCAGAGGGGCAGCACCCAGGCCAGCCTCCTCCCTCCTGCTCACCCTTATGCTGCTGCAGGCCTGGGTTGGACCAGGACTCCTGGCATTTCAGCATCCTGGCCTCCCAGCATCCTGTGACCACATACCAGCTATGCTGTTAGTTCTGCAGGTCAGTGTCCCAGAGCAGCTCCAGGCCTAGCGTCTCCTAGGACAGATGCAGTCCCCTTGCTGCTGGACTGCCTTTTGGTCAGGATGTGTGCAGACCCTGTGTTGGTGGGGGAGGAGCGGTTGCTACCCCAAACATCATCACTGAGGTCTGGCCAAGGAGGGAGCACTGGAAGGCCTCAGAGGCCAGTGGGACCTCTCACTACCCTGGCACCGGGCAGTGGAGGAGGGCCTCAGGTGGGCTCAGCTGCCGAGAGCAAGGGAGTATATTCTGACCTGGTGATGGGGGCAGAGGCAGAGGTTGCAAACTGCCTGCTGGGCCACAGATGTGTGTGCTGGGCCCATGATGTTGGTCAACACAGGGTTTTCAAAAACAGTTCCATTAGCTGCAACATATTAAAATCAAGAAATTTCACATAAAGATGTGCATTCCCACGTTTTCTTGAAAAATTGGGAGATCTGACAGAGCTCAGTGCACATCCACAAGGTGCCCCCATGGGCCTGCTTGGCATTGGGCTGTGGTGTTCCCGTCTCTGCTGCTCACTGAGCTGAGTGGGGGCTGCACCTCTGCCCCCTCACACCTGCCCGCTCCTACCTGTGGGCATGCAGCATCCCCTGTGCACAATCAGGGCCCATTTGGTGGGTTGTTCTAGATGACCTTCAGGTCCCTGCCATGTAGAAATGTGATGGGTCTCTGAGGGCCAGCTGTGTGGAGACCCGTGAGTGCTAGGGCTTCTGTCCTTTCCTTAGAGCTGTGTCAGGGAAGGCTGTCCCTGTGCATTGGGCTGCCTACTTCCTGCCATGTCCCAGAACAACATTAAACGTGATTTGTTGAAGGAATTAAAGCAGGGTGGGTAGGCCCACTGTCCACGCTTGGCCTTAGTGTCCTCGTCTCACAAATGAGAGTGCTGGGCAGGATGGATTTTTGCTGAGAGTCCCTTCATTTTTGATGCTGCAAGAGCCTTCGATTCTTACCTGCTTGAACCTGCTCTCAGAAAGTTCTGAGCACTTACCATAAGCACACACCAGCACTTGCTTATGACCTACATTCTATGCAGATTTATTTTCGAGAGTCAGAAGAGTATATCTTTAAAAGTCTATTTTTGTCCTTTAAAAAATTCAAATAGCTCTAATATGAATCAAATCAGTTTATTGGGATTACAGTTGTTCTTTATAATGTTTAAAGGGAGATAGCAATATGCACACACAGGAAAAAATTCAACAGTCAAGAATTTGTCTTCAGTGGCAACTCTGTCTCCTCCCTGCTGACCACCAGTCTTCTCCAAAGGTGGCCACTTGGGTTAGGTTTCTGAGTCTTTGCAGAACATTCTGATTACAGAGGAGCATGTGTATGCATTTCTTTCAATGCCCCACAAAAAATGGGTGTGTGCCCTGGCCCCTTCTGCAACTTGTGCTCTTTGCTGCACAATACATCCTGGAGATTGTTCCAGATAGAAAGTGTAGAGTTTGTACTTCTTGGCATTCCAGACATTTACCTAAGTCTCCCCTGGATGGGCACCTGGTTGCTGCTGCAGTAAACGCCCTGTACACCCCTGCGCCAGTGTACCTGTGTATTCCTGGAAGAGGGCCACAGACAAGGGTACACGTGTTCTCAGTATCAGCAGCTCCCATCCTAGAGGCTGTGCCAATGTGTGTTTCTGCTGAGGACATAGAATGCTTGTCTGTCTGCAGCATTGACACACCAGGTACTCTCCAGTCTCCTAGGGCTGTGCCAGCCGATAGGTGGAAAACCTTGCAGTTTTAGTTTGCATGTCTTACTGAAAGTGCTGTTGCACCTCTTTCCATATGTTGAAAAACCACTATGTCCTTTTCTGTAAATTGTTTACTAAAAGCCATTATTTGAATCACTGGTCAGGCAGTTTCACTATGTTTTTTTTCCTACAAAAAGTCTTTCTACTGTTTACTCCATTCTTGACATGTGGTCCAGACCTAAACTGAGGTCTCGCAGAGGCACATAAGACTGCACGGAAAGCAGTCATTGATTTGGGTACTTGGTATTTTTCACTCCTGGTGCTGCTGTTCATTGTTTGGAATTGTTTGGGTTTTGTGTCCCTGAGGCCAGCAGCAGGGCACCCTGGCAGGGCTATGGGGAGATGTCCCCCTCAGCTGTGTCTCTGTGGGGTGTGGGAAAGGCCAGGTTTCCCTCCCTGACATGGCCTTGGTTAATTAGTGCCATGAGCCTCTGTGTCCTGCTTACTTCTCTCCAACAAACGCTTACCTACACTAAACCTGCAGATGTGGTTTGTACTTTTAAATACTTTAGGAGTAAGATTTTAAGAAGGCAACCCTTAGGAGGGTTGTTTCAGCTAAGTCCACATGAGTGTCGTGGGCCCTTGAGTGCTGACCTCCCTCTGGTTCCCTCCTGTTCTTGTTTGCTTATGGGTGGCGGGGGTGGGGCGGCGTCTGCTCAGTTGTGATCTCTACTGGAGTCTCCGTGCCAACTGGAAATCAAGGACTTCCCTGCTTCCTCTGGGACGGAGCTGCCCATGGGTTTCTAGGTCGTGGAGCTTTAGTGCTCTTGGGACTTTGGAGATGCGCCGGCAGAGTGGTTTGCTTAGGGCTGAGTAACAGGACTCGTGGAGGATAAGTGACTTATGTCCCAGGTGCAGGGGGCTGTGCTCCATCTGTGGTTTCCACCAGTCACTCCTGGGGTTTTCCATCAGCAAATATAGTCCAGAAATGAGGTTGAGCAGTGAATTCCTAGGCAAAGCTGGCACCTGGGCGCAGACTGTGGCCGAGGGCCAAGGTTGCTAACCAGGAGCGAGCCTGGGACTCATGCTATGTATGTGGGCTGCTTTTCTGGAAGGGGTTGTGTGTCCGCCTAAGAAGGAAGTTATAGCCCCGATGGCTCATGGAAACCCCAGGTGAGAGCTGAGAGGAGTATAGGTCCGGCCGCACCTGGCTTCCTAAAATAGGCCCTGCTACAGCAGCTCCCAGGCCCCAGCTTGTCTTTAGAAATGGGCCTGATCCAATAAGTTAGGTGGGGCTTGGGGTCCAGATCTTCAAAACCTTCCCAAAGGCTCTACCATCTTGTCTGGACATATTGCCAAGACAATATAATTGCCAGGACATATTGGTAAGTGGAAACCCCAGGGCAATAACTGGATCAGCCCTGGACACTGAGGCCACAGGTCAGACGTTGTGGGGGCAACAGAGTGACCCCTCACAAAGTCACTTCTTCATCACCTGATAGTGGACTTGCCCTGGCCAAGAGACTCCAGTCTGCATGCCCATGGGGGCACAGCCTGACCTGAGTCTGTGACCTGCACCAGCACCACCCATGGGGCACTCGTGTCAGGTGTGGTTGTGCAGGAACACCAGATAGTCCAGAACTGTGTCTGTAGGAGATCACTGGCTTGGAGGCTGCAAAAGGCAATAACGCCAAAGATAAATAGCATCCCTCACCCCCATTTAAGGAGCCCAGAGGCTGGGCAGCTGGTGCCATGTGTGATTCTGGGTCAAATATACAAACAGCTGTGAGGAATGTTGTTGAGACAACCGGGAAAATGTGACTATGTAGACATGTGCATTAGGACACATCTTATGGTGTTAACTTTGATGTTGTGGTTATGGTGGCGACAGCTTGGTTCTTAGGAGACTGCAGGCTGATGAATTAGGGGGCCGGTCCTCATGTCTATAACATATTTTCAAGTGTTTCAGAAAAAAACTACAGAGATATAAAGCAAATGAGGGGAATTGTTAACCACTGGAGAACCTGAGTGAAGGGAACACGGGCATCCATTGTAATTTTTCTATAGGGTTTAAAATTTCAAAATGGGAAGTGGGTCGGGAGAGCCCTCTCAGGTGATGGTGACATTGAGCAGGCAGAGAACTGTCACCTACCTGCTCTGCCTGAGTCCCTCACCCGTGCCAGGGGAGGGCCTGGATCCTGTCCATCTCATAGTGGCACCTGTTTGTAGACTCCCCAGGGCTGTACTCTGCCCCACTTGGGACCCTTCCCAGGGCCCTGTGCTTGCTCCCCCCTGCCCTGCTCTTCTCTATCCTGTCAATCCTCTCACCGCCCCTCACACTGCCTTCGGTGCCTTTACTAGATGAAGGAGACTAGGGACGTGAGTCACCTGCTCCAAGGTGGCTGGCAAGAGAGGTGTGTGGACATTGGAGACCTTGACCTCCACCTGCACCCACTGGAGTGAGCGACATCAGTTTATAGGGTCATGACCCACCTTGTTTAAACCTTTGAACTAGGAGAGAGGAGAAACCCCACGTGTCCTGCAAGGTACATATATGAATGTTTGCTTCCATTGTAAGTATGGACGCAAGTGTTTCTTTTAGAGATTGTGATAAATTGTGATAAATTGGGAAGTTAAGTGAAGGCTCTGTGGGCTCTGCTTTCCTCCCCTGCAGTGGTGCTTCCTCCAGATTCCTCTGAATTGTGCTCTCCGGGTTGGCCTGGAAGATGGCGGAGACTCCTCTCCAGCATGTCTGCCTGTGGCTTCCATCCCCCCATGGCTTTCATCTCCTCCGTGGCTTTGTCCCCCCGATGGCTGCTGTTCCCCCATGGCTTCCAACCCCCCATATCTTCCATGCCCCGGAGGCTTCTGTTTCCCCTGGGTGCCCCATCCTGCTGAGGGAAGTGTGGAGAAGCACAAACAAAGGTATTACGGCCAGGAAGGAAAAACTTTGGGCAAGATGGGGTGGGGCTCAGCTGGTCAGAGGCCACTGGCCCCTTATTCTCTCCTTGGAGATAGGGAGGGGCTGGGCTGGAGTCCATTCACCTCAGAGTCCTGGAGGAGTGGATGTGACACATCTGGGAAGAAGAATAGATGTTGACATTCTTTCCATGTGGATTCTGTGTTTCCCTCTGGAGTTTTGCTCTTTCTCAGCCACTTGCTGACAGATGAGAGCATGTGTCATGATCCATCAGACCAGCAGGAGAAAATGTTGATGATGATGGTGATGGTGATGGTAGTGATGATATTGGTGATGGTGGTGATGATAATAGTGATGATGGTGATGATCATGATGGTGATGATTGTAGTGATGATGATGGTGATGGTGATGATGACTACAACAAGCAGTAAACTGTCTTTGCAGGCTCCTGCTGTGTGCCAGGCATGGCGCTGGGCATTGTACATACAATCCTTTTTGAGCTTACCTGCCCCACTGGCAGGGGCTGGGAGGACAATTGTCCTTCACATTCTGGAACCTGTTTTCATTTCTTCTGAGTATTCAGTCCCTCCCCATAGTCCTGTTTATCTGTGGCTGTGTAATAGTCACCCCAAAACATAGTGGCTTCTGACAACAACTGTGTGGATTTTTCCCACAAGTCTGCATCTGAGCCCAGCAGACAGACCTACCCCCACCAAATCTCTGTCATTGCTCTGTGGCTGGGTCCCCATGAGGTCCAGGTGGAAGCCACATGGTCTGTGTGACTCTTGGGGGTCCTGATATACTGAGTCCCCAGGTTGACTGCCCTCCAGGGTTGGTAGTGAGACCCTCCTCTGTGGCGCAGTGTCACCTACCGCCCCCCAGGCCATGGCAGGCACCCTGTCATCCCATGCACACAGGCACCCCCCTCCCTGGGGGCCAGGCTTTTCCAGCTGGGCCAGGTCTGGCTGTTTTCTCTTTCCCCTTTCCTGCTCTTCTTTATGAACTTGTCCTATGAGGGCTCAGGTGCCTCAGGGGTCTGGTCCTTATTGCAGCCCCCACCTCCTCCTGTGGCAAAGTGTTTGCTACCTACTCCTGCACAGCAGGCCCTTGGCTGACTGGAAGCTGTGAAGGCTCCTGAGCCTGGCGTACGAGCTGTGGGGTGCAAACAGACTTGGCTGCCCCCACCTGCTCTTGCCACCTTTTCACATGGTCCTGGCAAATGCGGACCTCTCTGGGCCTCAGCTTCCCCCTTGCACACCATGCCTGAGGCTCTTAGGGTGAAACCACAAAACCCATGGACAGCTGCTGCCTGGGGGCATCCCGAGGTGGGACCCAGACACACTGCCTTGAGCCCATGTGTGGCTCTGAGGGTGTCAATTCCCTTCTCCCACTGTGATTTCTCCCCTGTCGTGTGGAGAAGGTTGTGTGGCTCCTGGACTAGTGGCTGGGCATTCAGTGATTTAGTAGTTGTTCACACGATTAGGGCCTAAAGGACCACCTTAAGTATGACATGTGGCTGATGACCATCTTGAAGCCGAGTGGTGACCGAGTTGTGGTCCCCATGGCTGCATCGTGTGGAAATGTGTCAGTGAACAGTTTCTGGGTATCCTTCGGAGACCGCAGGCTGGAATGGGGGAGGATGAGGGAGGAAGGGGATGGCCGTGAAGTGGGGCTGGCTTGACATAGGATGAAGTCATCATGAGGGGAATCACTGAGCACCCCCATGCCTTCTAGGGCTCCTTGGCCAGCCCAGGCTTCCATGCAGGTGTCTGCCTGCCCTGCCTCTCCCTGTTGTCTCCAACGTGGCCTCTCCCCTCCATCAGGCTCCCTGGGGGAGACCCAGGGGCCCTGAGATGGGTGTCCCAGCCTCGCTGTAGGGTGGACAGCTCAGGAGCCCTTCTCAGTGGGGCACCAGGACCTAAGAAATGCAGGAGGAGGTGAGCTGGGAAGGGGCACCGTTCTGACTTTCTAAATAAAGCAGGAATTTTGCTGCTTGTTATAAAAAGAATACACACTCATTTTCAGTGATTTAGGAAAGTACAGAAAAGTGTAAAGAGAAAACAAGCATGCCACTGCCCGGCACCAGTGTGGAACCCTTCTGTGTGCCAGGGCTGTAGTTTTAGTGTCTGCAGATCTTAAACATGTAAACTTAAAAATAAAACCTGAGTTTTGATGACTGCATAATATTCTGCTGTGTGAGCGTAGCATGACCTGGGTATCTGACCTCCTGGCTGGAAAAGTTTACTACTCCTAATTTTTCGCTGTTTTAAATACTCTTGGGGTGGACCATCTTGCATGTGAATCTTGTATGCATTTCTACTTTCTGCCTTGTAATAGGTTTGTAGTTGTGGAATTACTGGCCTGAAGGATAAAATCCTTCTTAAAGCTCTTGGCACACACGACCATATTTGGGGAGACTCCTCCCCATGTTAATTCCTCCATGGGCAGGATGAGTGCCTGGTCCCTGTGGCCCCACCTGCATCATGACCATTATTGACACATCAACTGTGCCACCTCTGAGCCCCTCGGTGCTTCACACTGCAGGGGCTGGCATGTGAGACGAGGTTTACCCGTCCCCCTCCCCTCTGGAATTGAAAGGGGCCACTTCCTTCTTTGAGGCTCCTCCCCTAACTTAAAAAAAAGTCAAAACAGTGCTACAGAAGTTGTGGTTTATGTTAAATCAACATTCTTGACAACACAATAGAAAAAAACCACAATGCAATCTAATTGTGGATTCATGAGAAAATTCCAGCCTTGATTCTCAAAGGCTGAGCAGAGGAGTGTGGTGGGGTGCCCAGGCCGGGCCAGGAGCCTGTGCCCTGGGGAGCTCCTCAGGCAGGGCCATCACCATGAGGTCATACCCTGTATGCTTGGGGCTGGGATTCTAGAAAGTCCTGCTGGAAGTTGCCCTACTGGAGGGCAGAGCAGGGATTACTGTGGGACGACCTCAGAAGAGCCGCTTCCTCTCTCGGTCCCCCTGGCCCTTGGTGTCACAAGGGTCTCACAACCAGAGCATCTCCAAGGGGCAGATTCAGATTTTGCACAAAGAGCAGGGAACCCAGGCTTCCTTGGGAGCAGGACTTCCCAAGGGCGGCTGGCTACTTTGGCAATTCTGACATGATTTTGCCGCCTTTGCAAGTGTCTGAAATCTGCAGCCTCCCACCCCTCAGTTCCCTTTTTCTTGGTCATTTTCTTTGGTGTCTTATCCTCCACTCACCTCTGCCTTTGAAAATTCTGTTGTCTTTCTACTTACTTGGCTCTGGGTACCAAATTACCTTTAACATTTGTTTGGGGTTGACTTTCTGTCATGCTGGGGTGGCTGGTGGCTCAGATCAAACCAGTTCCTGGCCCCACTGTGTCGTGAGCCCCTGAAAATGCAGCTGCATCTCTCCTTGTTTCTCACCACCTGCCCCCTCAGTGGCAAGGTGAGTGCGGTGGACTGAATGAGCACATAGACACATGGGCCCACACACACTCTTGCACACACGTGTATGCACACATGTGCAACTTACACATGTATGCACACATGCATGCAGTGCACATACACTCATGCGCGTGTGCGCGCACACACACACACACACACATTCACACACCCCATAATTTTGTTTTGGGTTTTCCACCAAAAGAAATTATACCATACACATTCTCCTATTACCTACGATTTTTCAATTTACAATTACTGTGGATATCTTTCCATGTCAGGATGTAAAAATCTACCTCATTCTTTTTATTTTTAAATTAGTTCAGCAGTATCCTGCCCGCACAGAGCATTCTGCATTACCGTCTGCCTGTGCCTGGCAGGTGGTTTCCAGGTTTCCTTTATGCTGTGAGGCCTGGGTCCAACCTCGGTCTGTGTCCCAGCCTCTCCCTCAGCTGTCACATGGGCAGAGCCATCCCTGGGCCCCTGGGAGGTCTACAGGTTGGTGGAAACATCACTCATTCATTTGAGTCTTCTCCTAGGAACCTGGAGTCCTGGGTGCCAGCGACCTGGGTTCTCTCCAAGGGAGGGAAAGCGGGGTCAGCAGGTCCGTGTTGATGTCTTAGGTGGCCCTGGCAGCCTGTGCTTCTGCCTGCTGCCCACCCCCTGGGTGGGCCACGGCTTTCCACCCTGGGCACTGAGGCTGGGCAGGCTGGATTTGGCCCCTGAAGCTTCTGTCCTTTAGGAAGCCATGTGGCCTATGGGGTGCTTGGGGGACTACTGCTCTCACAAGAGTTAAAAATGACAAACGCCACAATTATCTGGCTGACTGTGTCTTTTTGCCAAGGTGTCAGGGCTGTTGCAGTTGGAGCTCTGTTTTAGAACTGATGTCCTGGGTGATTCTGTCCCCATCTAGCCTCAAGGTCTGTGTAGGGCTCCCCTGCCTTGGCCCCACAACACCTCTCCCAGCTGCTGGTCTTTTCCCCTATGCCCTGAGTTACCTCCCCTACTCTCTCTCCCTGCCTCTGCCCCTCTTCCTCTCACCCTCATGCCCTCCCCCAGACACCACAGTGTGCTCACCTGGCCAGCGCAGCCCGAGGCCTGGCTGACCCTCCCAGGCTGCAGTTGGGGCTACCTTGTGCAGTTGTGATGATCTTGGGGACACGGATGCAGCTGGGCCCGGACACGTCCAGGGCCCAGCTTGCAGGTGATGCCCCTCATCCTCCTTTTTCCCGTGGACCATTTGCAGGTAACTTCGAACCCCTGCTTGGGCCTGGAGTGTATGGCAGGCTCTAGTGCCTGCTTCCCAGGAGAGTGATGCCCACCTTCCATCAAGAAGCTCACTGTATCCTCATAGAGCTTTCGTCTGTTGCAGTCCCACAAGGGGCAGGGGGCAGGGGACAGGCGAGGCTCTTGGGTGCCTTGCTGTAGACACAGGAGGACTAGCAGGCTGGGTGTGCTGAGCCCCCCACGTCCATCAGGGCAGTCCTTGGGTGCCCAGCTCTTGTTGTGAGCCAGCAGTGGTCTCCATGGGGTGGGTGGCCCAAGCACTGGCTGCCTCTCCTAGGTGAGGGGCAGCTCTAAGGTGTTCCCAGCAGAACAGAACCCACCTTCCCTGCTTCTCACTTTCTCTTTCAGTCCCGGGGCCTTCCTGCACAACATAGCAAACAGCCAGACCCATCCTGGCCCAGGTGAGACCTGAGCCCACCAGGTGGTGGTGTTCTAAAGACCCCCAGGGGTGGAGTTGGGGTGTCAGCATGCACAATGCACATGGTCGTGACCCCTGGGTCTCAGCTTCCACACCTGTCACAGGGGCCCCTGCCGTGGGCTTTCCAGAGCATGATGAGGCTTCAGGGATGTGTGGGACCAGCAGGTAGTGTTTGGGGGAGCCAGTCCCAGTAACTAGGCCTGAGGAATGCCAAGTGGGGGGTTTGTATTTTAAGGCACATTGGTTTCCTTCCTTTTGATTGACCTGGAGCCTCCATCAGAGAAGCCCCTTGGACCTTCCAAGGTGCACCTGACTCCTGACCTCCTGAAAGGGCCCTAAGTCTGTGTCATCTGACCTCAGACCTCCTGCCCACCTGCAGGGTCAGTGCCGGCACATAGAGGCCTTGCAGCAGAACCTGCTGCAGCCTCCTTGTTTGTCCCTGGGGCCCCTGGGACCTGGGCAGGCAGGGGTTCACACCGGGCCATTGGACAGAGGCAGACCCATCAGGGGAGGTCGGCCATCCTCAGTGTTTGTGAGCTCCAGGAGCTGCCAGTGAGAAGATAGCCTGGAGCCACTGCCCAGTGTGGACGTGCAGTATACACTGTTGACCTAAAATAATAACACAGCCAGCTATTTTACCAGCAAAATGGGTTTATTCAGGCACAGCAAAGAATTGCAATTTGGGACATGCAATCTCTGGCAAGCCACAGGCAAGTCCAGGGAACAAAGGAGAGTGACATTCTTTTATAGAGGAGAAGGGAGAGTTGGGAGGAGCTGTTATAAAACAAGAGTCCATTGGAGGAAACTGGGAGTTCGAAATATAGTGGCTTTCATTGGCTAAGTGTGACAGCCTTTGGTTGGCTGGGCTGTTGCCAGGCAAGGAGAAATTCTTCCTCCTTCTGGGTAGTAGTAAAGTAGTAACATTCTTCCTGTTGGAGATACAAAGGTATAGTCTCTTCCTCTGGGTCTATAATTGACATTGAGTGATAGGGTGTAAGAGCTCTCCCTTATGGCCTCCTGACTCCATTTTAAGTGAGGGTCTGTTTATTAATTTTCACAGGACTCCAGGTGTGGATGTGGGGTGTAACTTCTGGGTCCAGTCTCTGGACCTGGCCAATCCTGAGCAGTTGCAGGGCTCTGCCTTTGTCTCAGTCCATGACTCCTGGTGGGTATGGGTGATGGGGGCTCACTGTGTGCCCGGTTCTACAGTTGCTGGGTTTCAGCCATCTTCACCCTGGTGTGATCGCTGGTATCATGAGCCCACTTTATGGATGAGCAAACTGAGGACAGCCAGCTCAGGGCCTGCCATGCAGAGGAGACCCAAGGCACAGGACCCTTCTGTAGCCTGGCTCTGGAAGGCAGGGGCTTGGGGAAGACTGGTAGGGAAGGAGCAGAGGGTCAGGCCTGGTGGGCTAGCCCTGGGTAGGGGGTGGGGGTTCAGGTGAGCCAGCTCTTCCTCCTCCTGGGTGGAGAGAAGCTGTCCTCTGCTGCCCCGGCCTCCAGGGAGCGCCCCATGCCTGGGGGCTGGGGAGATCTGGCTGTGTTTACTGTCCTCACTGTGCCTTTGCCAATGTGGCATGTTACCAGTTTAATGTGTTCGGTTTTGGTTAATTTGTCAGTTGAAAATGATATGTATTGTGATTTTAGCTTGCCTTTCATGGGTGGTTAGTGAGGTTGGGCATCCTTCTCACACAGCTGTAGCATGTGCCTGTTCTGTTCCTGGCTCTGCCCTGTTCTGTTGGGAGATGCCAGT
Source organism: Eubalaena glacialis (assembly GCF_028564815.1). Lineage (NCBI taxonomy): Eukaryota > Metazoa > Chordata > Mammalia > Artiodactyla > Balaenidae > Eubalaena > Eubalaena glacialis. The sequence continues at coordinate 99,836,722 of NC_083724.1, read as the reverse complement.
ATATAGTTCATGGAGGAAGAGTAGAAAAACTTTGCTATATTTGCCGTACATACTTTTCATAGCACTTTGAAGTTTGTTTTCATGATTTGGAGCACTGTTTCAATCCATCAGTGTCCTCTCCGGTTTCCTTTCCATTTTCTTTTTGTTTGTTTGTTTGTTTAGAAAGTCACTTTGCGTCATGAGAGCAAATGTGCCCTCATGTTCTGATTTTGATGGCTTTGTCTTTTACATCTGACTCTTTAGACTTCTTTCACTTTATTACCGTTTATGTTCTGAAGTGAAGACCAAACTTTATATTTTCAAAAAACACTTGCCAAGGTCTTTCTGGACTTCAGGCTCTGTTCCCAGGGCTGTCGGACTGCGGCAGCTGTGGCAGGCAGTGTCCTGCCCAGGGACCCTGGGGCGTTGGTGGCCTGCAGAGGGTCTTGTCTGCTGAGTGCTCATCCTGGGCCAATGGCTGAGGGTCGGGGGAGAACTGTCCCTCTGAACGGTGAGGAGACCTTTGGGTGTGGGCAGACAGCTAACCTCTTATGCCTCAGTTTCCTCATTGTACAATAGGGCTAATGGTAATTATCCCGATTACTGCAAGGTTGTTGCAAAAAAATGAATGTAGAGTTCTTGATGCTGCCAGATGCAGAGTCAGCACTCAGCCAGCCTTAGTGATGATGGATGGTGTCACTCTCACAGGGCCACCAGGTTCTTTTCTTTTTCTTTTTTATTGAGATAAAATTCACATAAAATTAACCATTTTAAAGTGAACAATTTGGTGGCATTTAATACATTCACAGTATTGTGCAATCATCACCTCTATCTAGTTCCAGAACATTTTCATACCAAAAGGAAACTCTGTGTGCACTAAACAGTCACTCCCCATTCCTCTCTGCCCCCACCCTCTGGTGCTGCCAGTCGGCCTCTGTCTCTCTGCATTTACCTATTCTGGGCATGATCATGTAAATGGAATCACAATATGTGGCCTTCTATGTCTGGTTTCCTTCACTCAGCACAATGCTTTTGAGACTCATCCTTGTTGTAGTGTGCATCAGCACTTCATTCCTTTTTAAGGCTGAATACTACTCCATTGTATGGCGGCACTGCAATTTGTTTAGCCATTCATCAGTTGACAGACATTTGGGTTGCTTCCATCTTTTGGCTATTGTGACTAATGCGGCTGTTAACATTTGTATACAAGGATTTGTTTGAGAAACTGTTCTTAGTTCTTTTGGGTCTATACCTTGGAGTGGAATTGCCAGGTCATATTATAATTTTATATTTAACTTTTTGAGGAACCACCATACTGTTTTGCATAGAAAATGTACCATTTTATGTTCCTACCAGTAATGTGAGAGGGTTCTAATTTCTCCACATCTTCACCAGCACTTGCTAGTTTCCTGCTTGTTTGTTTGTTTTCTTTTTAAAATTATAGCCATCCTAGTGAGTGTATAGTGGAATCTCATGGTTTTGATTTGCATTTCAGTGGCATCCAGATGACTTAAGGATGTTGAGCTTCTCTTCATGAGCTTGTTGGCCATTTGTATTTCTTCTTTGGAGAAATGTCTATTCAGATCCTTTGACCATTTTTAAATTGATTTGTCTTTTTGTTGTTAAGTTGTAAAGTTCTTTATGCATTCTGCATGATAGGCCCTTATCAGGTAACATGATTTGCAAATATTTTCTCCCATTCTGCACAGTGCCTTTTCACTTTCTTGATAGTGTCCTTTAATGCAGAAAAGTTTTAAAGTTTGATGATGTCTAATTTATGTCTTTTTCCTTTTGTTTCTTGTGCTTTTGGTGTCATTTCTAGGAATCCATGCCCAAATCCAAGGTCATGAAGATTCACTCCTGTGTTTTCTTCTAAGGGTGTTATAGTTTTAGGTCTTATATTTAGATTGTTAATCCATTTTCAGTTAATTTTTTGTATATGGTGTGAGGTAGGGGTTCAACTTCACCCTTTTGATATCCAGTTGTCCCAGCACCATGGTACAGCTCCCTGGGGAAGGTGACTTACAGCAGTCCCCTTCACGGGGTCCGGAGGGGCCCTGCCTATGGCTGCAAACTGCCTATGGTGAAATGGTGGGGGTGCCCTGGCTCTGAGACACGCCCCCCCCACCTCAACCTCCCTGGGCTCTGTGGTGACAGGGCAGTAATGGCCCTCATGGAGGCAGGCCCAAAGGATGACCAGTTCCCTCTGCCTTTCCCAGTCACACATGGTGAGGTCTTCCTTGACCCTCCCTCTCCACTTCGAGTCTCCCATCCCATCCATGTGGGCCACTGTCCCCACACACACTCTGCCCCAGCTGCCCTCATGCTACCCTGCCCTTCCTCTTGAAAAGTGAGTGGGAGGTGCTGCAGATCTTTGCAGGGGAAGCACTTGAGGAGTCGCTGACTGCTGGTTAATGATGTCTGTTTCTCATTCATTTCAGCTGTGTTGGAGTGGAAGAGGAGGAGGCCCCGGACATCGACATATACCACTGCCCAAACTGTGAGAAAACCCATGGGAAGTCCACCCGTAAGTATAACACCATGCTGCTGCTCCTTGGATCTGACTGTGGGGGCGAGGTCTCTGCTTGGCCTTGACCCCAACCCCAACTGGACCCCACCTTGCTGGCATGAACCGCCCTGTGTAGTTGCAGCCGGGGGACTCTGGTATCTAGGGACCACCTCCTGCCTCATTCATTGCCCCTCACGGCCTTGCTGGGCCCACTGTGGCCCCTCCTGATCATCTCCTGCCTGCACATGCAGCTGGGGCCCCTCACGGCCTTTGCAAAGAGCCCACCAGCCTTCAAAGGCCTGGGCAGGGGTTGCAAAGTCCAGCATTTGCAGTGACCAGGCAACCTGAGATGGGTACGTAGGCTGGGAGATGTCCAAGGGGCCATCCATCCCAGCCCTGCCCAGCTCTGCCCAGCTGGCCATCTCTCTGCAGGGGTCCAGGAATGTGCATTGTTGGGGATTTGCTCTCCTCTTCTCTAACACCCCCTGCATGGAATCTTAGGTGATCACCTTTCTCTCTCTCTCTTTTTTTTTCCAGCAATGAAAAACATTTTATTTCCTGTCAATTCTACATTATTAATAAGTAAGAGTACAGGGAGGAAAAATAATAGTTTTTTTTTTTTTTATTGAAGTATACGGCCAAGGAATTTTGTATTTTTGAAATGCAAAAGAATTCCCTTCTCAAACTGCTATTTGTGCATCACAAGGACTTTATCCTCCTCCCCTTCCATCTGGTCCTTTGGGGGCGTGGGAGGCCCAGTGGGGACTCCCCAAGGGACAGGCTCATCCAGGGTGGCCCACATCATGGCTAGAAGGCAAGTTCTAAGGCCAGGTCTATGTGGGGGAAGTGCCATGGGGCTTCTGGGGCTGGACCCCTGTAGCCCTTGTGGAGTGAGTCCTGTGGATCCAGTGGGCATAGAGGGAGGACACCAGCACAGGGCGGAAGCCCACCTCCAGCACCCCTGTTCTGTGAGTCGAGGCCAGCCAAGGGAGCCCAGCCCAGCCCCTTGGGAAGCTGGGTGAAGTGGGGTCTCACCTCTCCTTGACTTTTCTTGGGCCTCTCTTTGTGCCTGGCCTGTGCCCGATCATCACTAAGTGACCATGGGAGCTGTATGCATTTCGGCTCTTGTGCCCTACCCTCCAGCACATGTGGGCATGAGGTAAATGCATGAGAAGATGAAGAAGAGAAGGCCTGGTGGCTTCTGAACTTCCTAGGCATGAAGATTCTCAAGTTCCTAACTTACCCTCATGCCCCTAGAAGTTGGCAGCACTGATGCTCACAATACATCTCACCTAAATTACCCGATCCTTCTGGTAACTGCTTTACAGCAGATACAGGAGGATGACTATCACCCCGTGGCTTAACCTGAATTTCTGGCACCTCATGAACCTCCAGGAAAGCTCAGAGCCTAGGAGAGACAGACAGGGTGTGGACCCAGGTCCTGCATCTCGTGGCCCTGGGTGTGGGGTGGGGGGCTGATCAGGGCTGGGGCCGGGAGACACCCCCCTGCCATATAGAGCTGAGTGCCTGGGTAGGCGCTACCCTGGGAGGTGCTCAAGGAGGGTGGGGGGCAGGGCCACCTCTGTGAGCGCTGTTCTAGATCAGCAGACAGTGTGGGACTGCAGCCTGGCAGGACCTTGCAGCCCCTCCTTGGCTGTGTGTGTGTATGTGTGTCTTGCATGTGTGCACACGTGTGTGCGTGCATATGTGATTTATAAATTCTGTGAATCAGACTTCTTCTTGTTATTGAGGCCTGTGTGCCCATCAGGGACGAAGGCACTGGTTTTAGCATCTTCCGCCAGTGTGCGCTCCTAGATTGCCCATCACCCTTTATTTTACATGTGTGTTCCCTGACCAGAGCCTGTCTGTGACACACTGGTTGGTTTTTTCTGCTTGGATTCCAGTCACACCTTCCACACAGTAAGGCCCCTCGATGACCCTGTGCCCCCTGGGGGCCCCCTAAGCCCATGAACCTGCCTCCTTTCCTCGCCCTGGCCTGGGTGAGGTTTGTGATGGGCACAGTGAGGTGGGGATGGCAGGGAGAGGACCAGAACAGGATAGAGTTGGGGAATGGAGCACCAGGATGGGATGGAGGCGGGGTTCCCAGAGTGAACTGGGCCTGAGGCCACATCCCTCTAGCTTTGCGTGTCTTCACCAGATCACAGGGTTCTCGCCCCATGCTGTTGCCACCTGTCCCTTGGACTGATTTTGGTCTGTGACCCTCAGGCCCACAGGTTTATGCAATTCACAGATTTAGGGGGGGACCCAGGGGTCCCTGGGGGAACTCGTCAAGGTATCCTTACTGACACGAAGGCTCGCAGGAAGCGGGTGACATGGCCCTTAAAGTGGTTCTGAATCCTGGTGTTGCCTCTTGTTAGCTTTATGACTGCTTAAGAGGTTACTTACTAATTTCTTACTTTCCTCCTCCCTGAGGCAGGTGTAGGTGTCACATCTTCATGGTGGGGTGAACCACGCTTAGGACGGTGGGCTGGGCTCTGGTGCTGAATGCCTTAGGGACACCTCTTGCCCCCATAACCAAGGGGACCCACTGAGACTCACAAGCTTCCTGCTGTCTCCTGGGCACCTTGTCAGAGGGCCCCTGCCTTGGGCCACCATAGGCAGGAGAAGGCTCAGCCTCTGGGCTTAGGAGGGTCATGGGCCCTGGGGAGGGAGGGAGCCCACCAGCCAGGGCTGCAGAGGGGTTCAAGGGTAGCCGCATGGAGCTCAGACCCTGCCTCACAGCTTCATCTTTGGCTGTTGTCCCAGCATACCTGCTCCAGCCACAGTATCAGGCGTATTCCAGCCTCTCCATGAGGTGCTTGGAGCTGCCCAGTCCCGAGTGAGGGCCTGGGAAGCCCAGGGGACCCAGGACTGCCACTGGCCCCTGGTCAGCATGCACTTCTCAGGCCCAGCTCCTGGCAGGCAATGGAGATGCTGCTTCTTTCTCCTGCTGCCCACTGCTCCCCTGCATGTCTGCTATCGCTGGGCTGCATGCCCCCTCCAAGACTTGGTTTCCCCACATGACCTTATGACACAGGTCACTCCACGCTCACGAGGAGCCTGGGAAGCCAGGACTAGCATTAATGATGAAGCACAGAGATACCTAGTAACTTGCCTAGGGTCACATGACTACAAGATAGTTGGATCCCTTTGGATCTCCTGTCTGTGCCTGGTGCTGCCACCAGAAGTTCCAGCTCCAGACCTCCCTTCGTAGGATCTTGACAGATTTCCATAGTATCCACTCACACCTTGGTCTTGGAGACCAAGCATGATGTAAATATCACCTGTTGTAGGAGACAGTCTCAAGGAGCTATGACTTGATGAGACGGGGAAGGGGTGGCAGTTTGGAACAGAGCTCAGCTCAGCCACCACCCACCTAGCGCCTTCCCCTTCTTGCTTTAGGCAGGTCCTACTCAGGGGCAGTTGTCAGCTCCCTTCATCCCCACAACCACCGAGATGCAGGAGGACTGCAGCCCCCACCCTGTCTGCATCTGTGAAGGACAGGCACCCTGAGGGCCCCGCCAGCTCTCCCTCACCTCCAGTCTCATCTCAGCCTGTTTCAAACCCTTCCAGGCAGCCCGCAGGGATGGTCTCCATGCCTGGCCCATCTTCACTCACCGAGTTATCTGTGGCTGCCCTGAATGGGAGCAAGGGAATCAAGGAAATAGCTTCCTTCCCTCTGGGGGCTCGAAGTCCAGTAGGGGCAAATGTTAGTGTGTATGCGTGTGCACGTTTGTGCTTGCGTGTGTGTGTGTGTGTGTGTGCGCTAGTGTGCACGTGCCTGTCCCAGTCCAGTAGGGGCATGTGTGCTTGCGTGTGGGTGCGCGTGCATGTGTATGTGTGTGCACGTGTGCAACAGCCCAGTAGGGACAGGTGTGCATACTCACGTGTAAAAAGTCCAAGGTGGGTGTGTCCAGTGCCCTTGGAGCATGTGTGACAATAGGACAGCCTGAGGGAGTGGGCAGGGGGTGGGGAGGGCAGAGGGCGGGCACAGCAGGTGGCGCTGGCCTGCCCTGCCTGTGAGTTGTGGTCTGTCATGGCAGCAAAGGTCCCAGCAGGGAAGAACAGGGTTGGTGCTGTTTGAGGGCAAATCTGAGGGGAGGCCAGGCGGGAGGTGTCCAGAATAGCGAGCCTTAGTGGGACCTTCTCAGGAGGCGCCTCTGACGAGTTCTCAGCAGACTGAGTGCTGAGTGACATGGGGTCCCAGGAAGGCCCCAGCTTTCGGGTGCCATCGTCTGAGCTGGCAGGTCGGGAGGTAGGGGGTGAGGTGGGGGCTGTGACTCAAGGATGTGGAGGGCGGGGGCTCCTGACCATGTGACAACTTGGGGTCCTGAGAGGCAGGGGAGGCTGGGTGGGCCAGGGCCAGGGAACCCCAAGTTCTTTGCCTCTGAGGGGTCTGAGTCTTGCAGCATTCACGGTGGCTGCCCTCGCGGCCGGGTCCCTGGAAGCACGGGGAGGGGGCTGTGGGTGATAACCTGCCTCTTGTTCCCCCGCAGTGAAAAAGAAGCGAACCTGGCACAAACACAGCCCGGGGCAGACTCCCGAAGTGAAGCCCGTGCAGAACGGCAGCCAGCTCTTCATCAAGGAGTTGCGGAGTCGGACCTTTCCCAGGTGAGCAGGTGGCAGCCTTTTCCTCTCCAGCCTGCCTGCTCCCTCCGAGGTCTGGATACGCACCCCACCACTAGGGCTCCAGGGCCATGGGTTTCCCTCCGGGGGAGCAGCACAGTCCCCAAAACTCCAGGTGCTCCCGGCATGGGGGCTGATCTCTCCCTTCTCAGCACCTCCGAGGACAGGTTATGGGGACCCTCTTCACAGCCCGGGAGGGAAGGGACCTATCTCCCCCACCTGGTATGGCCCTTCCCATGGAACCTTCCTGAGAGAGAGGCTACTGCCCCCATTTTATGGACCAGGAGTGGGGGCTGGTGTCCAGCCTGAGACCATCCTCTGGAGGTGGCAGGTCCTGGTATCAAATGGCTGTGGGCTTTCCTCTGTGTCCACGGCCTGGTGGGGTGTCCCTACGTCTTCTTAGAGCACACTCTCCCCCTGCGCAGCCTTGTCCTATATGAGGACCGAGGGCAGAGAGCAGGATCAGGAAATGGTTTCTGGTGAGGGGGGCACCGTGACTGCATGGACGTGAGGTTGTACAGACAGCTGCTCTGAACCACCCTTGTCCCTTCACAGCTGGAAGACAGCTTCTGTTTGTCTGACAAAGTCTTTACTTCTTCTTCACTTTTGAAGGATAATTTGATGGGCACAGAATTCTAAGTTGGTGGGTTTTTTCTTTTAACACTTTAAATGTCTCACCCTATGCTCGACTTGAGTGCATGGTTTCTGGTGAGAAATTCAGTGTAACTCTTACCCTTGCTCCTCAGTGGATAAGGTATTTTTCCTCTCTGGCTTCTTTCTTTTTTATTTTCTTTTTTCCCACCTTTATTGAGATGTAATTCATATACTATACAATCCATCCATTTAAAGGGTACAATTCAGTGTATTCACAGCTCTGCACCACCACCAGTCAGTTTTAGAACGTTTCCATCACCTCAAAAAGAAACCTGTAGCTTTATCATCCTCATTCCTCCCCACTTCTCCCCGAAGTCCTATCACTAATCTGCTTTCTGTCACTGTAGATTTGCCTATTCTGAACATTTCATCAAAATGAAATGATAGAATATGTGGCCTTTGTGACTGGCTTATTTCACTTAGCATAATGTCTTCAAGGTTCATCCAGGGTGTAGCAAGTGTCAGTGCTTCATTCCTTTTTTATGGCTGAATAATATTCCGTTGTATGGATAGACCACATTTTGTTTATCCATTCTTCAGCTGATGGACATTTGGGTTATTTCTGATCTTTGGCTACTGTGAAGAATTCTACTATAAATGTTCTTGTAAAATATTTTGTTTGGACATATATTTTCATTTTTTTAGGAGTAACTCAATATTTAATTGTTTGAGGAACTGCCAGACTGTTTTCTAAAGTGGTTGTACCACTTTCCATTCCCACCAGCAGCGTCTGAGGGTTTCAATTCACCAGAACTTGTTATTATCTGACTTTTTTTTGGCTGCATCGGGTCTTAGTTGCGGCACGCGGGATCTTTGTTGAGGCATGCAGGATCTTTGTTGAGGCATGCAGGATCTTTCGTTGAGAAGCACGGGCTTCTCTCTAGTTGTGGCATGTGGGCTTCTCTGTAGCGGGCTTTTCTCTAGTTGTGGCATGTGGGTTTTCTCTCTCTCGTTGAGGCATGCGAGCTCAGTAGTTGTGGTGAGCCAGCTTAGTTGCCCCGCGGCATGTGGGATCTTAGTTCTCCAACCAGGGATCAAACCCTGCATCCCCTGAGTTGGAAGGTGGATTCTTTACCAGTGGACCACCAGGGAAGTCCCTTATCTGACTTTTTGATTCTACCTATCCTTGTAGGTGTGAAGTGGTCTCTCACTGTGGTTTTAATTTGCATTTCCCTGATGACTAGTGATGTTGAGCATCTTTTCATGTTCTTGTTGGCCATTTGTTGTTTGCCCATTAAAAGTTTTTTTTTTTGTCTTTTTATTATTGAATTGTAACAGTTCTTTATGTATTTTAGATACAAGTCCCTTACCAGATATATGATGTGCAAATACTTCCTCCAATTTTGTGGGTTGTCTTTTCACTTTCTTGGTGTCTTTTGAAGAACAAAAGTTTTTAATTTTGATTAAGTCTAATTTATTTAGTTTTTCTATTGTTGCTTGTGCTTTTGTTTTAGACAAAAACAAAAAGAAACCATTGCCAAATTCAAGGTCATGAAGATTTATGCCTATGTTTTCTTCTAAAAGTTTTATAGTTTTAGCTCTTATATTTATGTCTTTAACTCATTTTGAGTTAATTTTTGTATATGGTGTGAGGTAAAGGTCCAGCTTCATTCCTTTGCATGTGGATATCCAGTTCTCCCATGCACCATTTATTGAAATGCCTATTCTTTCGCCATTGAATTATATTGGTACCCTTGATGAAAAACAATTGACCATAGATGTTTGGGTTTATTTCTGGACCCTCAATTCTGTTCCATTGATCCATATGTCTCATATTATGCCAGTACCACACAATCTTGATTACTGTAGCTTTGTAGTGAAGTTTGAAATTGGGAAGTGCCCTCCAACTTCCTTCTTTTTAAAGACTGTTTTGGTTATCTGGGTGCCTTGTATTTCATTCAGCATTCCAAGTTCAGCATGTCAGTTTCTGCAAAGTAGTCAGCTGGTATTTTGACAGGGATTGTGTGGAATCTGTAGATCAGTTGTCCATTATTTCTTGAATCCCACTCCTTCCTTCTAGATTTGGTTTCCTTCTTGTTGAATTATATCCGTTAGTAGTTCTTTCAGAAAAGGCCTATAAAAATATTCTCTGTGTCTGAAAATATTTTTATTTTGTCTTTATTCTTGCATGATTCTAATTTTCTAAAATGGATCTAAAATTCTAGAGTAAAAGTTATTTTCCTTGAACTTTTTGGAGATACTATTTTGTTGTCTTTTGACATTTCTTGTTACTGATAGTCTAGCCGCTGGAGTTTTTGTTTTGTTTCATTTTCATTTTTGGTAAATAATCTGTTTTTTTCTCTGAAAACTTTTGAGATTGTTTTCTCATTTTTAATATACTATAGGTATACTGCAGTGCCTCTAATGGGCATTTGTTTTTATTTATCCTGTTCAAGACTCAGTAAGTGCCTTTAATTTGAGGGTTCATATTTTATCTCAATTCTGAAAAATGTCCTGTTTTCTCTTTTAATAGCACTTCTTCCCCATTCTGTCTTATTTTTCAGATCTTTTCATCAAATTCACTATTTTCTTTTCAGCCAGCTACTATTTAATGTATCTACTGAGTTTTAAAAAATGTCAATCATCATATTTTTCTTTTCTACAATTTCTATTCCTTTTTAGTGTTGCCTGTTCTTTTCCCTCCTTCTCTGTTCTTTGCCTTATCCTCTCATTATCCCTTTGGATGTGTTTAATGTACTTGTCTTAAAATCCCCTTTTCAATTATCCTATTATCCTCAGTTCTTGGGATCTACTCTTCTGGGCAGATGAGGCTGCTGGCTCTCCCTCCTGGGGGTTCACCTCCTTCTGTGAGGCGTAATCTTCAGAGGGCATCATTCCCATGGCAGCCAGTCTGCCCTGGGCTCTGAGGTGTCCCTACAGGATGGTTTTGTGTTTGCCTCTTGCTGGGTCCTCATGGGTTTCACAGTTCCAGACCCAATCCATGGGTGTGAATTTGGAACTCTCACTAGTGAGACAAGAGCTTGGGATTCCAGTTTATCAAGGGCGACCTTCTACCTCTGGCTGCCTTGTAACTTCCACAGCTGACTCTGTGCTGTCCCAGTACTCCCAGAGCTTCTCACAGCAGTTGCCCACCACACTACTTCTTCTTCCTCACCCTCCACTCACTCCTTCTGATTTATCCCTAACACTCTGTCACCATGGCCTCAAACCCCAGGATCACTCCTCAGTCCTCACCTTAACTGACCCTTGTCAACACGTAGCAGTGGTGCAGCCCCCTCTCCTTGAGTCCTGTCCTCCATGGAGACCATGCCACCATGCTCTGCTGGCTGTCCTCCCCTGCCCGGCCTCCTCCCCTGCTGACGACCCTCCCTGAGGGATTCTGGGAACTCTGCTCGATCCCCACCATCTGTTTCCCTGGCCTCATAGATTGTCCCTTGGCCAGCAGCTCCTCAACTTCTTTCTGCAGCCACTAGTCCTTCTGAGCTCCTGACCGGTCTGTCCAACTGGTGCCTCCACTGGCCAATCCCAACAAGTGTGTTCCTACTCAGCTCTGGATCTGCCCCCACCCCCATTCCTGCCCCACCTCCAGGCCTCAGTCAGTGGCCCCGGTCCCTTGGTCACTCAGGCCAGTCCCTTGGCCATTCACCTTTGCCTCTCTCTGTTCTCCCAGCCCCATCTGATCTCCTGAGTCCACCACCTACCTCTCACTGTCACCTTCTGGTCCAGGCACCGCATGCTGAGCCTCCTCCTCCATGGTTGCCCTGCCCCACCGTGGTCCTGCTGCTGTCCACTGTACAGCCGCACAGCAGCCAGATGAACCTCTGTCACTGCCCTTCTCAAGTTGTCCAGTGGCTCCCCAGTGCTCTTGGCATAGGTGGCCTGGCCCACCACCTCACTGACTTGGGTGCTTGCCCCTACCCCCACCCCCAGCCACCCAGGTCCTTCTTATTCCTCACACTTGCCACATCCTCCTCCCTCCAAGGCCTTTGCTAGTACATTCCTTCTACTTGGAGCCCTGCCCCTCTCACTCCTGCTCCCCCAGGCTTCGACAGGCCCAGTCTGACACTGCTTCCTGCTGTCTCCACCACAGCACTGCTCTCAGCTGTGGGTTAATGGCCTTGCATGCTCATCTGATGAAAGCCCCTCTCCGGCGTCACCACACAGGGGTCTTTCCAGCTGGGCCCCACAGGTCTCTGGCGCCCAGGGCAGCATCTGGCACACAGGGAGGCAGGAGAGCTGCTGACCACAGCATCCCAGCCCAGCCCTGGGTCCTGTGTTTGGCTTGTCCAGGGGGTAGGTTCTCTCTGAAAAGGGGTTTATCTCCATCTGCTGTGTCCTTAGACCTACCCCCATGCAGGGGTCTGATCTCTGAGCACTTGAGAGGAATATTATCGAGTGGAGGGCGAATGGAGAGCAAGGGGTGGGGGAGGGATCTCGTTCACATCTCTCGAGGCTCCCTCTGCCACAGTAAGAGGGATGGGTGCGGTGTGTCCCCATTCTCTACTCACCACGGCCCTGAACAGGTGCCCAGACCTCCTGGACCTCAAGGTTCCTGTCTGTGACGAGTGTGTGGGACCCTGTCATGTCTACCTTGTGGCTGCCCTGTGACCACTGAGTGTGGCACCGTGGCAGGTCCTCCTTCTGGGGCATGGGCGGTGTGTGCCTGGAGCTCAGGCTCCATGTCTGCAGCCCTGAGGCCCTGTCCAGGCCTATCATGGAGGCTGGGACCTGGACTTGATGTGACCCCCGACTTGTATTTCCCTGCAGCGCGGAAGACGTGGTGGCCCGCGTGACGGGCAACCAGCTCACGCTGGGCTACATGGAAGAGCATGGCTTCACCGAGCCCATCCTTGTCCCCAAGAAAGATGGGCTGGGCCTGGCGGTCCCAGCCCCCACCTTCTACGTCAGCGACGTCGAGAACTACGTGGGTAAGTGCCCTCTCCTGCAAGTGAGTTGTGGGCTCCCTGAGCCAGGGCCCTGACTGTGTCCCAGAGCCATGTGAGCCAGTGTGACTCAGGGTCCTCTTGTTCCGTTCTGGGTGCTTTTCTTAGAATGAGACCCCATGCCCCAGCAAATGATGCTGGACCCAGGCCCCTTCCCTTCTCAGTTACTCTGCCCGCAAAATGGGGGCTTCATGGGGACCCCTGGATTCTGCCATCTACAGTACTGTTGGGCGCTAATGATAGTCATGCCTGGGAGGGCCCCAGCTGTGTTGTCCACAGTTCCTGATGTTCGTGCCATGTCCTTCTCAGCCCCTGCGGGGGCCAACCTGGGGGCTGACCTCCCTTGTCTGCCCTGGACACGCCGTCCCATGGCCCCAGGACTACCTCCTCTTCTGGATCCCTTTGAGTTCTAGCTGGTGCTATTGGCGCCCTGTCTTGTGTTCCCTGGCAGCTCCCAGTGCTGTGGACACCCTCGGTCAGGACACCTCTGGGTGGATGAAGTGCTTGTATGTGCTGGGACATCATCTGGCACAGAGAGGCCAGCACGTGCTTGCAATAACCTTGGCAGGGCTGGTGGCCTCACAGCCCTGGCTCTGAGGCCCTCATGGTTGCTGGGTATTGGGGTGTTCAGAGGGATGCCTGGGTGGCCAGTGAGGAGAGGGGAGAGAAAAGACCCTGAAAAGGCAAATGCCCAGGCCAGCTCTGGCCGCACACTGGACAGGAGAGGGCACAGGTGCTGAAACCCTCAGACAAGTTGTTCCATCACTGAGCTCTTGACCCTTTGCATCTGTAAGGCTTATGAATGGGGGGCAGGGGGCAGATGGGTGTGAGGATTAAATGAGATCATCTGTACAAGCCACACAGGAAGCCAGTGGCATTCCAGAGAACAGGGGGGCGGGGTGGGAAACACCCCTTCTCTGGAGCTGAAGCCCACCAGGGGAGGCCCCAAGGCTGGCCAGCTTGTGGCAGGGAGGAAGAAGGGACTCATGTTTTCAGTCTGGGAATGACCACAGTCCAGGACTGTTTCTGCCATGTCGTAGTGCCTGTAATAACAGATAATAGCTAGTGAGTGTCTACCAGGTGCCAGGCATTTTTCTAAGCTGTTTCTGCATAGGAGCTAGTGTTGTCCTGCTCACAACTCTGTCATCCAGGCCCCAGGCTCAGCCAGCTGCAAAGGGCAGGGCCAGGTCTGCCGCAGACCCTGCCTCCCCCCCACCCCCCAACCAGTTGTGCTTACAGGAGTGGGAAGCAGCTTACTGAATAGGAGAGGAGACGGCCCAGAGGTTTCTGTTGTAAATGTCTTTCTTTCACCTCTTAATTTTTTTATTATGCAACTTTTCACACACACACAAAATGAGAGAAATAAGCAGTGAACCCTCATGTACCCAGTACTGGTCACAAAACCCATCAGCTTTTGGCTGTTTTCCTGTCTCCCCAACTCCCTCCTCCCCCAAGTATTTGAAGGCAAGTCTCTGGTACATACATCATTTTACCCATGAAAACTCCAGTACACAGCGCTAACAGACAGTTTTAAAAAAAATATAATCGCAGTTCCATCTTGCACTTTACGACCCTAACAATAATTCCTTAAAATCACCTAAGACCACCTAAATTCTCCCCAGTTGCCTCAAAAACACCTTTTTATATTTGGATGTTTGACTCTGAATCTAAACAAGACCCACACACTACATTTGGGTTTGATGTCCCTTCAGTCTCTTCTGTAACAGCCCCCATCCCCTTTCCATTCCCTTGGTTTTTTGGAGAAATGGGGTTGTTAGTCCTGGAGAATCTTTCTTTTTTTTCTTTTTTGCATTTTATTTTATTTATTTTTTTATATAGCAGGTTCTTACTAGTTATCCATTTAATACATATTAGTGTATGTATGTCAATCCCAATCTCCCAATTCATACCACCGCACCTCCCCCCCCGCAACTTTCCCCCCTTGGTGTCCATATGTTTGTTCTCTACATCTGTGTCTCCATTTCTGCCCTGCAAACCGGTTAATCTATACCATTTTTCTAGGTTCCACATATATGCGTTAATGTACAATATTTGTTTTTCTCTTTCTGACTTACTTCACTCTGTATGACAGTCTCTAGATCCATCCACATCTCTACAAATGACCCAATTTCATTCCTTTTTATGGCTGAGTAATATTCCATTGTATATATGTATCACATCTTCCTTACCCATTCATCTGTCGATGGGCATTTAGGTTGCTTGCATGACCTGGCTATTGTAAATAGTGCTGCAATGAACATTGGGGTGCATGTGTCTTTTTGAATTATGGTTTTCTCTGGGTATATGCCCAGTAGTGGGATTGCTGGGTCATATGGTAATTCTATTTTTAGTTTTTTAAGGAACCTCCATACTGTTCCCCATAGTGGCTGTATCAATTTACATTCCCACCAACAGTGCAAGAGGGTTCCCTTTTCTCCACACCCTCTCCAGCATTTGTTGTTTGTAGATTTTCTGATGATGCCCATTCTAACTGGTGTGAGGTGATACCTCATTGCAGTTTTGATGTGCATTTCTCTAATAATTAGTGATGTTGAGCAGCTTTTCATGTGCTTCTTGGCCATCTGTATGTCTTCTTTGGAGAAATGTCTACTTAGGTCATCTGCCCATTTTTGGATTGGGTTGTTTGTTTTTTTAATATTGAGCTGCATGAGCTGTTTATATATTTTGGAGATTAATCCTTTGTCACTTGCTTCGTTTGCAAATATTTTCTCCCATTCTGAGGGTTGTCTTTTCGTCTTGTTTGTAGTTTCCTTTGCTTTGCAAAAGCTTTTAAGTTTAATTAGGTCCCATTTGTTTATTTTTGTTTTTATTTCCATCACTCTAGGAGGTGGGTCAAAAATGATCTTGCTGTAATTTTTGTCAAAGAGTGTTCTTCGTATGTTTTCCTCTAAGAGTTTCATAGTGTCCAGTCTTACATTTAGGTCTCTAATGCATTTTGAGTTTATTTTTGTGTATGGTGTTAGGGAGTGTTCTAATTTCATTCTTTTACATGTAGCTGTCCAGTTTTCCCAGCACCACTTATTGAAGAGACTGTCTTTTCTCCATTGTATATCCTTGCCTCCTTTGTCATAGATTAGTTGACCATAGGTGCGTGGGTTTATCTCTGGGATTTCTATCCTGTTCCATTGATCTATGTTTCTGTTTTTGTGCCAGTACCATATTGTCTTGATTACTGTAGCTTTGTAAGATAGTCTGAAGTCAGGGAGTCTGATTCCTCCAGCTCCGTTTTTTTCCCTCAAAACTGCTTTGGCTATTCGGGGTCTTTTGTGTCTCCATACAAATTTTAAGATTTTTTCTTCAAGTTCTGTAAAAAATGCCATTGGTAATTTGATAGGGATTGCACTGAATCTGTAGATTGCTTTGGGTAGTATAGTCATTTTCACAATATTGATTCTTCCAATCCAAGAACGTGGTATATCTCTCCATCTGTTTGTATCATCTTTAATTTCTTTCATCAGTGTCTTATAGTTTTCTGCATACAGGTCTTTTGTCCCCCTAGGTAGGTTTATTCCTAGGTATTTTGTTCTTTTTTGCAATGGTAAATGGGAGTGTTTCCTTAATTTCTCTTTCAGATTTTTCATCATTAGTGTATAGGAATGCAAGAGATTTCTGTGCATTAATTTTGTATCCTGCAACTTTACCAAATTCATTGATTAGCTCTAGTAGTTTTCTGGTGGCATCTTTAGGATTCTCTATGTATAGTATCATGTCATCTGCAAACAGTGACAGTTTTACTTCTTCTTTTCCAATTTGTATTCCTTTTTTTTAAAAAATTATTTATTTATTTATTTATTTATTTATTGGGCTGTGTCGGGTCTTCGTTTCTGTGCGAGGGCTTCCTCTAGCTGCGGCAAGCGGGGGCCACTCTTCATTGCGGTGCGTGGGCCTCTCACTATCGTGGCCTCTCTTGTTGTGGAGCACAGGCTCCAGACGTGCAGGCTCAGCAGTTGTGGCTCACGGGCCTAGTTGCTCCGCGGCATGTGGGATATTCCCAGACCAAGGCTCGAACCCGTGTCCCCTGCATTAGCAGGCAGATTCTCAACCACTGCGCCACCAGGGAAGCCCTATTCCTTTTATTTCTTTTTCTTCTCTGATTGCCGTGGCTAGGACTTCCAAAACTATGTTGAATAATAGTGGTGAGAGTGGACATCCTTGTCTTGTTCTGATCTTAGAGGAAATGCTTTCAGTTTTTCACCATTGAGAATGATGTTTGCTGTGGGTTTGTCATACATGGCCTTTATTAAGTTGAGGTAGGTTCTCTCTGTGCCCACTTTCTGGAGAGTTTTTATCATAAATGGGTATTGAATTTTGTCAAAAGCTTTTTCTGCATCTATTGAGATGAGCATATGGTTTTTGTTCTTCAGTTTGTTAAAATGGTGTATCACATTGATTGATTTGCGTATATTGAAGAATCCTTGCATTCCTGGGATAAACCCCACTTGATCATGGTATATGATCCTTTTAATGTGTTGTTGGATGCTGTTTGCTAGTATTTTGTTGAGGATTTTTGCATCTATATTCATCAGTGATATTGGCTGTAATTTTCTTTTTTTTGTAGTATCTTTGTCTGGTTTTGGTATCAGGGAGATGGTGGCCTCATATAGTGAGTTTGGGAGTGTTCCTTCCTCTGCAATTTTTTGGAAGAGTTGGAGAAGGATGGGTGTTAGCTCTTTTCTAAATGTTTGATAGAATTCACCTGTGAAGCCATCTGGTCCTGGACTTTTGTTTGTTGGAAGAGTTTTAATGACAGTTTCAATTTCATTACTTGTGATTGGTCTATTCATTTTTTCTGTTTCTTCCTGGTTCAGTCTTGGAAGGTTTTACCTTTCTAAGAATTTGTCCATTTTATTGGCATAGAGTTGCTTGTAGTAGTCTCTTAGGATGCTTTGTATTTCTGCAGTGTCTGTTGTAACTTCTCCTTTTTTATTTCTAATTTTATTGATTTGAGTCCTCTCCCTCTTTTTCTTGATGAGTCTGACTAATGGTTTATCAATTTTGTTTATCTTTTCAAAGAACCAGCTTTTAGTTTTATTTATCTTTGCTATTGTTTTCTTTGTTTCTATTTCATTTATTTCTGTGCTGATCTTTATGATTTCTTTCCTTCTACTAACTTTGGGTTTTGTTTGTTCTTCTTTTTCTGGTTCCTTTAGGTGTAAGGTTAGATTGTTTATTTGAGATTTTCCTTGTTTCTTGAGGTAGGCTTGTATAGCTATAAACTTCACTCTTAGAACTGCTTTTGCTGCATCCCATAGGTTTTGGATCATCATATTTTCATTGTCATTTGTTTCTAGGTATTTTTTGATTTCCTCTTTGATTTCTTCAGTGATCTCTTGTTTATTTAGTAACATATTGTTTAGCCTCCACGTGTTTGTGTTTTTTACGTTCTTTTCCCTGTAATTGATTTCTAATCTCATAGTGTTGTGATCAGAAAAGATGCTTGATATGATTTCAATTTTCTTAAATTTACTGAGGCTTGATTTGTGACCCAAGATGTGATCTATCCTGGAGAATGTTCCGTGTGCACTTGAGAAGAAAGTGTAATCTGCTGTTTTTGGATGGAATGTCCTATAAATATCAATTAAATCTATCTGGTCTATTGTGTCATTTAAAGCTTGTGTTTCCTTATTAATTTTCTGTTTGGATGATCTGTCCATTGGTGTAAGTGAGGTGTTAAAATTCCCCACTGTTACTGTGTTACTGTCGATTTCCTCTTTTATAGCTGTGAGCAGTTGTCTTATGTATTGAGGTGCTGCTATGTTTGGTGCATATATATTTATAATTGTTATATCTTCTTCTTGGATTGATCCCTTGATCATTATGTAGTGCCCTTCTTTGTCTCTTGTAATAGTCTTTATTTTAAAGTCTATTTTATCTGATAGGAGTATTGCTACTACAGCTTTCTTTTGATTTCCATTTTCATGGACTATCTTTTTCCATCCCCTCACTTTCAGTCTGTATGTATCCCTAGGTCTGAAGTGTGTCTCTTGTAGACAGCATATATATGGGTCTTGTTTTTGTATCCATTCAGCGTGCCTCTGTCTTTTGGTTGGAGCATTTAATCCATTCACGTTTAAGGTAATTATCGATATGTATGTTCCTATTACCATTTTCTTAATTGTTATGGGTTTGTTTTTGTAGGTCCTTTTCTTCTCTTGTGTTTCCCACTGAGAAAAGTTCCTTGAGCACTTGTTGTAGAGCTGCTTTGATGGTGCTGAATTCTCTTAGCTTTTGCTTGTCTGTAAAGCTTTTGATTTCTCCATCAAATCTGAATGAGATCCTTGCCGGGTAGAGTAATCTTGGTTGTAGGTTCTTCCCTTTCATCACTTTAAGTATATCATGCCACTCCCTTCTGGCTTGTAGAGTTTCTGCTGAGAAATCAGCTGTTAAACTTATGGGAGTTCCCTTGTATGTTATTTGTCATGTTTCCCTTGTTGCTTTCAAAAATTTTTCTTTGTCTTTAAGTTTTGTCAGTATGATTACTATGTGTCTCGGCGTGTTTCTCTTTGGGTTTATCGTGCCTGGGACTCTCTGCGCTTCCTGGACTTGAGTGGCTATTTCCTTTCCTATGTTAGGGAGGTTTTCGACTATAATCGCTTCAAACATTTTCTCAGGTCCTTTCTCTCTCTCTTCTCCTTCTGGGACCCCTATAATGTGAATGTTGTTGAGTTTAATGTTGTCCCAGAGGTCTCTTAGCCTGTCTTCATTTGTTTTCATTCTTTTTTCTTTATTCTGTTCCACGGCAGTGAATTCCACCACTCTGTCTTCCAGGTCACTTATCCCTTCTTCTGCCTCAGTTATTCTGGTATTGATTCCTTCTAGTGTATTTTTCATTCAGTTATTATATTGTTCATCTCTGTTTGTTTGTTCTTTAATTCTTCTAGGTCTTTGTTAAACATTTCTTGCATCTTCTCAATCTTTGCCTCCTTTCTTTTTCCAAGGTCCTGGATCATCTTCACTATCATTATTCTGAATTCTTTTTCTGGAAGGTTGCCTATCTCCACTTCATTTAGTTGTTTTTCTGGGGTTTTATCTTGTTCCTTCATCTGGTACATAGCCCTCTGCCTTTTCATCTTGTCTGTCTTTCTGTGGCTGTGGTTTTTTTTCCACAGGCTGCAGGATTGTGGTTCTTGTTGCTTCTGCTGTCTGCCCTCTGGTGGATGAGGCTATCTAAGAGGCTTGTGCAAGTTTCTTGATGGGAGGGACTGGTGGTGGGTAGAGCTGGGTGTTGCTCTGGTGGGCAGAGCTCAGTAAAACTTTAATCTACTTGTCTGCTGATGGGTGGGTCTGGGTTCCCTCCCTGTTGGTTGTTTGGCCTGAGGCAACCCAACACTGGAGCCTACCGGGCTCTTTGATGGGGCTATTGGCAGACTCTGGGAGGGCTCACACCAAGGAGTACTTCCCAGAACTTCTGCTGCCAGTGTCCTTGTCCTCATGGTGAGCCACATCCACCCCCCGCCTCTGCAGGAGACCCTCCAACACTAGCAGGTAGGTCTGGTTCAGTCTCCAGTGGGGTCACTGCTCCTTCCCCTGTCCCGATGCACACCGTACTTTGTGCCCTCCAAGAGTGGAGTCTCTGTTTCCCCCAGTCCTGTCGAAGTCCTGCAATCAAATCCTGCTAGCCTTCAAAGTCTTATTCTCTAGGATTTCCTCCTCCTGTTGCCAGACCCCCAGGTTGGGAAGCCTGATGTGGGGCTCAGAACATTCACTCCAGGGGGTGGACTTCTGTGGTATAAGTGTTCTCCAGTTTGTGAGTCACCCACCCAGCAGTTATGGGATTTGATTTTATTGTGATAGCGCCCCTCCTACCATCTCACTGTGGCTTCTCCTTTGTCTTTGGATGTGGGGTATGTTTTTTGGTGAGTTCCAGTGGCTTCCTGTTGATGATTATTCAGCAGTTAGTTGTGATTCCGGTGCTCTTGCAAGAGGGAGTAAGCTCATGTCCTTCTACTCCGCCATCTTGAACCAATCTCTCTGGAGAATCTTTCATATTTGAGATTTGGGAAGATCTTACATTAGGGATTTGGCTGACAGCGTCCCTGTGGTGTCATTTAACGTGTTCTTCTGTCCCTAATAGTTCCTGTAACAGGTGGTTAGAGGTTGCTTAGATTTGTGTTCAAGTTGTTGGCAGGACTCCTTCTTGGGGTAGGGGTGCTTCCACCCACTTCTTTTCAGTGGTCAAGGCAGTGCAGTCTCATCTGTTCACAGAATGCTCCATCAGCCTTTCAGCTCACTGTCTGAGCAGCCGGTGAGGACTGTTGCAAAGGAAGAGTGTGCTAATTCTGTCCTTCTCTCTCCTCTATTGTGAGTCTTCTGTAAAGAACTTTCCCTTATTAGTTACTTGGTTATCCAGAACTCTATTTCTGTCATCAACAATTTTTACCCTGAACTTTTCCCATCAAGTATAGAAAATGTAGGATAAATGTATTTCCTTTTATTATCAATTTTCAGAATAATGAGTTGGTGTCCTAGAAATGCAAGAATTTTTTTGATTTAAAAAATTTTTAAGTATAAGTATGTCCATGCATTATTTGGGACATATTTACACTGAAAACATCTTCATTGTTTATCTGAAGTGTAAGTTTTTACCTGGTGTCCTGTATTTTTATTTGCTTATCTGGCCACCTTAGCTGAGGCTCATGACTGTGCCACCCCACTGTACCAGAGGGTCTTCATGGCCACCCAAGGGAAGGAGCAGGCAGGGCAGGTGGGGGGAGGGTCAGACATTAGAGCCTAGAGCCTCAGCATTCAGCCCTCCCTCAGTTGTCTTCTGAGGGTGAGTGAGCATTTCCTCTGCACATCCTGGCCCCCGACCTCACGGAAGGCCACACCATCTTCCCTGGGTGTGCTCACCCTCCCCTGCTGCCTCCCCAGGCCCAGAGCGGAGTGTGGACGTAACAGACGTCACCAAGCAGAAGGACTGCAAAATGAAGCTGAAGGAGTTTGTGGACTATTACTACAGCACCAACCGCAAGCGGGTCCTTAACCTTACCAACCTTGAGTTCTCTGACACCAGGTGAGTGGGGCCAGGGTGGAGGGATGGAGAGGGATACTAGTTTGGAACATGCTGGAGATTTAAGCCTGTGACTGAGGCTGTTGAGGTCAGGGTGGCCTGGCTTATGATTTGTGAACATCTTGTCCGAGCAGGCATGGCCTTGAAGGCAGAGATGTGCCCAGGGCAGCAAGAACACTGAGACCCCGTTCTCGGCTGGGCTGAAGTGTCACTGCACAGGTGCTGCTGAGCTGGATGTTTTTGATGCAGTATTGTGCATTCTATCCAGGACAGTGACATTTAATAGAATCAAAGGCTGCCTTTGCCTTTTCTCATCTTCCCTGGAGATGAGTTATCTGGTCTGACATGGCCCAGCATGGCAAGGAGTTGCAGGCACCCCTGTTGTCTGCTCTGGAGAGAAGTGGCTTTTCCTTAGGTGTTGCCAGGAAGCGCCTGGGCTGTGCATGAGCAATGATATTCACTCTCAGGGCCCCATCGTGCCCCGCAACACTAGCATGAGCCCACCTGACAAGTCTCTTTCCAGTTCTCCAGGAAGGAAGTTGTTTCTGGGGTAGATGGTTCTCAGGCCTTCTCCATGCCCGTCTTTGGGTGAGAGCTCAGTGTTGGGTGCCTGCCACAGTCACACCCAGCAGCTGGGCTCATTCTGCCCTCTGTGAACCTCAGTTTGCTCATCTGTAGAATGGGAGCAATGCCATGTAGCCCGAGGTGGAGAAATAGGCATGGGACACACATCTCAGAGCACCTTTCCCACCCTGCCCAGCGGGCAAAACAAATGTGCTGACGGCTCCCATCACTGCTGACTGCTCCTGTCCCTGCCCCCAGAATGTCCAGCTTTGTGGAGCCTCCTGACATCGTAAAGAAACTGTCCTGGGTAGAAAACTACTGGCCCGACGACGCACTGTTGGCCAAGCCCAAGGTGACCAAGTACTGCCTGATCTGTGTGAAGGACAGCTACACTGACTTTCACATCGACTCCGGGGGTGCCTCTGCATGGTACCACGTGCTCAAGGTGAGCGCTGGCCTCTGCTCCCCCTGTGGGCCCTACGTGGGCCTCAGGGGCAAGACCTGCTCTTGACCAGGCCACTGTCTGCCTGCAGGACCGTTTGTAGTCCCCACAGGCCCTAACAGTGGCCAGCATCAAGTGGGATGAGGGACAAGATGTTTCTCCACAGAAGGGACACAGATGTTGGGCCCTTGGGAGGCATGGGGGTGGGGGAGAGCACCTCAGGACCAGAGCAGCACACGTGTGTTGCCTTTTCTAAAGATTGAGGCTCATGAAGCAATTGGAGGAGGCCCACTGCAGTGGTGACCAAGGGCTCGTGTCCAGGGAAGGGAGAGCAGTGCTGGGAAGACTTCCTGGCGGAAGGGATGAGGGAGCATGCCCCACTGGGAGGATGAGGGGGTGGGCTGGGGGCTGGGGAGCAAGGCTGCAGTGGCATCTGAGTGGCAGAGAGAGCTAGGAGACTTCTGGCTGGGGACAGATAGGGAAGCTAGGGGAAAAGGGAGATGTGAAAACAAACGAAAAAGGAGAACCTAAGCCTTGGGCTCACCACCTTGCCCCGGGTCTCCCCAGACCTGCTAGAGCCCAGGCTAGGGTAGGCAGCTCAGCTTCTGCTCCTAGCCCTTTGAGGCCCTGAGCAAGTCCTGCCCCCGCCCCCCATGCATCCCCACCCTCAGCCTGTCTGCCTCGTGAGTGAGGACCTCTATATCTCCCTAGTCCAAGTGCAGGGCTGGGCTGGTGCTGGTGCTGGCAGCAGGGCCGTCCTTCCATCTCCAGCTGGGACCCAAGCCACTCTCAAGAGCAGAGCTTTCTTGTAACTCGTCAGACAGCAGGTCACAACGTTGTTCCCCTTGGCAGATAGGCATCCATAGTGCTGCAGAGATATGGTGTGTGGAGTGGTAGGGGTTGCCCTGAACATGCCGGAGGCGCCTGTGCCTAGAGTCTTCCTAACACGCAGATGTCTGAATTGCAAAGCACATGTGGCCCCAGTGTTTCAGGGGAGGAATGATGGGCCTGGGCAGGATGCTGTTGAAGCTAGGACCCATCGCCGGGACATGGTGGGCTCCGTCCCCTCTCAGCATCCCCAGGACATGATGGGCACTGCCCACCCCCAGCATCCTCAGCATATGACAGGCTCCACCAATGGCCTCTTGTTGGCAGGGGGAGAAGATCTTCTATCTCATCAAGCCAGCTTCGGCCAACATCTCCCTGTATGAGCGCTGGCAGTCGGCCTCAAACCACAGTGAGATGTTCTTTGCTGACCAGGTGGACAAATGCTACAAGTGCACCCTCAAGCAGGGCCAGACGCTCTTCATCCCCTCAGGTGAGTGCCCTGTCCCCATGTTGTGTCTCCCACCTCTGATGTCTGCCAGGGGAGGTCATGCCCTGGCTGTTCCCTGCCTTGCCTTGGGGTCAGTCCTGCTCTGTGGTCACCTCTGGGGCCACCTCGGGGCCATGAGCCCCTGCAGCTTCCAGCCTGGCTGTGCTCACAGAGGCCAGGCACGTGGGATTGCATGGGGCCCCAAGAGCCCAGCCCAGAGAGCACAGCCACACTGTCAGAGATGGTGTTTGCT
This sequence comes from Eubalaena glacialis, assembly GCF_028564815.1. Taxonomy (NCBI): domain Eukaryota; kingdom Metazoa; phylum Chordata; class Mammalia; order Artiodactyla; family Balaenidae; genus Eubalaena; species Eubalaena glacialis. The sequence goes on along the minus strand of NC_083724.1, from coordinate 99,812,445 downwards.
GATCTCAACATCTCAAACATATGCAGAAGGAGGAAGCATGACACGAGCAGATAAATGCCCTTTACAGATGTCATGTTGCTTCACCCATAAATATTTCACCGTATCTGTAAGGTTTCCTTTTAAAAATAACATAATTACAATACTGTCATCACACTTTAAAAATGAACAGTTAACAGTTCCTTAGTATCACCAAATAGCTAGCCAGTGTTCAGATTTTCTAATTGTCATATATGGAGGCCCTCACATTTCCACTGATTTATGTGCCTCTGAGTGAGTGCCTCCTGATCTAGCCCCTACCCCTGTTTCTTACAATCACAGTTATTTCCCAAAGTCTGTAGGGACAAACCCAGCTCTCCCGGGAGGTGTGGCAACTCTGCCTGTCTCTTTCCACCCCTGCATGTGGAGATCAGGGATGCCAGGCAGCCCGACCCTGGGGTGGGTCTGAGCAAGTCCCCTTGGCTCCTGGGCCTCAGTTTCCCTGTCTGTACCATACAGGGCTGGATAGAATAGACTGAGTGAGCTCGGACACAGTCTGTCCTTCTGGGAGGGCCCACCCACTCATTACATGGAAGCCAGGGCCAGAGCACCTTCCAGGGGGCCCGGGTGGATGGGGGCACAGAGGAAGGGCTGGCAGGAGTCAGGCCCGGTAGCTGCCAAGAGCCTGGCATGAGAACACTGTGAAGAGATAGCCCCATCCCTGTCTCCCCAGGCTGGATTTATGCCACACTTACACCTGTGGACTGCCTGGCCTTCGCGGGACATTTCCTCCACAGCCTGAGTGTGGAGATGCAGATGAGGTAGGGCCACACCTGACTCCCAGGATCCGCTGGGCAGGGTCCCCACCGTTGGTGTGATGATACCTCTCCTGAGTCCTGGCTGGGCCTCTGTGTGGTGGGGAGGAAGGAGGAGAGGAGCCATGATCTTACCAGGGCCCCTGAGGCGCCTGGTCACTGGACAGCCTCGAGACTGTAGTGGGTTTGGGGTGAGCTGAAAGGCCGAGTTGCCTTCTCCTTGGGCACTGACCCAGAGGTCTAGAAGCCGCGGCCCATGGGGCTTGCCCTTAACGCAAAGCGCTCATCCTGATGTGGTCCTCTGGTCCACCTCACCGCGTAGGGCCCAGAAGGGAGGCCTGAGCGGTCATGACCTAGGTGTGGCCTCTGGTCATAGTGTGGGTTCACCTTCCTTTATCATTGCCTGCTCAGGGCTTAATGCACTGAATAGTTCTTTGCTATGGCTTCCAGAGCATACGAAGTGGAAAGAAGGTTGAAACTGGGCAGCCTGACTCAGTTTCCCAACTTCGAAACTGCCTGCTGGTACATGGGGAAGCACCTGCTGGAGGCGTTCAAAAGTACGTCCCCTGGTCGGCGTCTCAGCCTGCGGCTCTGGACAGTTCGTTTGCGTGGGGAGCTCAGGGACGCCGGGGAGTGGTAACAGTTCTGCCATCATGCAGCAGGGCGGCTGGGCCCTGGAGGACAGGCTGAGCGATGCCTTCATGGGCCCTGAGCAAGTCCCCTTAGCTCACGGGCCTTGCTTTCCCTGTCTGTGTGCTGTGGGGCTGGACTGGACTCCTGCCTGCAGGGTCATCTGGTGTTGCAAAAAGAGCACTGGCCGCATGTCCCCAGACCGGGTGTGTGTTCTGCTCGGTTCCTGTGGCCTTGTGTGGTTACTGACAGGGCTCAGTTGGGACATTGAGAGGCCTGGGGGCCTGCCTGGCTACCAGCTGAGGGATCCCTGCAGCATCCCTGCTGTACTGGGGGTGGGTGTGCATGCCAGAGTCCCCTGTGGAAGGCCTGTGGGGAGGGGTGGGCTCCACTGGGTCCATGCCCTCTGTGGGCATGGCCCTCCGTCCCAGGCCCTGCCAGGCCATGCCTTCGGGATCAGCGTTTGGCTCCTGGTGGCCAACCCCTGCTCAGGTCTCCAAACTTTCTGCAGCCGGGTGAGGGACCCAGGAGGAGCATTTGCTTTCATGGAGAGCTTTCTTTTTCAGCAGCACCCACCCTTCCAGGAAACTGCTGTTTTGTGTTCTGATAAGAGCTATGAGTGGAGACCACCGTATCAGGACTCCTTTGCACTTTGGCTCTAATTTGAGATGAGAAAGCTGAAAATGGTTCTTAACCTGGGCTGGCCAAGTTTCAGTGAAATTCTTCCATCGCTCTCTAAATTCAAGCCCTGTGCTCCACCCTGGCAGAGCGAGTGCCCTGCCCTAGGGGCCTCTTGCCAGGGAGATGGAATGGGGGTAGTGTGGGTGGAGTCACACCCTGGGGACCTTGGGACAGCCTGACCAGGGTGACCGTTGACTAGCTGGGCCTCGCTGAGCTGCCCCTGCCTCTCTGCCTCGGGCCTTCCTCTGTGAAGGGGCTGGCAGCTCAGCAGCCCCAGAGCTGAGAGGACCCAGGGATTTGCCACAGGCCAGACAAATGGTCACCTGGTGGTGTCAGAGCTCGGGGCTGCTCTGCCTCCATGCTGAGCTCTCTGCCTGAAGGGGGAATGCTCTGTCCCTTTTGTTTGGGGCTGGCTCTGGCTCCCAAGGGTGTGTTTGAGGTGGTGCTTGCCCTGAGCCACCCCAGTGGGAACTGGACCCACTGCCCGGCATCCTTCAGCTATGCAGGGAGCAGTGTGAGGGTGGGAATCAGAAAGCATCTAGGGATGCTTGGTTTGGGACATGACTGTGGCCCCTCACTGATGCAGGCTGGTGACCAGGTGGAGGGAGGAGCCGGGCCACCTGCATGAGGGGCCTGGTGTGTAGACAATGGGAAGGCCAATCCTGCCCCTCGCAGGGCATCTTAGGTGGGCGTCCCCTAGGTTCCAAGAAGAACCGTTGGCAGTTGGGCAGGTGGCAGTGGGCAGAGGCCTCTGAAAGGTCTGGCCCTGAGCGTCCCCCACCACTGGGGCTTTAAGTCACCTGCAGGCGGCAGGTGAGAGTGGGCACCCTCCTGAGCAAACCTGTCTATCTTCCCCCAGGTTCTCACAAGTCTGGGAAGCAGCTGCCCTCTCATTTAGTCCAAGGAGCTAAAATTCTCAATGGTGCTTTCAGATCATGGACGAAAAAGCAGGTAAGGATGTGTACTAGGAGTGATCCAGGGCAGAAGGGAGGGTGGCAGGCGGGGAGCCATTCCCAGGGCTTGTCCTTCCTTTGGTGGGAACTAGCATGTGAAAAGCAGGTGGGTGCCACCTGGCCAGGTCAGACACCTGTTGGTGGGGGCAGATGCAGGACAGAGCCCTCCATCTAGGGACCTGGCCTGAGGGGTGGTGGCTGGGCGGCAGGGAGATTCAGTGGGAGGAAATCAGGTGGTGGAGACAGCACTGCGCGAACCCGAAAGGACAGGGAGCAGGGAGGACTCGAGTCAGTGACTGGCTGGATGTTCAGGGGTCTGAAGAGGAGAGTGGAGATGTCCTCTTTGTCCTACTGGCTGTCCCAGGCATCAACTCAGAAACTGGCTTTGCTCTGTGACTAAGACAGTCCCTTTGCGCCGTGCCCCTCCATCACCCCCCACCACCACAGTAGCACTGCCCTTTGCCCCTCATGGCTCCCTTGAAGCAGCATGTCTGGGCCCCACCTCATGCCCCCACTGTAAAGCGTTAGCACCCTCACTAGCATCCATGCAGCAGCTACTTCTCCTAATGGAGGCTCCAGAGAAGCATCTTCCAACTTCCTTTGGCATCTTGCCTGGATTGTTGGTACAGAGGGAGGGGAGAGGCCTGGCCAGCCTTGGGACTCCCTGTCCACTGCCAAGGGACTCTCTCCCAGTCAGGGGTGCCAGCATAGTCTGAGCAGGTCCCATCAGGCCCGCAGAAGGCCTTGTGGGGTTGGGGAGTCCAGGAGGGGAACACCTGTGCACTTCCTGCTGCTCTCATGGGTGAGCTGGGTGGAGTGGGGCAGCAGATACCCTCCTAGAGCCCTCTTTCAGCCACATCTTCTCTTGCCTCAAGGCCTGGAGTAATGCAGGGTGTCCCTCCTACCTCACATCAGCTGTGTGGCCAGGTGGAGTGGCCTCGTGCCCAGGAAGAAGGGATGGCCCACATTCACTTCACAGCTGGTGGTGGCCTCAGGCACCCCCTCCTCTCTGGGACTTGTTTGTCCACCTGTAGAGTGGAGTCATGGCAGAGCCTCCTCGTTGGGGCAGTGTCTGGCCAGAGTGGGCTAACTCCCTTAGGACCCCATGCAGCCAATCCACACCTTTGGCAGCGCCTGCCCCTGTGCCTGTCGGGATGGCAGTGGGGCCGGAGGTCCTGGGTGGGTAGATGGGGGACAGCCTGGAGGGACAGAGGGCATGAGTCAGGAACCACAGAAGCTGAGCCTGCTTGGGGCCCCTGTGGGTGGAGGGTGGGTGGGCATCAGTGCCCAGACTCGGCGGCTGACCCGCTGACCCTGTGCGTGGCTGTCCTGCAGGCTTTGGCGGAGCATGAGGATGAGCTACCAGAGCACTTCAAGCCATCGCAGCTCATCAAAGACCTTGCCAAAGAGATCCGGCTCAGTGAGGTAGGGCTGACCCTGGGGGCCCGCTGACCTTGGTTGAGGGAGGCCTCTGCCTATCTTCCCTGGGTATCCCTCCAGAGATGGCCATGTGTGAGGCAGCCCCTCCTGTAGCCCTCTGCGGCAGGGTCACCTGCATGATGGCTCTGGACTCCTAGCTCCCGGTGGTAGACTTGCAGTCTTCTGGTGGGAGCCCTGGGAATTAGTGTGGGGACTCCCTGCAGCTCCCTGTGGGGGTGGGGAAGGACTCTGCAGGGAGGACTTCAGCCCCTTGAGACCCTGCTTGTGTGAGCCTGTCTAGTCCCCACCAAGGAGGTAAAGGGGTCAAGTGGCTGGTGATGTAGATGGATGGCACCCTGCCTCACGGATGGTGTGGGACAGATGTGAATGTGTCACACAGATGGTGTAGATGGATGTGAGCCTGTCACACAGATGGTGTGGGATGAATGTGAGCATGTCACTGATGATGTAGACAGATGCTCCTTTTCTGCTCGAGTGTCCCCCATGGCCTGGGGCTGTGAGACCCTCCTGGCAGGGTGTGGTTGGTCACCTCTCCCTGTCCTTTTCCTAGAATGCCTCCAAGACCTCCCGACCTGAAGTAACTGCGGCCATCTCCTCGGACGAGGTCTGTTTTGGGGACCGAGAAAAGGAGGAGCCCCCATCCCCCATTGAGGCCAGCCCTCCTCGGTCCTTCCTGGAGAAAGTGTCCAAAAAAAAGACTCCCAAAACCGTGAAGATGCCCAAGCCGTCCAAAGTTCCCAAGCCCCCAAAGCCCCCCAAGCCTCCCAAATCACTGAAGCTCAAGGACGGGGGCAAGAAGAAAGGGAAGAAGTGCAGGGGCGCGGCTTCACCCACCATCCCCAACCTGGACCTGCTGGAGGCCCACACCAAGGAGGCACTGACCAAGATTGAGCCTCCTAAGAAGGGCAAGGTGGGTGGCCTCACCCTCCCCACCTATAGTCAGCAGGCCTGCAGACACCTCCGAGGACCAGGCCTGTAGGATGGTGCTGGGGCTGCCATGTTCTTGTGCTAGAGACCCAGGGCAGCTGGGCTCTGCCCCAACAAGCTTGGTGTAGTGGGCAGCTGGAGAGAGACCCTCACGATGAAGGCAGCAGAGTCTCTGCTGGGTCAGGGTGGCACCACTGAGGGTCATCTGGGGGGACAAGCCGGCTGAGTCTTCCCTGGGGCCCAGACATTGGCTGAGACCTGAAGGTGGGTGAGGCACCAGTGGAAGGCAGTGAGGAGGCAAGGGTGGAGCCGGTGATGGGGGCAGGTGTCCTTGGGGGCCTGAGCCCCTGTGGCAGTGAGAGAGGCAGGCCTGGCCCTGAGGACCCACCAGTGTGAGTAGAGGGTCTTAGGTGTGGGCTTTGGGGACCATGAGTCCCTGAGACCAGGCCACATTGAGTGATTTCCTGCTAGTGGGAGGTCATTGCTCACTTCCCAGGGGTTTGGTGGCCACCGGAGCTAGTGTTGCAGGGCTTAAGTGGGGCACATTGGTTTTCCCTTCCTCAAGGCAAAGAGGGTAGATGAATGTATGAATGAATGAATGGATGGAAGGAAGGAAGGAAGAGAGGGAGGAGTAAGAGTAGATGAATGAATGTGTGGGTAAATGGTTTGATGGATGGATGGTGAATGGATGAGTGGATGGATGAGTGGGTGGGTGGGTGGCTGGCTGGCTGGTGAATGGATGGGTGAGTGGATGGATGGTGGATGGATGGGTAGATAGATGGGTGGTGGGTGGATGGGTGGGTAGATAGGTAGATGGTGGGTAAATGGATGGGTGGGTGGATGGATGGATGGTTAGTTGGATGGGTGGTTGGGTAGATTGATTGATGGATTAGCTGATGCATGTAGGCCAGCAGGAGACAGGGACTCTGTGCTGTGTGGTTCTCACTTTGTACTGTAGCCTGATGGAGCACTGCTGCCCACCCATGTCCGCTACCAGATAATGGCTAGTATTTTCTAGGCCACAAAGAATGTCCTGAGTGTGCCCAACAAGGAGGTTGTCAGCACGCAGAACGACGTGGAGAGGTTGGAAATCCGAGAGCAGACTAAGAGCAAGTCGGAGGCCAAGTGGAAGTACAAGGTGAGATGTGTGTGTACAGGTATGCTGGTGAGTGAATCTACCCTCAGGGAGGGCTATGTTAGTGAAAGAAGGTGGTGTGTGGGGCAAGTGTGGGCTTGGTGGTGTGTGTGTGTGCCTGTAGGGTATGTCAGGTGTGTGTCTGCCTGTCCGCGGGTGGGCAGTGCCGTGAAGGTCTTTGAGGGTCTGGGTGTGCACGTGGCTTCCATGGAGCTACCTTCTGAGGGGTTGGCACGGGCACATCTCGGCCTAAGAGGATGGATGGCGTTGCCCGTTGTGGCCTGCCCTGGTTCAAGCTCACACTCCCTGGAGCTGGGCAGCATCCGAGGGCAGGTCCTGTGGGCCTGGGGCTGCAGTGGGTCCCCAGGTGACATGTCAGAGGGAGGAGGCTGCCCAGTCCAGCTGCCTCTGCCCACTGGGCGCCTGTATGGGGCTCAGGGATGGTCCTGGGTTTGCTTTTCAGAACAGCAAACCCGACTCCCTACTGAAGATGGAGGAAGAGCAGAAGTTGGAGAAGTCTCCTCTGTCAGGGAACAAGGACAACAAGTTCTCATTTTCCTTCTCCAACAAGAAACTGCTAGGGTACGTGAGTGCTTGTGCCAGGAGGGGTTGGTTGCACATGTGCCACATGCCACACACACACCCTGAGCACCGCCCCCCCACATCACACACACACATCCCCTGCTTGTGCACACATGACACACACACACACCCTCCTGGAGGTCTCCGCGGTGAGCCCCCCTTCTGAGCTGGCTGCTGTTGCTCGGCACACCCCTCATGAGGGCCTCCAGGCAGGCTCCTTTCCTGCCTACTAAGCCAAAAAGCTCGGGTAGGTGGGCAGGGGGCAGTGGTGTGTGCCAGCAAGGAGTAGGAGAGTGTGATTGGGCAGATATTAGCCGAGTGGCTGTCCTGGGCTGGCACAGAGGACATGGTGGGGGTCAGGATCTTGGCCTTGGAGTCTAGATGCCAGTGGGGAGGGGCTGGTATGAATCCAACACTCTCAAATCCATCTAAAATTATGGCTGTGATTGGGGCCATGGAAGAAGGATTTGTGGGGCCTGGGATGCTGTGGAGTCCTTGTGTGTCCAAGGGAGTTGGTGGGAGGGCTTCCTGGAGGAGATGGCACTGAGCTGAGAGACGGGGGCACCTAGCCTGGGAGGGTATGTGTGTGTGATCTGGTGTGTCCGGGTTCTGGACTGTATAAGGGGTCTCCATCTGCTGACCAGTGTGGTGGGCTGGCCAGGTGGGAGGTTGGTGGGCCAGACACCCTGTGCCCACCAAGAAGCCCTTTGTGGCTTCGGTCCCACACCCAGTTGTATGCTGAATCCAAAGTCCAGGGTGGGTGCCCAGCAATCAGGAAGCAGACATGTCCCAGTGGGAATGGGGCCACTTTTCTGCTGTAGGCCTGAGTTCTCTCATCTGCAAGATGGGGGGAGAAGGCCATTTTTAGGTGGTGGGGGAACAGAGCTGATCAGCATCTTGTGCTCTTGCAGAGCCTGGCACAAGTGGGCCCGTTATTCCCAAGAGCTCACGGCAATGTGCCAAGGCTGCTTGGTGAGCAGGTGGGTTGGGTCTGATCTGCAGGGGCCCGGTTGCCCTGACTTCATGGCCCTGAGCACGTCCTTGATTTATCTGAAGCTCAGCTGCTAGGTCCCGGGGAGCTTTTGCACAGCATTAACTCTATGACTGACTGACTGACTACGCTACAGAGTTTAGAAATGGAGGGGAGAAAGGGAGACATGATTCTATAACTATGTCACACCTGTGTGTATGTACATGGGTGTGTGTGTACATGTGTGTGTTGTGTTATGTAGCTCATGACTACACCCAGCAGGGCTCACTGCCAGCCATCCTCTGTGTTTCCATTGTTGGGAATCAGAGCTGTACCTGTTGGGAATTGCAGATGCCTGTGCCCCGCCTGCTGTCCCCACTGCTGAGTGTGCGCTTGTGCCCTCAGCCGACAGGGAGACAGCAGCTGGAGCGTTGGACTCTCCTCGTTTGCAGTAGCCCTGTCTTGCCCCAGGAGAGAGATGAGTTGTGTGATACTTTTTAGACTATTGTGTCTACACCTCAGCCCTGAAATTATTTTTCTAGATTAGCTATGTAGAAAACCCAGGCCAGTTGGCACTGGCTCCGTCTGACACTGGGCTTGTATCAGGCCCCAGAGCAGCCTGAAAGAAGGCGTGCTCATCCATTGGCTAGGGTGAGGGGGCAGTGAGGGGCACAACCTTAAATAGCCCGAGAAAGGGCCAGGCATATACCCTGTGGGTTGTGCGTTGTCTTCACTGGGGTCACGACATTGGAGAGGAGGCTGTGGGGTTGGGAAGTGTCCAGCCTGGCTGTTGGTCCTCCAAGGCCTGTGGGGGGTGGTGCTGGGGGCACTAGCCAGGCTGTGCGGACGTCCACTGACCGGCCCACTCCTGCCGCCCCAGCTCCAAGGCCCTCAAGCCACAGCCAGGCCCAGGGGTGTTTGGAGCCTTGCAGAACTTCAAGGAGGACAAGCCCCAGCCAGTGCGGGATGAGTATGAGTACGTGTCGGATGACGGGGAGCTCAAGATTGACGAATTTCCTATTAGGAGGAAGAAAAATGCTCCGAAGAGGGACTTGTCCTGTGAGTTGGGGGGACATGGGGAAGGGGCAGGCCCAGCCCCATAAAGGCCATCTCAGGCATGTGGAGTGGGCATCGGGTGTGGCTGGACCAGGGTCCCCCTCTGCTCCTCCGAAACTGCTGCTGACTCCCATATGCTCTGCTTTCAGTCTTACTGGACAAGAAGGAGCCGCTGCCCACGCCCGTTACGAAGCCAAAGCTGGACTCGGCGCTCTACAAGGTAAGCGAGTGCCTTCTGGGCGACTGAGCTTTCTGGGTGGAGTGCAGAGGGGGACGTTTTCCTGGGGAGGCTGGCTGGGCTCCAGATGAGGAGCTCTGAGCCCCGGGACCCTGCACAAAGGGACAAAAGCAGATGCAGGACTTGTGGAAGGTCTGCAGGTCTCTTATGAGTGGTGGGGCCTTGGGAGCCGCACTCCGTAGTCAGATCCACCATGAAGATAATGCATCTCCTTGATGCCGGAGGACTGGGGTACAGGGGGTAGCAGGCCAGGCCTGCTGGGGGTTGGGTCTTGCACTAAACATGTGGGGGTTAAGTTAGATGTCCTCCAAGGCCGTGCATGTCCAACCCAGGACGCGGTGGCCGTCTCCAAGGAAGCCAGGTTCCCTGTTGGGGTCATACCCTGCCTGCAGAGCCCAAGGTGTCCCTGCAGAGCCACTTGCCAGGGGCTGTTAACTGGTGTCCCTCAGGTACAGGCACACCGCCTGTTCCCAGTCCGACCACGCCGACTCCTCTTGTATCTGTGTTCAATATTGGGGTCTCATGTAAGGTCCTGTGAACCAAGGTTCACTTGGGGAAATGGTGCAGGTGGGGCTCCAAGATCCCAGCGCAAAGCTCTGGCCCCTGTGCCCCTGTGACCAGACGGTCAGCCAGCCCCATGGTGCTCGTTACAAGGACAGGCTCTTTAAAAACCTCTTTTTCTCACTGAAGGGAAACAGTAGTCCCTACCCCTACCCCCAAGTCCTTTTCCGACCAGCTACTCTGTCCCCACAGCAGAGTGATGACTCCTCTGATGAGGGTTCGCTGCACATAGACACGGACACTAAGCCCGCCCGCAATGCCAAAGTGAAGAAGGATGGCGGGGGTTCGGCTGCGGGCATCTTGGACCTGCTGCAGGCCAGCGAGGAGGTCGGCGCGCTCGAGTACAACCCCAACAGGTAGGCCCAGTGCCCACGGGGAACTTGGGGAAGTGGGTGCTTCCACAGAGGTGGGCCAAGCAGGGCTCCGTCAGCCCACGTCCCAGAGGCCAGGCGGCCAGAGCAGGACCCCTGCTTGGCAGAGGTGGTGCCAGGTGGCCAGAGAGGTGAGCGGGGGCTGGCTGTGCAGGTCCTGTGTGTTGCAGAGCTCATGAGCGAGGGCACAGAACTCTGAGGACAGATGCTTCTAGATGCTAGATGGGGAGGCAGCTGAGAAGTAGTTCCATGTTGGGGCCATGGAGGGAGGAGTCTGTGAAGTCACCATTACCTCTAGGTGCCTGTGGGGAAGCAGGGCCAGGCTGGGCACCTGGAGGGTGTCAGGGTTGTTCCAGGCCAAGACCCCCAGCTGTCTCTGTCTCATCACTTCCCGAATGCCATAAAAATAACATAAGAAAAATTCCACGGTGTGTGCCCAGTGTCAGGGTCAAGGGCATTTAATGGGCCTCTCTGGGACCCCAAGCTGGCTTCCCTGCAGAGACCTTATCTGCGGCAAGGGAAATGATGGCTTCAGAGCTCGGGGACGTGAGAGCCCACTCCCTGAGGAGGGGCTGGATCGGCCAGGGGTCCCAGATTCCCACACCAACTGAGGGGTGTGTGGGAACCAAGCCACGCTGTCCTTGAGACCTGTGTGCATCCAGATGTGCAGCCTCAGGAGCCCACTCACTGCTGGTGTATATGCTGTTCTTTCCTGGAGGCCCTGAGGTTCTGGGCGGTCGGGCAGGCTAGGACATGTGTCTCCTCAGCTCAGGCGGTCTTCCCTACCTAGGCCTGCCCAATTGCAATCCTTTGATTTGAGAGAAATGGATTAATCCTCTTTGGGTTTTGCATTGGTGGAAGGCCACGGGGCTTGTTTTTCTCATGGTGGTCCCAGTTAAATTCTCTTTTGATCCCAGTTAACTTTTGTTTTTATGCATCATGGCCATTTTTTTTTTCCACATGGAATTTCTACAAGTACCACAGACAGAAAACCAAGGGATCAGGGCCCGTGCCCCCTGTAGCCTCCCCATTCTGGGGACCTCAGCCACCATGGTGGGGGGTGGCTCCCCTCCTAGTCCTTGAGCCAGCAGGAGAGTCCTGCTGCACTGATGGGGAACTGAGGCTCAGAGAGCTTAGGTGACTTGCTCAAGGCCGCACCGCCAGGAAGTGGCAGAGGCAGGGCCAGAATCTCCATCTGCTGATAATGGAACCCAAGCGTGGGGGTCCTGGAATGTTAACCATGCTGGGCGGTGACATCCAGCCAGGAGTGACTTGGCTTGAGGAAGGCAGGGCTCATGTGACCTGCTTGGGGTTCGCTTGGTCCTCCAGATCTGCGTTCCACCCGTCCCCCTCTGCCTCTCAGTCTGTGCTTCCAGAATCGAGGTCCAGGGGCTACACGAGCCTGTGGAGGCAGCATGTCAGCCCCGTCTTAGACAGTGGGACTCCGGGAGGCGGATTAGGGCTTGATTGAAAAACGTTCTTGCTAAATCAAATGGTTGTATTTTCTTTCATAAATTACCATTATTTGTGCAGTGTTATGCTCACAGACAGCCGTAGGCGCCTTCTCTCATGGGAGTGGAGTGTATGGCTGGAGGCTTCTACAGAGCTGTGGGGTGCAGATTTCCTGTTCAGCATTAAGTGGTTTCTGTAGATGAGCAAACCTAAGCCCCTCACTGCAGAGATGCCCTGTGGCCTTTGCAGTGGTGAAGGGACCCTGACCTGAGGCCCTTAGCCAGGAGGAGAAGCCTGGCTGTGAACCCCCTTTTCCTGGAAGGTGCTGGTGCCCGGGCTGGCCCCTCACCTCTTTGGAGGTGCCTTTCTTCTGGGAAGGCTATGGCTAGCTGGCACCTCAGTGACCGGTTGACGCTCAGACCCTGGAGAAGTGCCCTACACACCCTGGGTCCCCCATGAGTTCCAGGCAGAGGCACCCCTGGGATGAGGGCAGGTGGGGCTGGTGCCAGAAATCTGCCTGGAGCTGGGACACAGGTGCTGCAGCTTGGGCTCCTGACTGAACCTGGACACAGCCTGCCGGGAGGAGGGCAGCCAGTTTGAGGATGCACTGTGAACTGCTCTGTAGGCACACACGTATGTGCTCACACACGCCTGCACACGTGCACGTGTGCCTGCTGGGACTGGGTCCCCTCGGCCGCCGCAGGCAGTTCCTTTCCCAAGTCTCCCATTTGGAGTGTAGGTCAGTGTTTGATGGTCCGTTTGCTCTGTTTTAAGTATTTGCTGTTTGGAAAAAGCCAGCTGAAGAAAATGGAGGAAAATATGTTAATTTCTTCTGGATGGTTTGCTTAGTGTTTACTGCCTGGGGGTGAGGGAAAGAGAGGATTTTGGTATGATAATTGGAGGATTAAGGTATTATTTTCCATGCGCACTAGTTAGACTTTGCTCCTTGATTCGCCGGCCCACGTGGACAGCCTGCAGCCCTGGGCTCCAAGGCCCCTCCCTCTTAGGTTGCAGCCGAGCTGGGCTGGGACCATGAGGTCCAGATGGCACAGGCAGGCGGCTGGCTTCCATGCTGGCTCCCGGAGGACCCTCATGGTGAGTGTCCCGGCCCCCACCCTCCCATCCCGGCAGGAAGCCTGCTGTTTGGCTGGGCCATGAGGCTGGGTGAGGGTGCCTGAGACCTTCAGGGTGAGCCTGGAAGGGCCTCATTCGTAGAGCACTGGAGAGCCTGGCAGAGGATGGGGGGCCAGCTATCAGCTCTTGCTGGCTCTAGTGCTGGGTCGGGGGCCTGTCCCTGCTCAGAAAGCATCAGCGATGATGGTACAACAATGATGCTACTGCTACCAAATGCCATGTGCTCTTGGCTGGGTCTGGGTAGCCCTTTGCCGTCATGGCATGGGACAGTGGGGGTCTGGAGGATGCTGGGGCAGGTGGAGAGTCTGGTGAAAGGCTCCCGACTCTCCATGGCGGTCTGACCATACTTGATTTTTCCCATTGTTTGTGGCTTTGGAACCGTAATCCATTTGCTTCCAGCAAAACCCCAAAACACTGCGGTCCAGTGTGTCTCGGGCAGGGCTTGGGGAAGTGGTATTCGTGGAGGGCTGCCCAGAGAGGCGCCTGCCCGTCGCCTCCTCCTGGCTTGGGGCAGGAGTCCTTGGCCTGGAGCCCAGCAATACCCCTCACAGGATGGCTTTTGTCCAAGCTTGCATCGGTGGGCCCCCAGGACCACAGGGGACCACCCTCTGTGTCTGTGCTTCCTGGGTCCAGGTCCATCTCCCTGCACCCTCCAGCCTCAATCTTGGGAACCTTATTTCTGAGCAGGGACTCCTTCTTGTTCTGATGTCTTACTAAACATGCTTCAAATACTTCTCGGAAGTGGAGGAGGGAGCAGGGACCATGCAGAACCACCAGGGGCCCATGTGGACTGGCACTTTTGGGTGCTGCTTCTGGGTCTGGCAGCCCTGCAGGTGGGTCCACCCCCTGGGGGCACATGGGGCAGGCAGAAGGTGGCCTGGATGTCAGACACACAGGGCGGGCCCGCTGCTGGGACTCCTGAGCCTCCTGGGTCTGTGACCAGGGAGGAGGGCTAAGCAGTGCCCCACTCCAGGTCCTGCTTCCTAGGGTCCCAGGGTGCAATGAGAGGTATGGCCAGGCTCCCCAGAGGCTGGGGTGGGCCATCCTGACCCAGGTGGACAAAAGCGCAGGGTGATGGGCAAGGATGAGGGTCTGGGTGCTGGTGCAGGTGCAGTCATGAAAAGATGGTGTGGGTCACCTGGGGAGATCGAGTGCCATGGGAGGGAGAGGGCTCTGCTGCCCCATCTCTGGTACCGGATGGGAGGATGCCCTTGAAGACATGGGGGAGGGAGCGCTTGGGGCTGGGGCTGAGTGCAGGAGTCCACGGTGGGTGGAGGTGTGCACAAAACCAGAGGGAGTGGAAGAGGGAGGGAGGGGGGTGGCCTGGGTCCTTGGGGGAAGTCTGCTTGTTGACTTTATGGTAGGAGAGATCAGGAGTAATGGCACCTTTGTCTACCACCTTCTATCCCTCTGCCCCTCTTCATCCCCTCCCTCCACATCCTCCTCCCTCTCTTCTCTCTTTGCGCCCCTCTCTGTCCCAAGGCCTCCAGCCCTCCTTTGGTGTTGGGGGGTGGGAACAGAGGGTAGGGGAAGGGGATAGCTGGCTTTTTCCATGGGGGAGTTATCAGCTACCACTATCCTCCACCCCACACCCTCTGCTGGCTGCTGAGTGGGAGGATGTGTGGGCCATGGGCTGAGTGCCTGTCTCTCTGTGCCTCCAGCCAGCCCCCCGCCTCCCCCAGCACACAGGAAGCCATTCAGGGAATGCTGTCCATGGCCAACCTGCAGGCCTCCGACTCCTGCCTGCAGACCACATGGGGTGCTGGCCAGGCCAAGGGCAGCTCGCTGGCGGCCCATGGCACCCGGAAGAATGGGGCTGGTGGTAAGAGCGCAGGCAAGCGGCTGCTGAAGAGGGCGGCCAAGAACAGTGTGGACCTGGATGATTACGAGGAGGAGCAGGACCACCTGGACGCCTGCTTCAAGGACTCGGACTACGGTGAGCGCGGCTGTGCGGGGAGGGGTGCTAAACCTGGGGGTTGGGAGCCCATAAGGGTTGGCCCTCTTATGGATATAATTCACAGACCTTAACAGTCACCCTTTAAAAGCGTGTAACTCAGTGGTGCTTAGTGTATTTAGAGGGATGTGCATGCCACCATCATCACACCCAATTTGAGAACGTTTCATCATCCAGAAAGGAAACCCTGCCCTGTACCTGTTAAGAGTCAGTACCTCTCCTCTGGCCCCTGGCAGCCACTGATTTATGCTGCCTCGTAGATATTCCTAATCAGCATGTGTCACGTGAACAGAACTGCACAGTGCTTGGTCTTTGGTGCCTGGCTTCTTTCATTAGCATACTCTTCAGGCTTCATCCACGATGTAGCATATGTCAGCTCTTTGTTCCTTTTGATGGCTGAATAATATTCCACCATGTGGACACACCATGTTTGTTTATCCCTTCATCCATCCACAGGCACTTGGATGGCTTCCACCTTTTGGCAGTTGTGAACAGTGCTGCTGTGAATGTTGGTGTGCAGGGAGTTTTGTATGGCCTGTGTCTATGGTGCTCCTGTGGTGTATACCTGGGTCACTGCCTGTTTCACCTTCTGAGAACCTGCCCGACTATTCTCCACGTGGCTATACCATTTCAGACACGTTGAGACCGTGTCCATCCTATGTCTGTGTAGACAGAGAAACCGAGGCCCAGAGTGGCTTTGTGGCCTGAGTCTGAGGTGGGCAGTGAGTTGGTGGCTGGGCCATAGCTGTGGCCTCTGCCCAGGGGCATGGCCCCTCGCCTCCCACTACAGCCCTTCCTTCCAGGCCTGGCGCTTTGGGTTCCAACGGGCTCTGAAGGAGCTGCTGTTGGCCGCCTGGGAGGGGACTTGGAGCAAGGACCTGCCTCCATGCCTCAGCCCATTGCCCATAGATGTTCCAGCCCCCGCGGGTACGGTGTGCTCCTCAGGGCCAGGGCCGTGCTGGCCCCCATGGTGCAGGGCCTGTTCTCAGTTCAGTCCTGATGGTCTGAGGGCAGTGTATTTGTCCTGGAGACCCTGTCCCTGGAGAGCCCTCCCATGGTGAGGCTGGACCTGCCCTATTTGGTGGACACTTTCAGGCCTCAGTGAGGGGCCTGCCATGGTCTGACAGATCAACAGCGGAGTGAACTCCATTTTCTGGGCACCCTTGGGGCACAGGGCAGGTCCTGGGGGTTCGGGTGTCACAAGCCTTGGAGGTTGAACCTGTAATGGGAGGAGGTACCCAGCGAGTCACCCAGGGCTGCTGTGTGGGTCTCCCTCCTCCAGAGACTTGCTGAGGTGAGCCTGGGGTCCTTCAGAGCCACCCAGCTCCGTGGACATCAGATGTTTTCTTCTCTGATAGCAGCAGAGGAGATGTTTTGAGAATTGGGCATTCAAGTGGGTGCGGTGGCCAGGCTGGGGTAGGAACAGCTGGTCAGGTGGCCATGGGGGCTGGATGGAGCCCCTTGTCTGGCCCTCTCTGGACCTCAAGGAGGCCTGGGCTTGACAGTTTCAGAGGCCACCTGTGCCTATGCGTGTGGCAGCCACACCAGGAGGGCTGGTGCTCTGCAGCCTGGGGACAGCCTGGGGGATGCCGGTCATAAGGTCTGCCAGTAGCCTGCAGCAGCCACCCTCCTGTGGCCACACCAGCAGCCCAGCCCTTCTCCCCATTGCCCCTCTAGTTTACCCCTCCCTGGAGTCGGATGAGGACAGTCCTGTTTTCAAGTCCCGGTCCAAGAAGAGGAAAGGCTCGGATGATGCTCCCTACAGCCCGACAGGTAGTGCTGGGGGCTGGAAGGGGAGCTCCATCCACACTGAATGTCAGCAGCCATGTTCCACACCCACTAGCTCGGTGCGGGGCTCAGACGGGCTGTCACTTGCCTGCAGGAGCCTGATTGGCGTTCCACTTCTTTCTCCCGGGACCTCAGCCCAGGTGCTTTTGCAAGCTCACCCAAAGGCATCCCAGCTCCTGCCAGTAGGGCAGTGCGGTGTCCCTGTCGTGAGGTGGCCCTCTGCCTAGTTTCTCCTCAATGAACAGCCCTGGGAGGGTCACGTTTGTACCTGGGCCCCCATCAGGGCAGCCAGCAGGGTGGGGTCTGGTTCACCTAGCACATGACTTCCCTTCTGACCTCTCCTGTCTTGCTGGTGTAGGGAAACCAGCCCCACACCAGGTTGGGGCCCATGCTGACACTCCCCGAATTGTGACTTGTCCCTGGGATTTGGGGACAGACTGGGGCAGGACCGGGGGATCCCAGGAGGGCACACAGGCAGTGGGTGGCTGCTCGAGGCAGGTTGACCTTCTCTCCCGCAGCGAGGGTCGGCCCGTCGGTGCCAAGGCAGGACAGGCCTGTGCGCGAGGGGACCAGAGTGGCCTCCATTGAGACCGGGCTGGCAGCTGCTGCAGCCAAACTGTCCCAGCAGGTGAGGAGGGGACCCCCTCCTGGGCTCAGGCTCCCCAGATGCCTCTGCTCCCCCCACCCTCATGTACGGAGACCACCCAGTCTGGGGCTGTCACAGCCTTGGGGACATTTGAGTATTGCTGACCCCGGTTCCTCCAGGCTCCCAAGTCCCTGCTAGTGGGAAGCAGAGAAGCTGGGAACTGGTGGCAGGAGTCTCATGGCAGCTCAGAGTGGGTTGGTGGGGAATGGAGGGGGTTAGGGTGACGGGGGAGGGGGCCCATACTACGTGCCCACCAATAGGTAAACTCAGATTGAGTCTGTCCACTACAGCTGAGTGCTGGTACCACATCCCGCACGTCCCCGTGTCCAGGATGGCCCACCTCACAGAGGGGGGCCTGGTGGTCTCTCCACAGGCCCCAGTACTGCTCTGCAGGGCTCGTGGTGGCTGGAGGTGGGGCTTGGGCGTGGTCCAGCCCTTTCTGCTCCTGCAGTGCTGGCTTGCTTAGCTCCATGGGAGAAGCCTTGTGCACAGCAGACCAGGCTGCTCCCAGGCTGCAGGCTGCTTCCCAGTATCCGAAACCTGGCCAGCCTTGTGGGGTGACACACCTGCATGTTTTGTTCAAAGGAGGAGCAGAAAAGCAAAAAGAAAAAGAACACCAAAAGGAAGCTGGCTCCCAACACCACCTCCCCTTCCGCCTCTGCCTCTGCCAGCACCACCTCAGCCGGCACCACCTCAGCCGGCACCACCTCGGCCTCTACCACCTCGGCCTCCACCACCTCGGCCTCCACCACCTCGGCCTCCACCACCCCGGCCTCCACCACCCCAGCCTCCACCAGCACGGCCAGCAGCCAGGCCTCACAGGAGGGTAGCTCACCTGAGCCCCCACCAGAGTCCCACAGCAGCAGCCTGGTTGACCACGAGTACACGGCAGCCGGCGCCTTTGCTGGGGCCCAAGCCGGCCGTGCCTCTCAGCCCATGGCCCCTGGGGTCTTCCTCACCACGAGGAGGCCCTCCTCGTCATCCCCCAACAACACCGCTGCCAAAGGTACCTTGCCCACCGACCCTGAGTCACCTAGACTTGCAGACTGTCCTTGTGGATGACCACAGGTCTCCTTTGTCCCTGCAGCCATGAGTGTGTATGGCCAGGCACTCAGTCAGTATGTGGAACAAATGGTCCCTTTCAAGACCAAGAGCTCTGGTTACTCACCAGGGGGGTTCTGGTTACTTTGGAGTTAGGTCTGGCCCTTCAGACTCCCAGGGCCTCGGCTTTGGGGCCTGGCTTGAAGTCAGAGTGTGGTTGGTGGTTTGCCGAGGATTCACTGGGAGGAGCCTAAGGTGACCCAGGCTCCTCTGTGTGAATTAGGGGTGGGACGGCTGGCCGGGTCTCGTGGCATCCCCACTGTCACCCCCGGACGCCCTGCACCATGGGCGTGAGGCCCAGCCGGCCATGGACATGGGGAGTGTGGCTCTAGGTGGCCCTAATGCCATCCCTGGCCTGTCCCTACCCTACTCACCACGGCCCAGCCCCTTGTCGACATAGCCTCTGAGTGGGGCGCTTTGCTGACAATTGGTGGTTTTGGAGGGATTCAGGACTCCCTGGACCTGGGAATTGCAGGCCCATTTTACAGACAGGGTGGGGGCTCAGGAGGGTTACACACCCCCATCCCACATGCTGCTCCTGTCACTCATCTGTCTTTTTTGTGTCTGTGCCTCCCCCAGGAAAGCGTACAAAAAAGGGCATGGCCACTGCCAAACAGAGGCTTGGGAAAATTTTGAAAATTCATCGGAATGGAAAACTGCTCCTTTAAAGTTTGGAAAGCCAGGATCCTTCTGCTCCGCTCAGGACCCTTGGAGCCCTGCTAAAACATCAGCCCCCAGGAGGGTGGCCTTGCTGCCTCACCCCAGGGAGGGCCTGGCCTCTTCCCGGCAACCATCCCCCTCACATGAGCATCTGTTGCTTCAGCGGGCGGAGCTCGCCAATACGGACAGACGTCCTTTCTCAAGTTGCTTAGAGTGACCAGTTCCCGAAACGTGGCCCTGCCAGTTTGAGGACCATTCCAGTTTCAGGACAGTCTCCAGGCATCCCCGAGCATGGGTGTGATTGCAGGGCCTTTGCAGCTCTGCTGGGAGCATGAGTCCTTCAAGGAAGGAGGAGTGAGCCAATGCTCACCAGGCCCAGAGTCTGAGCTGGCCACAGGCTGGTAGCCTCCAGAGGCTTTAAAAAAGGCAAAGAACACTAGAGAGGAAGAGGAGGAGAGATCGGGGTGTGTATGTGCCCCCCTTCTCTTCCCAAGTGATTCTCAGACAAGTCCAGAGACTGTTGGGCCCAGCCAGGAGAGGAGCCTCTGTGCTCCCCGGCTGGTGGGTGGTGGGCCGGATGGTGGGTGTTGCACCCTGAATGCCTGGGGCATTTCTCAGGGCTGGCTGGGGCCATCAGCAGGGTCAGTGTGTCAGTGTTGGGGGGAAGCCATCATGGGGTCCCCAGGGAAGGGTTCAGGCCCAGACACAGTGTGGGGCCCAGGGGGCCCAGGCTAAGCCACATGGGTGGGCCCCGTCCAGCCTGACCATCTATACTCCGAGAAGCACTTCCCAGCCAAGGCACCCCGCCATATGCCTGGTGGGGCAGATGGTGGCCGGGTGGCCCGAGGACTTGGGGGCCAGGCACTTCTGTCTTGTCACCTGTTAACGTTTGGTGTCGAGTGCATGGGTGGCTCCTGGACCACGTGTCTGCCCATCGACACGGAGGGGCTGGATTTGTTTCTCAGGCAATCCTGTATTTTAATTTTAGATGTATTTCCTGAAGCATATTTTTCATAGAATGTAGCGTGTAAATAGCTTTTTAAATAACTTCTTTTTTATAAGAGTAAAAGTATCTTTAGGAATTTCTTTCTATAGAGTCCTTCATTAACATTTATACGAGTTTTTTGCCGAGTATGATGAACAGTTGGGTTTCCGATGCTTTTCCTTTTCCTTCTTTCTTTGTATTATTATGGTTATTATTATTATTTTTTCTTTTAGGAACTAAGGTATTGCCTGAAAAACAAGTGATGTCTTTGCAGCCTTATATCTGTCTTTACAGAAGCAAACAGTACACAAAAGATCTATTTCAGACACATTTGAAGAGGAATCTTCAACTTGAATACCAGCTCTTTCTTTCCTTCTTGTTGATGAAGGGGGTGGGGGTACAGTTATTTTACTAGCACCTTGTGAAGTGTTTCTGTGTTTTGTGATGCTGTAATTTATTAATGTTTGTAGCTTTTTATATTTGTACATTTCTTATGAGCTTTGTTTATATGCCCATCCCTGGGTGTTCTGTCCATGAGGAGAGGCAGCTTTGCGTGGGCCTTGCCACCCTTGCTCATCCTGTTGGGGGATGCAGCCCCGGGACCCAGAGGCTGGGAGGGGCGAGCCTCATGGGGCCCTGACTATTCCGACCCGGCGTTTTGAAGGTTTCCTTTCCTGTCCTTGTTGAACATTTATATAATCTAACTTGGCCATCAAGCTGTTCTCTTTCTTCCTCTCTCTATCTCTCTTTTATTTTTTTAATTTTATTATTATTATTTTGGCAACATGTACATTTCTAACAAAGTTTATTGTGGCTATTAAAGTGTTTTATTTCCCAATTCATATTACTCTTGTATCGAGTCCATGAGGTCTAAGGTAACTTAGATCAAAGTTTTAAAAGAGTAAAAATATTTCAGGTTTTGTACAGAACCATGTCTGTGTCATTTCTGCCTTGTTCACTGTCATCCACTCTGGTAGTGAGGACGGTGGGGATCCTCGACGTTGGGGAGAGGAGTGGGCCAGTGAGTGGGCTGGGTGTGAGGGTAGGCAGTCAGGCCAGGCCCCCTACCCAGGCCCAGCCCTGGCTGCCAACTTTCCCCTTGGAAAGCCTTTGGATTGCCCACAGGGCATATGTACTGCCCTGCACCCCAAAGCTGCAGCACCCTGAGCCAGCCTGCAGGAGCAGGCAGACGAGACTCTTGGTCAGAGTGGGCAGCCTTTGAGACCCAGACAGTACCAGCCCCAGCCCCTAGCATCCTCTAGTACCTTCTTAGTGTTCACAGGTGTGCAGTTTAGTTGAGTACGGTGAGAGGCACCTGAGAACATGTGCAGGATTTCAGTCTAAAGCTGATGTTAGGGACTTCCCTGATGGTGCAGTGGTTAAGAATCCACCTGCCAATGCAGGGGACATAGGTTCAATCCCTGGTCCGGGAAGATCCCACGTGCTGTGGAGCAACTAAGCCCGTGCGCCACAACTACTGAGTCTGCGCTCTAGAGCCCGTGAGCCACAACTACTGAGCCCACATGCCACAGCTACTGAAGCCTGCGTGCCCTAGAGCCCATGTGCTGCAACTACTGAAGCCCGAACGCCTAGATCCCGTGCTCCGCAACAAGAGAAACCACCCAATGAGAAACCCACGAACCACAACGAAGAGTAGACCCCGCTCGCCACAGCTAGAGAAATCCCACATGCAGCAACGAAGACCCAATGCAGCCAAAAAAAAAGGAGCTGATGTTATTTCCAACAAATGAACAAAAGCAGACCCATCCCCGCCCCCCACACGCATACACAGATGCACAGTGCAGGGCACAGTGAGGATCAAGGATTAGGGAGAAAGAATGACCAACTGGCCAGAGGGGACTGCCACAGAGGAGACCCTAGGCCCACGCTGGGGCTGCCCCAGCTGCCAGGCATCTCAGACATTGCTGGGCCCTGGTATGCAGTGTTCAGCCAAGGCAGCTCCACAGCCTGAATTCGCTCCGCTGAACCCCGCAAGAGGGGCCTCTGCAAACCCCAAGGTTGGGCATTCACCCTCCTGGCAGCTGTCCTGTCCCTGCCCAGATCCAGCCAGATCTTGCCCTGTGGCTTCCCCAGGGGTCCCCACCCCCTCACCCCACAGCCGCTGGGGGACCGTGCCAAGCCCTGGGCTGTTCTGTACAGCCCACCCCCCCGAGGCCTGGCTCTGGCTGCCCAGCCTCTGAGCTGGAGTCCTTGAGGCTGAGCTATCTGGGTGCTCCTTGGGTCTTCCCACCCCAGCATCGCTGTAGGGACTGGGTCTTCAGAGGGCCATCTGGGACCTAGGGCCCTAGGCTTGGGAAGGACCTCCCAGAAGGTACCCAAAGCCTCTTCCCTGGCCCTAGGCCCTATCCTGGGCTGCAACCACACCATCCTGGTGCAGCATGGCCTGGTCGTGCCCTGGGCCATCACTGTGGCCCCAGCTGCCCTTGTGTGTGGGAATGTCTGTAGGTGGATCAGAGGCATGCATTTCTGGGTGTGCCTGCAGCAGGGGCAGCAAGGGGCCTGTGTCGCTCTGTGCTTGGTGCTGGCTGTGGCCCTTCCAGGATCTTCTCCCCATCTCCATGCAGGGCCAACAGCCCTGTGACTGCGAACTGGGAGGGGAGGGGCTGAGCAAGCTCCCTGCCCGGCCCCACGGACCCCTCATTTGACAGGTAGGTAAACTGAGGCCCACACTGAAGCCCTCCATGGATGAGACTTGAGTGCTCCAGGATTGTCCCTTGCTCACCATAATTTCTCAGCCTCCTGGTGACAGGTGTAAGTGGAACACCACCATCGTGTTGAGGCAGCTTCTGGATGCCAGCAGCAGGGTCCTGGAGAGCCACCTGACCAGCAACAAAGGTTGCAAGAGGAAACATGAAGGGTTTCATGTTAGGCCTCTGAGATGTTGGGAGCTGTTTTTTTACTGCAGGCTGCCTAGTTCTGTCTGACTGAGACTCACATGCGGCTGTGTCCTGTGTACTGAACATGGCATAAATAAACAAATTGCCCCTTAAGTCGGGCTTCCAAATTTCAGCTGAATTTTACAGTCATTTCCTGAGCACCTATTGTGTTCCAGGCTCAGTGTTGAGAACATTCCAGAGGCTTCATCGGGGCCGATTTTGCCAAGGAGGACTCCAAGCTCAGAGGGGGCACCTGTTCCCCTGCTCCTCTTGGGAAGCGTGGGCCTTGCCTGGGACCCACACTGCCACCTGCTCACTTGTACAGTAGGACAAGGTGTGATGAGACACACCCATGGTGTTGTGTTACACTCCAGGTGAATGAAGGGGGTCTGGAAGCTTCCCTGGAGCAGCCCATGAGATGAAAATATCTTCAGCAACACAAGCAAAGGCCCCAGGGCAAGTGACCAGACCTCAGGGTGGTCAGATGGTGGGAGGTAGGGCTGGAGCTGGCTCAGAGCAGGCGGAGGGTGTCCACACAGTGGGGAATGTGGCAGGCCCTGGGGAGCCCCTGCAGGTTAGCAAGCAGGTGCAGTGGACTCTCCGGGAAAGCAGCCTCTGCAGGGTAGGCTGAGGGCAAGGGGTTTACTCTCCCCCTGGCTCACATTCCCCTAGGATCCCCCTCCTCCTAGGGCTCCCTCTCCCCTCTAAGGCTGCCCCTCCCCCAAGTCTTCCCCTCTACCCCTTGTGCCCATCAGGCACATGTTGCCATCGTCTCTGTGCAGGTGGGGAGCTTAGCCCCGCCAGCAGCCTAGTCTGCTTTACATGGTCCTGCCTGGGTGCTCAGAGCCTTGTACGGACCCTGAGCCAGTCCCCAAACCTGCAGGAAAGAGTCCCACTTGGTGCCTTGGGGCAATACTGAGAGCGACCACCAGGGGGCATGGGAGGGCCACGAACGAACAGTCCTTCAATAGAACAGCAGTTCATTTAGCACGTGTTGTCCTATGGGCAAGACCCTGGGGCTAACAGCCAAAGGGACAGCAATGGGCAAAGAGAAATAAAGTTAACAGCATGCTGTGAGCGTTGGGAAGGAGATGATAATAATCAGATCAGCTTGGTCCTGAACTGTTTAAGGGCTGGGTGTGCCGGGTCCTGTTTAAGTATCTGGCCTATATTAGCGCATTCACGCCTCACAACTGCCCTCTGAGGAAGGTCCTACAACTGTCTCTATCCTACCAAGGAGGAAACTGAGGCACAGAGTCTCACAGTTAGTGGAGCTGGCAGGACAGTTACAGAGCCCTTGAGCTAATGAGAGACACCATCCCGCAGACGGCGGCCAGGAGGGCAGCTCCCCAAGGCCCAGGAGGAAGAGCTGTGCCAGAGCAGAGAGACAGGAGCTACCGTTCAAAGGCCCTGAAGTGGGGACAAGGTGAGGTGCCGTCTTTGAGGGTGGCTGGAGCGAGGGGCTGAGCACAGGGGATGGGGTGGAAGGTTGGGCAGGGCAGCAGGCTGGGCCATCCCCTTGCCTGACTCTCCCTTCCATCATTGGGGTCTCCCTCTTCCCCAGGCTGCACAGAGACCTTCAAACCCCTCTTTCCCCCAACCACACTTTCCCCTCTGGACCCAGCCCACCCTGCCTCTGTGCACAGCCCTGAACCAGGAACCCTCTTTGCAGATGAGGACACTGAGGCAGGTCTTGTGTTGGACACATGGCTGCCGGGGTCTCTGCCCTCCTTGTCCACGGTACTGAGTGCTGGATGGTGTGTGGGAGGAAGACTGAAGTGGGCTCACTGTCCAAGGGTTAAAGAAAAAGATGCTGGGCTTCCCTGGTGGCGCATTGGTTAAGAGCCCGCCTACCAATGCAGGGGACACAGGTTCAAGCCCTGGTCTGGGAAAATCCCACATGCTGAGGAGCAGCTAAGCCCGTGTGCCGCAGCTACTGAGCCTGCACTCTAGAACCCGTGAGCCACAATTGCTGAGCCCATGTGCCACAACTACTGAAGCCCACGTGCCTAGACCCCGTGCTCCACAACAAGAGAAGCCACCACAGTGAGAGGCCCGCGCACTGCAACGAAGAGTGACCTCTGCTTGCTGCAGCTAGAGAGGGCCCGCGCACAGCAACAGAGACCCAGTGCAACCAAATATAAATAATAAATAAATTAATTTTTAAAAAAAAGAAAAAGATGCTGCTGATGTAAAACTTCAGGCTGTGTTCCCAGCCCTGTGAAAGCAATTCTCCATAACACTAATGATAATGGTGCATAAGATTCATATCAAAGACATTAGAGGCTGGTGCTGAATTCCATAGGTTTCATGTAGTAATTGTGCTGCCAGTGTGGTCCCATTTCCTGAGTGCCTACAGTGTGCTGGGCAGGGTGCCATGAGCTTTCCCAAGGCTAATCACTTACCACTGCCCCTACACCTCAGGCTTGGGTCCTGGGACTGGGAGGCCTCTCTGAGAAGGTGACCTTTGAGCAGAGCCCAGAGACCATGGAGGAAGAGTGTTGCGACCGAGGGAACAGTAGAGCAAAGACGCTGGGGCAGGATCCAGCTTCATGAGGAACAGTGGGGGCAGTGTGGGTGGAGAAGTTGGCAGGGCCAGGGTTCCAGCAAGGCTTCGTCTGCCCCAGGCCTTGGTCCAGGCTGTGCCCCCTGACATGAGTGGCTATACTCTTGGCCCAAGGAGCCCATGGCAGGCCCAGCCCAGCCTGGCTGTGGAACCTTGGGGCTGACCTCACCTTCCTCATCTGCAGAGTGGCTGATAACGCGACCTCCACACAGAGGTGCTGCAGGGCTGACTTCTCCCCACAGACCCGCCATTCCCACCTGGCCCTCTACTGGGGCACGCCCCACTCTACCTGCCTGCCCTGACAGCCTGTTTGCTGTGTGATCTCAGGCAGGACTTCCCCTCTCTGGGCCTCTTCTTCCATCAGCCTTCCTGATGATGAGGGGGGGTGATGGAATAGGGATCTGGAGCTGAGGGGACAACATGTCCCCACCTGGTCTGCCCTACGTCTTCTCTGCTATGGCCTGCAGAGGACTGCCCACACAGGAGGCAAGTCGCAGCAGGACACAGGACACAGCCCGGCCTTAGGTGGCCAGGCCTGGCCTGAGAGATCTGTCAACAGACATGCTATGTGCACCCCGACTTGCAGAGGTGTGAGGTGTGGAGCAGAGGCTGCGCCCTGGGCTGGGTGTGTACCCAGGTGGTTGTGTCGATGATCAATTAAACGTTTATTCACATCCAGTTTGCAGTCTCCTTCCCATATTTTGGAGTGGATACTTACTTTTCACGACTCACGGTTTTGTGTCCCTAGAGCCCGGTGGATGGAGGGACACCAGGTGGGGCTGCAGGGTTGAGGAGGGGTGGTGGTGTGAGGGGAGCACTGCGGGCTGTCGGGCAGCCTGACAAATGGCCTCCCTCCTCAGCCGCCAGCCCGCCTTTCCCAGGCCGAGTCCCATCGGCCGCCTCATCCAAACATCCCAGGGGATGCCACCTCGGCAGAAAAATGATGCTGTTCCATTAACATCTGACACGGATTTGCAGGCCCCAAACAGACGAGCGTGCATGTAAACACCCGGCCTAGCTGGGCCCTCGCCCGGCTCAAAGCGGGATCCTCGTAATTAATTGTCCGCCTGCCGGCCTGCCGGCCTGAACCCACACTCCAGCCCGTGTTATTTCAAGATCGCAATCCCTCCTGTCCCCCCACCCCGCCCAACTGCATTTACCAAACAGCGGATGTGCTGGAGCTTGTAGGAAGGAGCAGAGAGATGGTCCTGGCTCTGCAGGCCTCAATTTCCTCCCTGTAAAATGGAGCCATCGACTTGGCCTCCCTGATGGTCAGGAGAACAGGGCCCATGTGCCTGGCTTGAGTTGGGCCAGAGCATCTGCACACTCATGAGCATGCTGTCTCGGGCTGCCCGGCCCGAATGGGTCGCGCGTTGAGAGAGCACAGCCCCGACAGGCCACCAGGGTCTCCACACCCCGGATGTGGGCTCAGCTAGGCTGACACTGCTGTTTATCTTTTCTACTCATTTTGGCTGATTAGTAAGTGTGTAAAGCCACATGTGTTACAATATGTGCCTTTTTACCTTGAAGAGGGAGGATTTTTTGTAGAATGCTGTTCTAGAATGTTGTCTAGAGTCAGTGATACCTTGTGCATATGTGTACACCAATAATACCTCTTCTGCTTATCAAAGAGAAATCTCATATAAATGGGCCACAATTCTGAGTAAGCTTTGGTCTGCCACATTTATATTTCCTTCCTTCCCTCCTTTTTGGTTTAATTTATTTTAGAGTTTAGGAAAACTGCATGACTTTGCCTGCGATGGGCCATCAAGGGTCTCCCTGCTCTGCACCTGCAGCTGGTAGAGATGCCACCTCTGTGAGCTGTAACATGGGGACAATTATCTTACCTTCTATGGGGTCATAGGGATAAACCAAAGCCAGGCTCACAGATGGGTCCCTACAATGTGTTCTGGGATCAGTATCTTTGCTCAAATGCTTAAATCTGAGGGAAAACCCCAGTCCTACTTTCTTATTCTTTTCTTTTTAAATGATCTTACTATGACTCCCTGGGATGAACTGTAGTTAATGGCCAAGAGCAGGGATCCCGAGTTTATCCTCCATCAACATCCAGGTATTTGTGGCCCATATCACACAGACATTTGTTGGTGGGTTTCTCTTGGTGGCTGTGGATTAAGCTCTGGCAAAGTTTATTGGTGTCTGTACTCTGCTCTTCCCAGGGGGTTACCAGGAGCAGTGCCAGGGTTAGGGGTTGAGGGGGTGGTTCCATGAGAAGGAGGCATCTGGGGGCTTGTGGCAGATGTAAATAAGGATACTTTCTGGGGAACTCTTTCATTTTTTGTTTCTGTTTTTTCTGTTCTAGACTCAGACCATATAGTTTTTGTGACTGTGGCTTTAGGATATATTTCCAATCTATCAAACGCTCCATGTGCTTCTTGAATTGCTGTGCTGCAATCTGTGAAGCAGCTCTGAAGGTGGGGGAAAGGGGGCTCATGCTCCAGCTATGGTCTCCACTCAGGGAGGAGGGGTGCCTTCTCCATCTGTTCAAAACCTCCCTCCTCTTCTCCCCAGATGTGGGCATTCTCTGGGTTCAGCTCTCCTGCCCTCACCCTGCAGTCTTCTGGAGGGGACCCCTCAGCTGTGCCCACTCAGCTGCTCCAAACCCTCACTCCTCAGTGACTTTGGCCTCAGGGGCCCTTCTTATCTGTCGTTCCACCAACACGCTTAGATGGGTTGATTCTGGGTTCTTCAGGTCTCATGTACCTGCCCGCCTCAACTTAGCCTTCCGCAGGATGCTTTATACCAGCCCTGTCCTGACTCTGTTTCCCTGATTCCCTTCTTCAGTCCCCAATTTCAGTCCCAGACACCACCTCCTGTGGTCATTCTTCAGCCCAGCCACCTTCTGTGGCTCCCCACTAACTGCCTACAGGACCCCACAATCCAGGCCTTCAATTCTTTCATGCCTCAGTGCCCACAGCCCCAGCAGGGCATCCTCTGTGTGGTCAAATGGACACCCTCCTGGCCCATTTCACCCCAGAGGATAGTCTATGTCCTCGACGTGGGCCTTGGAGCCGTGGGGAGCCCCTGGTTCAGGGCAGGCAAGGGCATCAGTGGCTGGTGGATAGTGGGAAAGCAAGGTGGATTGAAGGACCAGGGACCCCAGAGGAAGGAGGGAACAGGAAGGTGGGAGAGGGACAAAGGGGGACTTTGAGAAGAGGGATGTTTTTGTGGAGAGAAGGAGTTTGTAAGGAAGAGGGCTCCAGGCAGAGGGACTAATGGCATGTGTGGAGCAGGGGCTGTTAATTCCTGCCCTGCAGGGGTGGATTAGGACAGACAAGCATCCAGGGTGGCCCTTCTGAGGCCTGGGGTTATCACTGCTTCCTCTTGTGAGGCTGCTGGTGATTCATGGTCTGAGGGCTGATGGGCAGGAAGTCAGAGACATGGCTAAGCCAGCAGGGAGGGGTTGTGGCCACTCACACTGTGGTGGGCTGGGCTGACCTGTGCAGGCAAGCACAGGCTCCTGGGAGCCCAGGTGGCAGAGTGCAAGATCCCCCAGCCACAGCCTAGGAGCCCATTCAGACAAGTGCTGTCTGGCCTTCAACCCCACACCCCTAATACCTCTGATGGGGTGCTCACATCCTCCTGGATGCTCTGTCTCACTCTTAAACTTGGCTGGACTCAAAGATCTGGAACCTGTCTTCCTAGGCTGGCCCTGGAGGGCCTGGAGAGGAGGTTCCCTGGGGCTTGGTTCTGGGGCTTAGGCCATAAACCAAGTCCAAGAGAAGGGGCCATGCAACTCTGGGGCTGGTGGCATTTTTTCCTGGTAGTCCAGTGGGTGGCTGAGGCCAAGTGATGCAAGTGACATGGATGTTCTTGGTGGCTCATTTAAAAGTGGGGGCTGCTCCTAGCAACCATGGCTCAGGCCTATGGGGGAAACAGATCGTGCTCTGCTGGGAAGTCCTGTGGGAGCCCAGGTAATGGGAGCACTGCAATTTGTGAAGGGTGGTGCACGGGCAGATCACTGTGTTGGAAGCTCCCTCTGGAAACAAAAGTGGAGAACAGATGGTTGGGACTGAGAGGAAGCAAAGGGACCAAGAAGAAAGGAGGTGGCCACAAGGCCTGAGCTGGGACCAAGGCCAGGGTCATCAAGAGGACAGGATGGTTTCAAGAGCCACCTGGCTCTCCCATGACCCCTACGAAGCTTAGAGAAAATGCCTAGCTGGGGGAGATGGGACCAGTTGAGAAACAGACCTCCCTCCCTCCAGAACAGACCTTACCAATAAACTATTTGCAATGATGAAAATGTTTATATAGTGTAGTTGAACACTTGAAATGTGGTTAGTGTGACTGAGTTTTGAATTCTTAATTTTATTTACTTTTAATTGCTTTAAGTTTAAATTTAAATGGCTATGTGAAACAATCAATGAAATAGAAAATAGAAGAATAATAGAGAAAATCAATGAACCCCCGATTTGGTTCTTTGCATAACACTGATAAATCTCTAGCTGGACAGATAAGAAAAAATGGAGAAGATATATATTTCCAATATAAGAGTGAAAGAGTGGTCATTACTGCTGATCTTGCAGACATTAAAAAAACAACAAAGAATATTATGATCAACTTTATGTAAATGTTTGACAACTGACATAATATGGACAAATTCCTTGAAAGACACAAATAACCAAAATCGGTGCAAGAAGAAAGAGAATATCTTGTTAGCCTTCTGTGTATAAAAATTTTCAAATTAATAATTAAAAAGCCTCCCTGCCCCCCTCACAAAATTCTAGACCCATATTGCCTTACTGGTGAATTCTAGCTAACATTTCATAATGATATAATATATAAACTCTTTCAAAAAATACTGGATGAAGCAACATTTCTTATCTCATTTTATGAGGCCAGAATTACACTGATGTCAAAACTAGAGATATTACCAAAAAATACAAAGAAACCTATAAACTTATATCCCTTATGAATACAAACATAAGATTCTCCATAAAATATTAGCAATCAAATCCAGCAATATAAAAAAAGGATCATATATTTAAGTGAGGTTTATCTCAGGAAGGTGAGGTTGGTTTAACATTCTCAAATCAATCAATGTAATTCACCAAATTAAGAGAATAAGGACTAAAACCATATGATCATTTCAAAAAACAAAAACAAACATAAAACAAAACACTTGATAAAATTAGGCACCCATTCAAGACAAATCTTTCATGAAAATATATAATAAATAGAAGGGAATATCTTCAACTTGATAAAAGTCTAGATACTTCCCCCCCAAAACAGAATTGAGGTAAGGAAATCCATTCTAACACTTCTATTCAATAGTGTACTTAGCCAAAGCAATAGGCAAGAAAGAAATAAAAGGCCTATATATTAGATGACATTCACAGATGTTACTATTGTGCACATAGGAATTCCTAAGGAATATGCAAAAGAGCTACTGGAACTCATTTGAGCAAAGACCTGGAGCATAAATCAGTTTTATGTATAATGAACAAAGAAAGAGAGAAAGAGGAAAAAGTGTTAAGACTGGAGAAACTGGCAAAGGCCAGTTCATCAAGGCCACAGAATACAGGATCAGAATTTAAAAATCAATTGTATTTCTATATGCTAGCAATGAACAACTGGAAAAATGAAACTATAAAATGATACTTTTCACAATAGCATAAAAACATAAAATCCTTAAGGATAAATTTAACAAAAATATTTCCAAAAGACCTATACACTAAAAATTACAAAAGCTGCTGGAAGAAATTAAAGACTTAAAAAATGAAGAGATAAATTGTATTCATTGTTTGGAAGAATCAATATTTTTAAGATGTCAGTTTCCCCAAAATCGTTCTATACATCTATTGCAATTCCAATCTTAGCAAGCTTTTTTGTAGAAATTGACATAGAAATGCAAAGGACCTAATACATCTAAACCAAACAATTTTAAAAGAACAACATTGGACTTACACTGGTTGGTTTCAAGACTTGACATAAAGTTATAAAGACTTGTTATTAAACTAAGCAAATGAAACAATGTAGTAGATATAGAAAAATAAAACTGGATGGCATGTTCAGAAATTATCCAGGAATATCTATATGTATATAGTCTATCGATTTCCAACAAAGGTACCAAGGCAGTCCACTACAAAAAGAAAATTCTTTTCAACAAATGGTACTTGAAAAACCAGATATCTACCAGGAAAAAAATAGAGCTTTGGCTCTTACCTCGTTCATACACAAAAATTAAGGTCAAAAGGATCAGAGACCTTAAAAAGCTAAAACTATACATCTTCAAGAAAACATAGGAGAAAATCTTCATGAACTTGTATAGGCAAAGATTTCTTAGAATGGACAAAAAAGAACAAAAAGTAAATTAAAAATTGGCAAATTGAACTTCATCAAAATAAAAATATTTTGCTTTTTGTAAGTTTCCATTAAAAAATAAAAACCAAGCCACATGAAAGACATAAACCTCCAGATTCAAGAAGCTGAGTGTTTCCAAACAAGATAAATCCAAAGAAATCCACACCAACCATGACACATCAGAGTTAAACTTGTGAAAAGTAAAGACAAAGAAAATTATTTTTAAAATTCAGAAAGAAATGGCACATCACCTACAAAGAAGCACCAATTCAAGTGACAGTAGAGTCCGCATTTGAAACTGTGAAGTTCAGAAGGAAGTAACACAATGATTTTCAAATGAGAAAGAAAAGAATTGTCAACCTAACATCCTAGCTTCAGTGAAACTATCCTTCATGACTGAAGGGGAAATAAAGATACACTCTCAGATGATCAAACAATAAGAGAATTTGTTGCTAGCACACCTACTCTTAAAAAATAGCTAAAGAAATCTCTCCAACATAAAGGAAATGATAACAGAAGAAGACTGGGAACTTCAGAAAGGAAAGACAACAGAATAGGTAAAAATAGAAGAAGGAATAGATAAAAATATAAGCAAACACAATAGGTAAAAAGAGAAGTAAAATAGAAGTAATCTCTTTACCTCAAGAATTTCTTTAATCATATTTTGTTGTTGAAACAAAAGTAGTATCACCCTTGTGATGTGGTGCTCAAAATACGTAAAAGAAATAATTAGGAAAATTATATTTTAAAAGTTGGCAGGGTAAAGACAGTCTAGATGGAAGAAAGGTTTCTACACATCACTCAAGCTGGTAAAACATTTACACCACTAGGCTGTGATAAGTAGTGTCTATATGTGGTAATACCT
Organism: Eubalaena glacialis; assembly: GCF_028564815.1. Classification (NCBI taxonomy): domain Eukaryota; kingdom Metazoa; phylum Chordata; class Mammalia; order Artiodactyla; family Balaenidae; genus Eubalaena; species Eubalaena glacialis. The sequence goes on along the minus strand of NC_083724.1, from coordinate 99,779,741 downwards.
AGAGCAACCACTAACGAAACTATACTTATCAATAGCTTTAAAATTATTCAAAATTATTATAAATAAATCTAAAAAAGGAATCTCAGAACTGTTCAAGTAACCCACAGGAAGGCAAGAAAAAATAAGCAGAGGAATAGATACAAAAGGAACAAACAGAAAATAACAATAAAATGGCAGATTTAAGCCCTAACATGTCAATAATTGCTTTAAATGTAAATGATATAAGTACATCAGTTAAAAGAGAGAGATTGGTAAAATAATAAAAAATGTTCCAATTATAGGCTGTCATCAAGAAATTCACTTCAAACATAATGGCATAGATAGGTTGAAAGTGAAAGAATGGAAAAAGATAAATGCATTCAAAGCATTAATTTTAAAAAGGATAAGTGGCTATGTTAATATCATATAAAGTAGAATTTAGAGCAAAGAAAATTCCTAGGGACAAAGAGGAACATTACATAATGATAGAAGCAACAATCCACCAAGAAGGTATAGCAATCCTAAATATCATGCACTAACAGCTCTTTCAAGTACATGAAGCAAAAATTGATAGAGCTGAAAAGAGAAATAGACAAAGCCATAATTATGCTTGGGAATTCAACACCTCACTCTCAGCAACTGAGAAAACACAGAACACATCACCAAGCAACAGCAGAATACATATTCTTTTCAAACAGCCATGGGATGTTTACCAAGATAGGCCATAAAGCAAACTTCAACACATTTAAAAGAATTGAAATCATACTGAGAAATTAATAAGGTAAAGACAAAAGGAACATCTCCAAACACTTGGGAAGTAACCATCAACATATTTCTAAATAATCCATGGGACAAATAGGGAGTTTCAAAGAAAATACAATAATAAATAGAACTGGGTAAAAATAAAAACATAGCATATCAAAAATTGTGGGATACAGCAAAAGCCATGCTGAGAGGAAAATTTATAGCACTAAATGCTTATATTAGGATTTAGAAAAGTTCTCAAAACAATAATATATGGTCATACCTCAAGAAATTAGAAAAAGGAGAGCAAAATACATCCAAAGCAATCTGAAGGAAGGAACTAATAAAGATAAGAGCAGAAATTTATGACATTGAAAAGAGCAAAACAATACAGAAAATTAATGAAAAATATCATCAAAATTGATAATCTTTTAGCAAGACTAAGATAAATAGAGAGAAGACCCAAATCACCAATATCAAGAATGAAACAGAGGGTATTGCAAGAGCTTCTGCAGCCATTTAAAATGTCGTAAGGGAATACTGTAATAAACTCTATGAGAATAAATTTGACAATTTAGAAGAAATCAGTTGACCAATTCCTCAAACACTAAAAACAACCGAAACTCAACCAAGATGAATGAGACAAATTGAATAGTAATATAACCATAAAATAAATTGGATTGGTAATTTTAAAACTGCTGGAAAAGAAATCTGCCGGCCAAAATGATTTTTCACCGGAAACTTCTAGAAAACATTTAAAGAAGAATTAGCACCATTTCTGCAAAATCTATCTCAGAAAGTACAAAAAGAGGGAACACTTGCTAGACTTATTTTATGAGACCAATGTTACCCTGATACCAAAACCAGAGAAAGGGGAGAGACAGAGAGAGAGAGACAGAATGAAAGACTAATATCTTTCATGAACATCGAAGCAAAAATTTTCAACAAAATATGAGCAAATCAAACCCAGGAATATAAAGCAAAAAAGTATACACTCATAGTGGGATTTATTTCAGGAATCAAGTCTGGATTAATATTTTAAAATCAATCAATACCATCAGCATCAACGGGTCAAAGATGAAAAATATGACTATATCCATGGACGCAGAAAAAGAATTTGACAAATCCAATAGCCATTTATTATTATTATTATTATTATTTTAATTTATTTATTTTGGCTGTGTTGGGTCTTCGTTGCTGTGCGCGGGCTTTCTCTAGTTGTGGAGAGTGGGGGCTACTCTTTGTTCCAGTGAGTGGGCTTCTCATTGCGGTGGCTTCTCTTGCTGTGGAGCATAGGCTCTAGGCACACGGGCTTCAGTAGTTGCAGCACATGGGCTCAGTAGTTGTGGCTCATGGGCTCTAGAGCACAGGCTCAGTAGTTGTGGTGCATGGGCTTAGTTGCTCCAGGGCACGTGGGATCTTCCCATACCAGGGCTCGAACCCATGTCCCCTACATTGGCAGGCAGATTCTCAACCACTGTGCCACCAGGGAAGCCCCTATTTATTATTTTAAAAAGTGTCAACAAACTAGGAATAGAGAGGTGAACTCCCTCAACTTGCTAAAGAACATCTATCCAAAAACCTATAGCTAACATCATACTTAATGATGAAGGACTAAATGCTTTCTTTCTGAGTTTGGGAACAAGGGAGAGATGTTTGCTCCCACCACTGTTATTTCACATAGTACTAGAAGTTCCAGCCACTGTGACAAGGAAAGGAAAAAAGCACACAGATTGTAAAGGAAGAAATTAAACTACCCTTATTTGCAGATGAAATGATAGTATATGTAGAAAATCCAAAGGAATCTGCAAAATATATGAACAGATTCTTAGAGGTAATAAGTTAATTCAGCAAGGTTGAAAGATAAAGGATCAAAATACAAAAGTCTATTTTATTTCTATATACTAACAATGAACATTTGAAAATTGACATTAAAAACATAATATCATTTATACTCACTCCACAGAAAATAAAACACTTCGGTGCAAGTATAACTAAACATGTACAGGATCAGAAAAGCTGACAATTACAAAATGTTGATGAAAGAAGTCAAAGAAGACCTAAACAAATGGAAAACCATACCATCTTCATGAATTGGAAGACTTAACATGGTAAACAAGTCAGTTCTCCCCTAGTCAATCTATAGGTTTAACGTAATTCTTGTCAAAACTCCAAAAAGCTTTTGAGTAGGCATAGACAAACTCTTTCTAAAATTTGTATTAAAAAGCAAGGCTTTAAATTAGTGTTATGTGTTGAATTGTGTTCCCCAAGATTCATATATTGACATGCTAATCCCTATACTTCAGAATGTGACCTTATTTGGAGATAGAGTCTTTTTTAAATTTAAAAGATCTAATTGGCTTTATTGAACAACTCATGAATCAGGCAGTTTCCCATCTAGCAAGTCAAGAGGAGCTGTACTTATGATATCACTCATATGTGGAATCTAAAGTACGACACAAATGAACATATCTATGAAAAAGAAACAGACTCACAGACATAGAGAACAGACTGGTGGTTGCCAAGGGGGAGGTGGGGTGGGGAAGGGAAAGATTGGGAGTTTAGGATTAGCAGATGCAAATTAGTATACATAGGATGGATAAGCAACAAGGACCTACAGTATAGCACAGGGAAATATACTCTATATCCTGTGATAAACCATAATGAAAATGAACATGAAAAAGTATACATATAATATGTATAACTGAGTCACTTTGCTGTACAGCAGAAATTAACACGTAAATCAACTATATTTCAATAAAATTTTACAAAAAGAACTATGAAAAAAAAAAAAAGAGGAGCTGTACTGGGGAGTACTTCATAGCTATGGTCTGTAAGACCCAAACCAATCAAAATCAAATAAGTCTAAGAAAGACCCCATTGAAAGAGTCACCTTCTTATGCCAATTGGCTTGTTTAGTGATTTCATGTAACTGAGTCTCAGTGGAGATAGAGTCTTTACAGAAGTAATCAAGTCAAAATGAGGTGATTAGAGTGGGCCGTAATTCAGAACAATGAACCTCAGTCTAAATGTCACACCTTATACAAATATGAACTCAAAATGGATCATAGATTTAAATGTAAAACTAATTGAATTTTAGAAAAAAATTAGGACAAAATCTTTGGGACCTAGACTAGGCAAAGAGTTCTTAGACTTGATATCAAAAGAATGCTCCATAAAAGGAAAATGAATCAAAAGTAAAAACTTTTGCTCCTCTGTGAAAGACCCTTATTGAGAGGATGAAAAGATAAACTACAGACTGGGAGAAAAATGTTTGCAAGCCACGTATATGACAAAATACTAGTGTCTACAATATATAAAGACCTCTCAAAGTCTAACAGTAAGAGACAATTCCATTAGGAAATGGGCAAAATGCATAAACAGGCATTTTGCCAAAGATAATCCACAGATGGCAAATAAGCTTGTGAAAAGATGCTCAAAAGCAGTAATCATTAGGGGAATGTGATATTATTACATGCCGATCAGAACAACTAAAATAAGAAAGTGTGACAATGCCAAATGCTGTGGGGATGCAGAGAAACTGGATCCCTCATACATTCCTGGTTTGAATGTACAATGGTGTAGCCACTTTGTAAAATACTTGGGTAGTTCCTTTTAAACTTATTAATGAAATTACTTAGAATACCCAGCAATTGTACTCTTGGGCATTTATCCCAGAAAATGAAAATGTATTTTCACACAGAAATTTGGACAGGAATGTTTATTTATAATAGCTAAAACCTAGAATGGATCTAACGACCTTCAACGAGTGAATGTGGAAACACTGTGGTATATCCATACCATGGAACACACTGCTTGGCAAGAAAAAGGAATGAATATTGACACACACAGAAATATGGATGAATCTCCAGGGAACTAGGCTGAGTGAAGAAAAGCCAATTTAAAAGGACACATATTGTGGATTCCTTTTATATAACATTTATTAAATAACATAATTATAGAGATGGAGAACAGATTACTGGTTGCCATGGGGTAGGGATGGGATGGGAGTGGCTATAAGGGGGCAGCGTGAGGGAGACTTGTGGAGTGTCTTGATCCTGGAGACAGTTATATTCAGCTACATGTGATAAAATTGCATAGAGCTGCACACACACACATGCATGAGTGTACCTATAACTGGAGGAATCTAAGTAAGCTCCATGGACCATATCAATGTGAATCTCCTAGTTTTAATTACGCACTATTGTTATGCAATATGTTAGGCTTGAGGGAGGCAGAGTGAAGGGTGTATAGGACTCCTCGAAAATCTTTTGCAACTTGCTTTAAATCTATAATTATTTCAAAATAAAAAGGTAAAAAAGAAAGGCAAGCCAAAATTCAGAAGGGAAAAAAATCTAAATAGATTTTGTGTATCCAAAACACATAATGCTTACAACTCAGTAATAAGACAAACACAGCAAAAAAGGGCAGAAGAGTTGAAAGACCTTTTCCAGAAGAAGATATTCAGATGACCAGTAAGCACATGGAATAGTCTCAATATTACTCATCAGGGAAATGCAAATTACAACTGTAATGAGATATCACTCACTAAGTATCCACTAAAATGCTGACATTACTATGACTGACAATATGAAGTGTTGAAGAAAATGTGGAGCATGTTGGAATTCATATATACTGCGGGTAGCAGTATCAAATGGGCCCCACTGTGTGAAACATCTTGGTAGTTTCTTGTTAAGTTAAGCACATAGTTACCCTAAGACCCAATACCTCAGTACGGTTGACTTAATAATGCCTTCTATGTTTCCCCTCATTTGAGGCTGAGATCCTGCTCCTTTAACAACCCCCAACAGCCCAGCTTGGCTGAATGGCTCACCATTTACTTCTGGAATGGAATCTTCCATGTGAAAGCATTTTTCTTCTTGTCTCCTTTAGGTAACTACATACAAATCACTGACTCTCCTCGGACCAGGTTGGCTTCCTCTCAGGGTGCTCTCCTCTCACAGAGACTTCCTTCACTCCTGGTCTGTCCTCTCCTACTTTATCCTTCCAGTGTCTGGTTCAGGCAGCTCCTCCATCTGGAAGATTTCCCTGATTCCCCAGGCTGAGTCAGGCCTCCTGTGGATCCCCCAGTGTCCCCATGGTGTCACAGCACTGACTTGCTGCTTTGTCCCCCCTCCCCGGGGATTTCCTCTGGGTTGGGCCTTCCGTCCCTGGCTGGCTCAGAGTCCTCGCATCCTTGCTGCTGGGAATGCGGGGCCTGCCTCCTGCCCTAGGCTTGTCCTGAAGGACACTGGGGACTTCTACCCTGTGTGGGGGACTGAAACCTGCGTCCAGTCTCCCAAGCGGCCATACCTGTGTTTGGAAATGCAAGCTTGACAGGTGGGTTGGGCCTGGCGCTCGAGTTCAGGGCTGATTCGTTAAAAGGTTTTATGAAAGCATGCTAAATAGACCATGCAATTGCGAGAGTAAGTCCTTCTCTGGTGGAAATTACTCAGCCATTTGGTTTTTATTTTTGCAAAGGCGGTTCGGCCCTTTTGAACACTCACTTGATACGCCTTCGCTGCCAAAGCAACAGGAAGATATGCTTTGAATTCTCTGTAAAACCCCCATGTAAACACCAGGCTTACGGGTAATTGCAACAGAGCACCGGCTCCACTCCGGGAGCCTTCACATGGCCTGCCTTCCCTGACTACTGCGGGTAAACACACATTACCCTTGGGAGCCCCTGCCCACCCCCAAAACACCCACTCCCCAAAGCTGCAAGGGTTGAAAATGAGCCATTTGGGCCCCCACCCCAGACTGAGAGGCAGGGCTTCTGGAAGGGTTCTCTCTGTGGGGAAAGGGGGCTTCCAGCTTCTGGAGGCCTCTGGGGCCCCCATCTCTCGTGGTTAGCTCTGTTCATCCCTCAGCTCCGATCCACAAAGTCTAGTCCTGGGGAGCCTTCCCTGATTTGGCTCAGGTCTGAGCAACTCCTGCCCGGCTTCCCGATGGTGTCCAGCCTCCAGACTCATTCCTCCAGGCCCATCCTGCAGGCGCACCCACCTGGGCCTGCCCCTTCCAGCCTCAGCTCGGAAGACACTCCAGCCCTGTGCTTCCATGATGTGTGCCACCTTGGCTCACCTTGCCTGGCTCCTGGGGAGGCTTTTACCTGGGACCAGCCATTTGCAATTCTATTCAATACTCACCTCCTGCTATAACTCAGAGCAGCCTTTCCAGAACTCCCAGCTGCATGACTTTCTCTTGCTTCACAGCTTTCCTGAATCTTCTCAGGGTGATGTGTGTGGCCTTCGTCCGCACTGAACTGGATCATATCCGGGCTCTGGGTTGGGCCCTGTGCCTGCCTGGGAAGCCTTGGCCAGGGTGCAGGACTGTTAAATGGAAGTTTCAGCCAAAGTCCCCTGATACAGTACATGGGACATTCCAAAGGCAGATTTGAAATTCCTGCAACTCTGACCAGCAAGGTCCAGGGAAAGGGGTCAGTGTCCTGTGGGACCTGCAGGGGCTTGTCTCTGCCGTTGAGAGACCCCTGGCCTGGATGAGCAGAAGGGGTCACCAGGGGCTGCTGGACAAAGCTTTATCTCAAGGCCTGTGATAGCAACTGGTACAGGGACCCCACTTTGTCTCCTGAAGCCCAGGCTACTCTCTGGGTAGGCCTGATGGCTACCCCTGCCACACACGCTATGGTCAGAGCTGGATGCAGCATCAGGTTCCAGAGCAGAAACGACAGTGACAGTAGGGTGACTCCCCGCTCTCGGGACTTGGAGAAGTGTGGATGAGCTGGTGTCCATCCTGGGCAGGTATGGGGGTCCACTGGGCATATGTAAAGGGATAGAGGGGGCAAGCATGCCTGTATGAGATAGCCTCTGGTGAGCCATGTGTTTATACCTCCATGTACGCTGTGAAGAGTTGGACGCCGGGACCGAGAGAAGGGGTGTGTGCAGCCCACATCATGCGCTCCTTCACTTCACTCACTCATTCACTCGTCACCCCCCAGCAGCTGCTGGCCACTGGGCCCTCTGCTGGGCATTGCTCTGACCCAGTGTGAGTCTTTGAGGGGCCCAGGCTGGTGGGGAGGCTGACACAGAAATGCATGTGACCCCGCAGGCTGCCAGGAGAGGAGGCAGAAGTGGGGCTTCAGAGCCCAGAGGAGGCCCTGGAGAGGGGCTGGCCACGTGGGGGATGGTGTGATGGGTGATAATGTGCTCCAGGTGGGGGACAACACAAAGGCCTGGGTATGACAGCAGTGTGGGTGGAGGCTGCACGTGGTCAGGGGAGGAGCCTCTGAACTTGTTCATCCCCCTGTGGCACATAGGCAGGCCCATGGAACTTGGGGGGCCCCCTGGTCCAGCCTCCACCCAAGGCTGGCAGCTTCTGTCCTGCCCCAGCGCTGCCTGCCCCTGCTCATGTGCCAGCGAAGGGGCCCTCCCTCCACCTGGGCATTTCCCTCCATCCTGACTGAGCTCTCACTGGGAGGGTGTGCATCCCACAGCGCCATTGGGGTCTGAACTGGGCAGATGTTGAGGCGGGGGGCAGAGATGGGTCTTTGTGGGGCAGAAAAGGAGTTGCCAGTACTTGCGGGTCAGGCCGCTCTGTGGCTTGATGGGTCACAATGGACTCAGTCACGCAACCTCATTGTGTCTCAGTTTCCTCATCTGTAAAAAGATGGGGCTGTTCATCTCTAACTTGTAGCGCTGTGGTGAGCATTAAGTACAGTAATGTGTATGAAATTCTTACCTCCTCTGGGCATGTGATGGATGTGAGTTATTGGTACAATTATTGGTTCCGGAAATGCCCTCCTCATTCTTGAGCCAGTGCCCCCCCCCCCACCTCTCAGGTAACTGGGGCTGGAGGCCTTCTTGAAAAACCATGGGCACAGCTGGCCATAGGCATTGGTCCAGGTGACTCCTAGCCTGAGAGGCAGGGGCTCACTCCCACTGTCAGGGTCTCAGAGACTGACCTACATGGTGTCCCTGAGCGAGCCCCACCCTAAAAGCCCCCAAACTCTAGTGTTCTGGGATCTCTGCAGCCAAGGACAGACAGGGCCTTAGGGAGCAGACTTGACTCCATTATGGGGAACGCCAGTCATCCCATTCTGGTTTGAGTTTAAACCAGCTAGTTGGCTGTTCTGGGGAAGAATGGCTGATCCCCTGGCGTTGTGGCTGTGGCAGTGTGTGTCCTTCACCTTGGCTGACAGAGATTCCATCATCTGTCACCATCAACAATTGTCCCTTATCCCAATGAGGAGATAGAGGCCCGGAGGGGCTGTCTCCTCCTCAAGCAGACTCAAGACAAGGGTCTGAGTGCAGCAGTGAGTGGGCGGAGCCCCAGGAAACACCAGGAGAGGAGGGAGGAAGGGAGACAGGGAAGAAGGAGCCTAGCAAAGCATGTGTCACCTGGCCAGCCACCCTTGTGGGTGTCCATGTACAACTCCAACCTCAGTTTCCCCACCTGAGTGAGTTGGGGCACATCTACCTGCCACTCCTGTCAGCAAAGGGGCACTTTATCCTGGCACATTCCACCTGCCTGGCAGAGGCAGAGGCTCTGCAAAGGGTCCCAGCTCAAACCAGAGTGGTTGACACAGTGAAGGCTGATGAGTGTGGGTGGACAGGGCAGTGTCCGTGCAAGGACATAGGGTGGGTCCATCTCTCAAGGACATAGAGAATCCGGTTCCCTGTGACACCACCATGCCTAGCACTTGGCTTGGGCCAGAGAGGGAGTCCATACGTTCCAAGTGGGACCTAACTTGGAAGACTTGAATGGCTGGGGACCTCTAGAACCATCTGGAAGCTTCTTTGTCACAGGCCCAGCACATCTGAGGGGAGACCTCACTCCTTGATGGAACGTCAGCGGATTTGCAGTCACGTTGAACACCACCATTCAGTGTGCTGGGTGCCGGCCTGGGAGCTTTGCGGGCTCAGGACACTGCTGCCTCCGGCCAGATCCGTGAGGAGGTGGGTGGTGAAGGCAGAATCTAACCCGGCTTTACTCCTGGGCTCCAAACCCCACCCCACCCCACTTCTGTAAACCACCGAACTTCATTCTTGTGTGAAAAACTTCTCCATTCTGTCAGCAAATGTTTACTGAGTTCTAGTCTTGGTGACCAAGCTGGATGTGGCCCCAGTTTGCTGGAGCTTGAGCACAGGACTCAAAAAACAAGAAACCAGCAATGACATGCCTGGCTTGGGTGGGGTGAGGTGAGGGTGCAGCGAGGAGGGGTCCTGTGACAAGGAGAGCAAGGGAAGGCCACTCTGAGAAAGCGACTTTCCATCTGAGATAACAGCAGAAAAGGCCTGCGGCGAGTGCAAACCTGGGCAAGGAAGGGCCCTCCAGACTTTGGGAACAGCTTGCGCAAAGGTCCTTGGGTACAGCTGAGCTGGGAGTATCTGAGGGCTGAAAGGAATGACTCAGGAGGAGGGGGAGAGGGTATGAGAGCTGAGGTATGGAGCTGTCTTGAGGGCCTTGCTAGTCTTGAGTCTTGGGGAGGAAATGGGATGGAGGAATAAATGAACGGTCCATGGGGCGACCTCAAACCCAAACCCTCTTTACGCCCAGGCCACATTTGAGGTCTGCAGGGCTGGTCCCCCTGGGGACCTGGGCCAACCCCATGGCCAGCCGCTCTCCTCCCCCTCCAGCTCCCACCCTATGTTCTGGGATCCCTGTCAGGGAGCAGGGCGCAGGCGGTGTGGATCAAAAGGCCCCCGGGGGCTTGGCTTTGCCCATCAGGGAAACATCACATTGCTCTGGAATGAGGTGATTTCGAGCAGCCGATGCGAGGAAATGGGTATTTATGTAACAGTGGGCATGGTTTTTATTTTCCCTAATTTTCAGATTACTTTCGATTAGGCCTCTTCGGAGTAGAAAAGGCTTGAAGTGAAATAGATCCTGCCTAAATCATTATGGCCAGCCCGGCCCCAGGCTGCCTCTGCAGACAATTACCCCAGACCCTGGGGTTAGGGGGCAAACTCCAGGCCGGGGTACTTCCTCGGTGCTCGCAAGGCAGGGAGAGCCCAGGGCTCGGCCGCACGGCCTTTTGTGCTGTGTGGACACACAGCGGCCATTGATTCGGCCGTTCCTCTGGCCAGAGGGGCTGGGGGGAGGGAAAGAAGAGAAGTTAATTCCCACCAACATCTGGACTCTATCTCTTCTCCCCACCCCCAACTCAGGACAAGGCGGGGAGGGGGAGAAGGAAAAAGGAAAAAAATGCCCAGGCCAAATTCAAATGCTTTCATAAATTTTGCACCAGAAATGTTTTGACGTGAATATTTTTGTCAGTCTCCAGCGTTTGCCAAAAGAAACTCAACTCCACACGACAGCTCGAATATACTCTCTAGATGACTCTGGAGCCGCTGGGAGGCTGGGCAGGCTGGACCCCCAGCACCTGCGAGGCACGCGGGGCCTGGCGCCTGGCCTGGGGTGGGCAGCTGGGGAGGTGCTGGGGACCTGAGGCTCTGTGGGTGTGCGACCTTGAGGACGGCTGGTCTCTGTTGAGGGAAGGCCTGGTGGGCATCCCCAGGCCGGGGCGCTCTTCCCAATGTCCACCCATGAGGAAGGCCCACGACCCAGTCCAGCTGAGCCCAGGGCAAGTAGCTGCGAAGGACGCTGACAGGAGGTGAATTGAGGGATTGATTGAAAGCATGTTGATACCTCTGGAGGGAACCATACACATATCTTAATAGTGGGTTTCTTCTGCAAAATTGAAAAGAACAGTCACTTTTGATTTTCTTTTTTTCTCAACTATATTTTTTCCACTTTTCTACAATCAATATAAATTACTAAAAGTGTCATTTAAAAAATATATCTCTCTTTCTCAAACAATGTATATAGAATTGTCATATGATCTAATAATTCCACTTCTGGGTATATACCCCAAAGAATTGAAAGCAGGGTCTTGAAGAGATATTAGCACACCCATGTTCATAGAAGAATTATTCACAAGCCAAAAGGGGAAGCAACCCACTGATGTATGAATGGATAAACAAAATGTGGTATATCCATATAATGGAATACTATTCAGACTTAAAAAGGAAATTCTGACACAAGTTAAAACATGGTGAAACTTGAGAACATTATACTAAGTGAAATAAGGCAGTTACAAAAGAACAAATACTGTATGATTCCACTTATATGAGGTCCCTACAGTAGCCGGACTCATAGAGACAGAAAGTAAAAAGGTGGGTACCAGGGGCTGGGGGAGGAGGGAATGGGGAGTTAGTGTTTAATGAGGATAGAGTTTCAGTTTTCCAAGATGAAAATGTTTTGGAGATGGATGGTGGTGATGTTTGCACAACACAATGAATGTACCTAATGCTGCTCAATTGTCACTTAAAAATGGTTAAAATGCCAAACTTTATGTTATGTATATTTTACCACAATTAAAAATAATTTAACAGATATGTGTCCTCCTCCTTGCCAAATCAGTTCCGCCTGATGCAGTGGCCCTATCCAAAGGCATCCCCTGGGGGGCGGGGGGTGGTCTGGCTGGAACGTGCGTCCACGCTTGCCAGCCCTGTGGACTTGGTTTTTCTCATCTATAAAATGGGATGCTGCCTCTCCCCAGCACAAGGCTTTGAGAAGGATACCACAGTAGGTGTCCAGGGTCAACATGGGGGCACTAGGGACTGAGCTGGGTGGACACTGTCTCTGGACTGGCCTGGCTGTCAGGAGCTGGGTAACCCCCTGCTGACACCCAGAGCACCAAGAGCTTTCTAGAGGGGGCAAAGGAGATGGAACCCTGGGTTGGATTCTGAGCCTGCAGGTGGGAGGGTCATGGCCCCCAGTGGTGGATACAGCCCACAGCAGGCAGGCCAGCCAAGCCCCATCCTCACTCCAGGGCCCTCAGGTGGCTGTGGGGAGATGGTGGAAGTGGTGGCTAAAGGTAAGCTCCTAGCTTCTCCATACCTCAGTCTCCCCATCTGTAGACTGGGATGATGATGTCAACCTCAGGGGCATCTGTGAGGAGTGAATGAGAGCAGGTTGTGCTACACAGGAAGCACGCAGTACCCTGTGCTGGGTTATTAGGTTAGTACTTGCTTCAGTATCCAACATGTGCAAATGAGCAACAATATTGGCTGAAATAGTTTTTATCTGAAAAATGGGGATCCCATGTGCTCATTTGTTGTTTCTTCCAAACTACTCTACTGAACACCTGTTCTGTGGGCCTGGAACTGGGACAGGGCTGGCCCTTCCTGGGGGCTGCAGGCCAGGTAGGGGGGCAGGTGCAATGGGATGATCCCAGACAAAGAGGTCAAAGGGCAGGATGAGGCCACTGAGAACATGTACTTGCAGGCCTGAGGGGCAGAGGCTTCTGGAGAGGTACCACCTCAGGGGAGATGGAGGAATGGAGAAAGCAGTGTGGTAATAGCATTTGCCAGTCCCCCCATGCCTGAGTGGGCTGGCTCTGTGTTTGGCTGTCTGTCACATCTGGTCTCCAGCACTTCTCCTTATTATCTCATGGTCCCAGGACACAACCCTGGGCGCATTGGCCACATCCTACCTGAGATGGATTCTGTGTGGCCTGCAGGTTGATGCCAACATTGACTAATCAGGAGATGGGGTGGCTAGCTGTGTGGTTGTCTGGGACTTCCTCTAAAGGTTGTGGCTAGCTTGTACCTCGTGCCACGTGGGGCCACGTGGGGCCCCATGTGTGGCTCTGACCAATGAGGTAAGCAGAGGTGATGTGTCTCTTCTGGGTCTGAGCATTTGACTGCAAGGGGGAGGTCCTCCAGCTCTCTCTCCTTGGCATAGAGACATCTGGGATGGGGGATGCTCCTCTAGCCAGCACTGAATTGGACCAGTCCCCTAAATCCTCTCAACGAGTCACACGGGACAAAAATCATGGTAAATGATGGTGATCAGGGGCTCCTGCAGATTTTAAGGGACACAGACGATGAATGAGCAAGATAAAAATCTCTGTTGTTTCCAGCCACTGGGATTTGAGGTTTGTTACTATAGCAGAACCAAGACAATCTTGACTGCTACAGATATTTTACATAATTATCTGGATCTCTGGATTTTCTAGAAAAAGTTGGGAGCTCTGGCCACATGAGGCCCAAGTGCCCACATGGCCATGAGTGGATGGGCTGAGTGGCAGCTTTGTATGGGGGCAAGACTATTCCACTTTGCCTCAGGTTCCCCTTCACCCACTCATGATACCATTGTGGCATGGGAGTTTGCAGAGTCTCCCTATTACTGTGAACTCCTGCTCCAAGGAGAGGCTCTGAGACTTGGTCACCTTGATGTGTGAGGGAATGCTGCGCTGTAGGGACCTTTGCATCCAGTGCTTGGCAGCTTGGGATGGTAGGTGTTCATAATGCGTTTGCTACTAACAAACCCCTACACTCAAGGAATGACACAATCAGTGGGAGGGAGTTGCCCTCACAAGGAAGTCTGACCACACTCATGGCCATCTACTCCACTTCTGTTTGTCAGAGCAGGAAGATTCTACTGTAAGGGCTCAGAAGAAGATGGTAGGCACCTGCAATAAGAAGCTCCCAGGTGAACTGATCAAAGTCACACAGCTAGTGCGGGGAGGATGCGGCTGGCCCGAAGCCAATGCTTACATTTGCTCACAGCATTTCCTTATATAGCTCCCCAGGGGAACTGAAAGCTCTCCTGCTTCTCCACCTACTTTCCTCAAAGGTCATCAGGCTTCATAAGGTCTTCAAAAGATACTTAGTCTTACTCCTTTCCAGAAGAGAAATCATCTCTGTACACGCCACCAAGTGTCCAGATCCAAGAAAGTCCCTTGCTTTCCCTCATGGGTGTTCACTCTACTTTGGGAGCCTACTTCATTATACTTCCATCTTAACATTTCTGGAAGAAAAATATATCAGACCAAGAGAATGAACCTCTCTCAAGATGTCCACCTCAAGCACATGGAAAGAATCAGGCCAGCCACCAGTAAATCTCCCCCAAAGAAGTAGTATAGGCTGTACGTCACAGCAACTCAACAGAGCTCAGCTACAAGCCCCTTGAGGCAAAGATTCTGATCCTCCTTTTACTGATGCGGAAAATGCAGCACAGAAAGATGGAACAACTGGACCAAAGACATACAGTAAATTGGGGGTAAATACTGGAGCTAAACCTTCTGCTTCCAAATCCAGCATTTCTCTGGCCTCTGGCCTGATAAAGTCTCCTATTCCTAGAAATCAGGAAAAAAGATTCAGGCAGACCTAGATTTTATTATAGACTCTTCCATGTACTCTAACTATGAGACCTGGGCAAATCCCAGTGCCCCTCTGAGCCTTGGATTCTTTGTTGGTAACATGGGGCAAGCACACCCCATTCACAATGTGGGAAGATTAGTTCTGACTGTGTGAGGCTCATGTGTGGTTAGTTATATCCAGTCACTCATAACCCTGGGATATTTGTAGAGCTACTCCACTTGGAAAGCAGAGTCCCCTTTGTGAAATGTTAGGATTTCCATCTGGAAATAGAATGAGCATTTCTCCTTCACCTGAAAAATTAAGATTGTGAAAATAGGAGAAATTGCTGCCCTCCTTCAACTCTCTTCTTTGGGGATTAAATTATTCTTCTGTTTACTTTGGAAGTATACATATCCAGCCTAAGAGGACAGTTTGTATGGAGGCTGGATCAGGAAAGGCAATCAACTGTCGCTGTCAGGCCCGGAATAACAACCAGGCTGGCCTGCCTTCTCCCTCTCTTCCATTCCTTCCTCCTTCCCTCCCTCCCTCCCTCCCTCCCTCCCTCCCTCCCTCCCTTCCTTCCTTCCTTCCTTCCTTCCCTCCTTCCTTCCTTCCTCCCTTCCTTCCTTCTTTCCTTCCTTCCTTTCTCCCTCCCTCCCTTCCTTTCCTTTCCTGATTATATTTTATTGTGGCAGAATATACATAACATAAAATTTACCATTTTAACCATTTTTAAGTATACATCATTTTAAAGTGATGAAACTAATTACATTCACAATGTTGTATAACTATCACAAATATCTATCTCGAGAACTTTTTTATCATCCCAAACAAAAACTCTGTAACCTCTCAGCAATAACTTCCCATTCCTCACTCTGCCAGTCCCTGGTAACCACCTTTCTACTCTCTGTCTGAATTTGCCTGTTCTAGGTATCTTATATAAGTAGAATCATACAATATATGCCCTTTTGTGTCTGGCTTATTTCACTTAGCATAATGTCTTCAAGGTTCATTCATGTTGTAGCATTAACAACATTTCATTCCTTTTAATGGCTGAATAATATTTCATTGTGTGTATATATCACATTTGTTTATCCATTTACCTGTTGATGAACACTTGGGTTGTTTCCACCTTTTGACTATTGTGAACAGTGTTTCTATGCATGGGTGTACAAGTGTCTGAGTCTTTGCTTTCAGTTCTTTTGGGTATATGCTTAGAAGTGGAAATGCTGCATCATATGGTAATTCTATGTTTAACTTTTTGAGGAACTGCCTTACTATTTTCCATACTGGCTGGATCATTTCACATTCCTATCAGTAACGTGTGATATTTGCAATTTCTTCAAGTCCTCACCAACACTTGTTATTTTCCTTTTTTTTTTTTAAAAAAAATTGCCATCCTAGTAGGCATGAGATGGCATCTAATTGTGGTTTTGACTTGCATTTACCTAATGACTAATGATGTTGAGTATCTCTTCATGTGCTTATTGGCCATTTGTATATCTTTTAAAAATATGCCTATTCAACCCTTTGCCCATTTATGAATTAGATTGTTTAATTTTTGTTGTTGAGTGGTAGGAGTTCTTTATATATTTTGGTTATGAATACCTAATCAGAGATCTGATTTGCAAATATTTTCTCCCATTCTGTGGGTTGTCTTTTCACTCTCCTGACTGTGTTCTTTGATGCACAAAAGTTTTTAATTTTGATGAATCCAATTTATCTATGTTTCTTTTGTTGCCTATGTTTTTGGTGTCATAACTAAGGAATCATTGACAAATCCAATGTCATGAAGATTATTCTCTATGTTTCCCACTATGAATTTTATAGTTTCAACTCATGTTTAGGTCTTGACACATTTTGAGATAATTTTTTTTATAGGGGGTAAAGTAAGGGTACAAATTCATTATTTTTCATGTGGATATGCAATTTTCCCAGTACCACTTGTTGAAAAAACTTTTTCCCACTGAATGGTCTTGGCAACCTTGTTGAAAATCATTTAATCAAATATATGAGGGTTTATATCTAGGGTATCCATTTTATTCCATTGGTCTATATGTCTGTCATTATGCCAGATCACACTATTTTCATCACTGTAGGGTTTTTTTAGTAAGTTTTGAAATTAGGAAGTGTGAATCCTCCAACTTTGCTCTTCTTTTTCAATATTCCTTTGGCTATTTGTGTTATTTGAGATTCCATATGAATTTTAGAGAGGGTTTTTCTATTTCTACCAAAAATGCTGTAGATTTTTTTAATAGAGGTTGCATTGAATCTGTAGATCCCTCTCGGCAGCATTGTGATCTTGACAATATTAAATCTTTCATTTCATGAATATGGAATGTCGTCTTTACATCTATGTCTTCTTTAATTTCTTTCAGCAAAGATTTGTAGTTTTCAGTGTACAAGTCTTTTGTATACTTTGCTAAATTTATTCCTAAGTATTTTATTCTTTTTCGATGCTATTGTAAATAGGATTATTTTCTTAATTTCCTTTTCATTGTTAGTGTATAGAAATACAACTGATTTTGGCCTATTGTTTTGATATCTTGCAACTTTGTTGAATTCACTTATTAGCTCTGACAGCTTTATTTGTGTGTAGAGTCTTTAGTGTTTTCTACATATAATATAATTTCATATTTGAACAGAAATAATTTTTTTACTTCTTCCTTTCTTATTTGAATACCATTTATTTCTTTTTCTTGCCTAATTGCTCTGACTAGAATTGCCAGCATTATGTTCGTTGTTGTTGTTTTTATTGAAGAATAGATGGCATACACTATTATATTAGTTTCAAGAGTACAACATAGTGTATTTGTATTATTCATAGTGTATTCATTTGTGTATTTCCCTGATGATTAGTGATTCTCAGCATTATTTCATGTGTCTGTTGGCCATCTGTATGTCTTTCTTTGAAACCTAACTATTCAGGTCCTCTGAATATTTTTTAATTGGATTGTCTCTTTTTGATATTGAGTTCTGTGAGTTTTTGGTATATTTTGGGTATTAGCCCCTTATCATAGATATGATTTGCAAATATTTTCTCCCATTAAGTTGCCTTTTCATTTTGTTGATTGTTTCCTTTGCTGTACAGAGACTTTTATATTGATGTAGTCCCATTTGTTTATTTTTGCTTTTGCTGCCCTTGCCTGAGAAGACAGATCCAAAAAATATTGCTAAGACCAGTGTCAAAGAGTGTACCACCTATGTTTTCTTCTAGGAGTTTTATGGTTTCAGATCTTACATTTAGGTCTTTAATCCATTTTGAGTTTATTTTTATATATGGTGTAAGAAAGTGGCTCACTTTCATTCTTTTGCATGTAGCTGTCCAGTTTCCACAACACCATTTATTGAAGTGATTCTCTTTTCCCTGCTTTATATTCTTGGCTCTTTTGCCATAAATTAATTGACCATACAAGCATGGATTTGTTTCTGCGCTCTCTATTCTATTCCATTGTCTGTTTTTGTGCCAGTATCATACAGTTTTGATTACTATAGCTTTGTAGTATAGTTTGAAATCAGGGCACATGATCCCTTCAGTTTTGTTCTTTTTCCTTAAGATTGCTTTGGCTATTTGGGGTCTTATGTGATTCCATACAAATTTTAGGATTATTTGTTCCAGTTCTGAGAAAAATGTCATTGTTATTTTGACAGGGATTGCACTGAATCTGTAGGTGGCTTTGGGTAGTATGGACATTTCCAATAATTCTTCCAATCCATGAGCATGGTATATCTTTCCCTTCATTTGTTTTGTCTTCAGTTTCTTTCATCAATGTCTTATAGTTTTCAGAGTATAAGTCTTTCATTTCCTTGGTTAAATTTATTCTGAGGTATTGAATTCTTTTTGATGAAATTGTAAATGGGATAGTTTTCTTTTTTCTTAATTTCTCTTTCTGACAGGTCATTATTAGTGTATAGAAGTGCAACCAATTCATGTGTACTGGTTTTTTATCCCCCAACATTACTGAATTAATTAGTTCTAACAGTTTATTGATGGAGTCTTTAAGGTTTATATATATAGAATCATGTCATCTGCAAATAGTGACAGTTTTACTTGTTCCTTTCCAATTTGGATGGCTTTTAACATTTTCTTGTCTCATTGCTATGGCTAGGACTTATACTACTATGTTGAGTAAAAGTGGCTATAGTAAGTATCCTTGTCTTATTCTTGATCTTGAGAGAAAGCTTTCAGCTTTTCACCATTGAGTATGATGTTAGTTGTGGGTTTGTCATATATGACCTTTATTATGTTTAGGTATGTTCCCTCCATACCCACTGTGTTGAGAGTTTTTATCATAAAATGATGTTGAATTTTATCAAAAGCTTTTTCTGCATCTATTGAAATGATCATATGGTCTTCAATTTGTTAATGTGGTGTATCATATTGATTTATTTGCAGATATTGAAAAAATCCTTGCATCCCTGGAATAAATCCCAATTGATCATGGTGTATGATCCTTTTAATGTACTGTTGGAGTCAGTTTGCTAGTATTTTGTTGAGGATTTTTGCATGTATATTCATCAGTGACATTGGCCTGAAATTTTCTTTTTTTGTGGTATCTTTGTCTGGTTTTGGTATCAGGGTCATGATGGCCTCATGGAATGAATTTGGGATTGTTCCTTCCTCTGCAGTTTTTTGGGATAGTTTCAGAAGGATAGGTGTTAACTCTTCTCTAAATGTTTGTTAGAATTCACCTGTGAAGCCATCTGGTCCTGGAATTTTATTTGTTGGGAGTTTTTAAATTACTGATTCAATATCATTACTGGTAATTGGTCCATTCATATTTTCTATTTCTTCCTAGTTCAGTCTTGAGAGATTGTACATTTCTAAGAATTTGTCCATTTCTTCTAGATTGTCCATTTTATTGGCACATAGTTGTTCATAGTAGTCTCTTATGATCCTTTGTATTTCCGTGGTGTCATTTGTAACTTCTCCTTTTTCATTTATGATTTTATTGATTTGGACCCTTTCCCTTTTTTTCTTGATGAGTCTGGCTAGAGGTTTATCAATTTTGTTTACCTTTTCAAAGAATATGCTTTTAGTTTCATTGATCTTTTCTATTTTTTTTAAGCCTCTATTTCATTTATTTCTGCTCTGATGTTTATGACTTCTTTCCTTCTATTAACTTTGGGTTTTGTTTGTTCTTCTTTTTGTAGTTCCTTTAGGAGTAAGTTTAGATTGTTTATTTGAGATTTTTCTTATTTCCTGGATTGCCATAAACTTCCTTATTAGAACTGCTTTTTCTGTGTCCCATAGATTTTGTAACATTGTGTTACCATTTTCATTTGGGGCCAATAGCAGGGTCACAGTGCAAGACAGCTCAGACCTGGGCTTTCTGATCTGGGGCCCAAATCCCTAAGAAGCATCACTCCTGCTGCCCATTCTACTCTATAGTGGACCGTCAGCACGGCCTGTGTATCCTGGGCCCTGGTACCTCACATTGCTGAGCCTTCCCGCAGCCTTGCTGTTCAGCATCTTCCCACCTGGAGGGGTACTTCTCTCAGTGCGTCTCCTCTGCCCATCATGGCCTCACCTGTGAAGCTGCTCCTGGTCCTCAGTGTGAGGGTGATTCATGGCTGGACCTGATGCTATCATGACAGTATATGTGTGTGCACATGCACGCTCACAAATGTGCATTGTTCTGGCATGTGGTACCAGAGCTCCATAATATTCTCATAGAGGTCTGTGAGCCTCAGGTGTTTAGCTCCCATTCCCATCAGGGTTCAGGCTCAGAGCAGCCTAGACCCCCTCCCTCCACAGGGCTCACACCATATGCAGCTTTGACACTGCAGCCATCACACTGTGTGTTTGTGGGGTCTATTTTCTGGGGTGTTAGAGATTTGGGGGCAAGTTCCCATGATTGTCTCCTTAGCGGACCCAAGTGATGGAACCTCAGCCTGATTGTTTAAGCAGATTCTAATGTTTTCCTGGGACCAGCTTCCTAACAGGCATTTTTGGTTGTGGTTGTTTTTTAACTGGGTTTTAATTAAAAATTTTTTTTCTTATAAAAGCCTTTATTACATATAATATATATATGTATGTATATATGTGTATATATATGTGTGTGTATATACACACACACACACACACACACACACACACATATATATTCTTTTTCATAGTCTTTTCCTGTTTAGGTTGTTACAGAATATTGAGCAGATTTCCCTGTGCTATACAGTAGGTCCTTGTTGGTTATCTATTTTAAATATAGTATTGTGTATATGTTAATCCCAAACTCCCAGTTTATCCCTCCCCCCCACCTTTCCCCTTTGGTAACCATAAGTTTGTTTTCTAAGTCTGTGAGTCTGTTTCTGTTTTGTAAATAAGTTCATTTTTATACTTTTTAAAGATTCCACATATAAGCAATATCATATGATATTTGTCTTTCTTGGTCTGATTTACTTCACTTAGTGTGATAATCTCTAGGTCCGTCCATGTTACTGCAAAGGACATTATTCATTCTTTTTAATGGCTGAGTAATATTCTATTACTCATTACACATCTTCTTTATACATTCAACTTCATTACACATCTTCTTTATACATCCATCTGTCAATGGACATTTAGGTTGCTTCCATGTCTCGGCTATTGTAAACAGCGCTGCAGTGAAAATTGGGGTGCATGTATCCTTTCAAACCATGGTTTTCTCCAGATATATGACCAGGAGTGGGATTGCTGGATCATATGGTAACTCTATTTTTAGGTTCTTAAGGAACTTCTGTACTGTTCTCCACAGTGGCTGTACCAATTTACATTCCCGCCAACAGTGTAAGAGGGTTCCCTTCTCTCCACACCCCCTCTAGCATTTGTTATTTGTAAACTTTTTAATGATGGCCATTCTAACCAGTGTGAGGTAGTACCTCATTGTAGTTTTGATTTACATTTCTCTAACAATTAGTGATGTTGAGCATCTTTTCATGTGCCTATTGGCCATCCGTAAGTCTTCTTTGGAGAAATGTCTCTTTAGGTCTTCTGCCCATATTTTGATTGGGTTGTTTGTTTTTTTGATATTGAGCTGAATGTTTATTTCAGAGATTAATCCCTTGTTGGTCGCATCATTTGCAAATATTTTCTCCCATTCTGTGGGTTGTCTTTTTGTTTTGTTTATGGTTTCCTTTGCTGTGCAAAGCTTTTAAGTTTAATTAGGTCCCATTTGTTTATTTTCGTTTTTATTTCCATTACTCTAGGAGACAGATCAAAAAAGATATTGCTGTGATTTATGTCAAAGAGTGTTCTGTCTATGTTTCCCTCTAAGAGTTTTATAGTATCAGGTCTTACATTTAGGTTTTTAATCCATTTTGAGTTTATTTTTGTGTATGGTGTTAAAGAATGTTCTAATTTCATTTTTTTAAATGTTGCTGTCCAGTTTTCCCAGCACCGTTTATTGAAGAGACTGTCTTTTCTTCATTGTATAGTCTTGCCTCCTTTGTCATAGATTAATTGACCTTAGGTGCACGGGTTTATTTCTGGGCTTTCTATCCTGTTTCATGGATCTATATTTCTGTTTTTGTGCCTGTACTATACTGTTTTGATGACTGTAGCTTTGTAGTATAGTCTGAAGTCAGGGAGTCTGATTCCTCCAGCTCGATTTTTCTTTCTCAAGATTGCTTTGGGTATTCGGGATCTTTTGTGTCTCCTTATAAATTAAAAAATTTTTTGTTCTAGTTCTGTGAAAAATGCCATTGGTAATTTGATAGGGATTTCAATGAATCTGTACATTTCCTGGGGTAATATAGTAATTTTGACAATATTAATTCTTCCAATCTAAGAACATGGTATATCTTTCCATCTGTTTGTGTCATTTTCGATTTCTTTCATCAGCATCTTGTGATTCTCAGAGTACAGGTCTTTTGCCTCCATAGGTTTTTTTTTTTTAATATACTAAAATATTTTATTTTTTTAAAAACTTTTAATTTTATACTGAAGTATAGTTGATTAACAATGTTGTGCTAGTTTCATGTGTATAGCAAAGTGATTCAATTATACATATACATGTATCTATTTTTTTTCAAATTCTTTTCCTATTTATGTTGTTACATAATATTGAGCAGAATTCCCTGTGCTATACAGTAGGTCTTTTTGATTATCCATTTTAAACATAGCAGTGTGTGCATGTCAATCCCAAACTCCCTAACTATCCCTCCTTACCACCGTTCCCCCTTGGTAACCATAAGTTCATTCTCTAAGTCTGTGAGTCCATTTCTGATTTGTAAATAAGTTCATCATACTGAGTGACGTAAGTCAGAGAAAGAGAAATATATGATATTGCTTATATGTGGAATCTTAAAAAAAAATGATACAAATGAACTTAGGTAGGTTTATTCCTAGGTATTTTATTCTTTTTGGTGCGATGGTAAATGAGATTTTTTTAACTGAAATATATTTGACATATACCATTGTATAAATTTAAGGTGTACAACATATTAATTTGATACATTTATACATTGTAGCAAGGTTGCCAATGTAGGGATAATTAGCACCTCTGTCACATCACATAATTATCATTTCTTTTTAGTGATTTGGATAATTAAAGTCTAATCTCTTAGCAGGTTTTATGATATAATACAACATTGTTGTCTATATTCACCTCATTGTGCATTAGATCTCCAGGGCTTATTTACTAACTCATTGCAAATTTGTACCCTTAAACAACAGCTGTTTTGCCCCCCACCCCCATCCCCTGGTAACTATTATTTTACTCTCTGTTTTTATGAGTTTGGCTTTTGTAGGTTGTACATGTATGTGATATCATACAGTATTTATTTTTCTTTGTCTGATTTACCTCACTTAGTATCACACCCTCAAGTTCCACCCATGTTGTCACAAATGGCAGGATTTCCTTCTCTCTCATGGCTGAATAATATTCCATTGTATATATACATATTCCACCTCTTTACTCATTTATCCATTGATGGACACTATACTTCCAATACTATAAATTTTGCTGTAAGCTCTATTTTAGCTGCATCCCACAAATTTGAATATGATATGTTTTTATTTTATTTAGTTAAATGTATTTTTGAATTTCCTTTGAGAATTTCTTTTTGTCCCATGGATTATTTAGAAGTGTATTGTTTCATTTTTAAGTGTTTAGAGATATTTCTGTTATCTTTCTCTTA
Organism: Eubalaena glacialis; assembly: GCF_028564815.1. NCBI lineage: Eukaryota > Metazoa > Chordata > Mammalia > Artiodactyla > Balaenidae > Eubalaena > Eubalaena glacialis. The sequence goes on along the minus strand of NC_083724.1, from coordinate 99,755,796 downwards.
TTGATTTCTAGTTTGATTCCATTCTGGTTAGAGAACACACTCTGTATGATATTAATTTAAAAAAAATTAATTTATTTATTTATTTTTGGCTGTTTTGGGTCTTCATTTCTGTGCGAGGGCTTTCTCTAGTTGTGGCAAGCAGGGGCCAGGCCACTCTTCATCACGGTGCACGGGCCTCTCACTATTGCGGCCTCTCTTGTTGTGGAGCACAGGCTCCAGACGCGTAGGCTCAGTAGTTGTGGCTCACGGGTCTAGTTGCTCTGCGGCATGTGGGATCTTCCCAGACCAGGGCTCAAACCCGTGTCCCCTGCATTGGCAGGCAGATTCTCAACCACTGCATCACCAGGGAAGCCCATGTATGATATTAATTTAAAAAAATTTGCTGATGATTGTTTTATGGCCCAGGATATTGTCTATCTTTGTTAATGTTTTATAGGTACTTGAAAAGAATGTGTGTTCTGCTGTTGTTGAGTGGAGTGGTCTATAAATCTCAGTTAGATTATGGTGGTTGGTTTTATTGTTAAGTTTTTCTGTATTCTTGCTGATTTTCTGTCTAGCAATATATCAATTGCTGAGTAAATGTTGTTGAAGTTCCCAACTATAATTTCAGATTTTTTCCATTTCTCTTTTAAGGTCTATTGGTTCTTGCTTCATGTATATTTTGAGGTTCTGTTGTTTTGTGCATGCACATTTAGGGTCATTATGGCTTCATGGTAGATCAATCCTTTAATTGTTATGTAATGTCCCTCTTTCTCTTTAGTATTTTTCTTTTCTCTGTTAATATTCAAATAGCCACTCCTACTTTTTAAAAATAATAACATTTTCATGGTCCATCTAGTTCTATCATTTACTTTACAATCTGCCTAAGTTGTTGTATTTGAATTGATTTTCTTGTGGTCAGCATACTGTTGGAATCACAATTTTATCCACTCCATCAATTTCTGTCTTTTAACTAGTGTATTTAGACCATTTACATTTAAGATAATTACTGATAATATTATGACTAAAGTCTGACAGTTTATTTTGTTTTCTGTTTGTTTATTTCTTTTATTTTTCAGTCCTCTGTTTCTCTTTTAATATCTTTCTGTGGATTATTTCAACATTTTTTAGTATTCTCTTTTGATTTATGTATAGTGTTTTTGAATATATTGTGAGGTGTAGAAAACTTAATTTCCTTTATGTTTTTTACCTTCCCCATTTAAAAAATATATCTTTAGTATTTCTTCTTCATACATTGAGCACCACATCAGATTATATTATAATTTTGATTCAATCATCAAATATGATTTAAAAACTCATGAGAAGTAAGATAGTCTTTTACATTTACTCCTATTTTTACCCATGTTAATGTTGTTCTTTCCTTTCTGACATTCCAGACATTTTTCTTTCCCCATTTCCTTTCTGTTTACAGAGCTTTCTTTAGCCATCATTTAAGAGAATGTCTTATAACAGTAAATTTTCTTAAATTTCTTTTATCCTTCATTGCTTGAAGGACAGTTTCATTGGATTTGGCGTTCATGGTTGACAGTTCTTTCAGTACTTGAAAAATGTGCCTACATAGTTCCTGATGAGAAATCTGCTTTAATTCAAATTTATGTTTCCTTATAAGTAAGGTGTTTTTTCTCTCTGGTCATTTTCAAGATTTTTTCCTATATTTACAGTTTTCAGAATTTTAAATATGTTGTGTTGTAGCGTGGATTTCCTTAGGCTTACCTTATTTAATATTTGCTCACATTGAATATACAGGTTGGTATCTTTAAGTTTAGTAGGTTTTCAGCTATTAGTTCTTCAAATATTTTTTCGTCTGTCTTTTGCTTCTTTCCTTTTAAGACTACAATGAAAATGAATGTTAGCTCTTTTCTTATTTTCTCACAGGTCCTTGAAACTGTTCTAAATTTTTTTTCTGTCCATTTTCTCTCTGTTGCTCAGATTGTGTAAATCCTCTTAATCTGGCCTCAAATTTACTGATTCTATCATCTATGATCTCCACTCTACTACTGAGCCCTACCATGTGTTTTTCATTCTAGTTGTTGTATTTTTCTATTCTATCATTACCATTTTGTTCTTTTTCATAACTTTTACTTCTTGAATGATATTTTCTGTTTTTAAAATTTGTTTCAAGAGAATTTATAATTGCTTGTTGAAGCATTTTTATAATGGCTGCCTTTAAATCCTTGTCAGATAATTTCAATATCTGAGTTATGTCAGTGTTGTTATATGTTGCTTGTCTTTTTAATTTATGTTGTGATTTTCCTGGATCTTGGAATGACAAGTGATTTTTTGTATTGTATTTTGGACATCTTACATATTATGAGACTCTGGATTCTACTTCATCATCTTCTTCTTTTTTTTTTTTTAAGCAGGTAGTCCTCCTGTTCATCTGTAGTACAAAGGTCAGGTAGGTGTGTATGTGTATTTCCCCACTGAACCTTGCTGATAATTTTTTAGCTGAAGTGTGGTACCAATCAAAGCACTCTTTGTGAGCAGGGACAACTCCTGCTGGAGTTGATCTGAGGGAAGGAGAATTAGAAGGCTGGCTCACACTGCTTTGTTGCTGCAGGGTGGGAGCACAAGTTTAGTTCCCTACTGGGCCTCACCAACACCAAGAGTCAGGGGAAAGTAAAGTGTTTATTTACCCTGACTTGTACTGCCTTGTTCAGTCTTACTGATGCTGTGAGGGATGAAACCTCAGCTTTCTAGACTCTACTTGTGGGAGCATCAAAGTACTGCTTGCTTCTGCTGGGCAAGTGATGGAAGATGAACAGCTTACTTGATCCCACCAAAACTCGCCTGCTGCCTGCTTCTATAGGAAGGGGATGGAGGATCAACTTCCTTTCAGCCCAACTGAAACCACAGAGGTGGGATTGGTGCAGACCTCCTCTTTGTCTTTGGCTGGAGTAGGGTGGGTGTTGCCTAAAAGGATTCCTATTGTTAGGCCACACTCTTCTGGTTTTTTGGCTAGGGAGAACAGGCTTTTAAATTTTTAATATTTTATGTTTTTAATTGTGTTAAAATCACATAACATAAAATTTACCATTAGTGACATTTAGTACATTCACAATGTTGTACAACCATCACAACTACCAAATTCTAAAACATTCCCATCACCCTAAAAGGAGACTCCCATATCCATGAAGCAATCAATCCCCATTCAGTCCTCCCCCTGCCCTGGCAACTACTAATTTGCTTTCTGTCTCTCTGGATTTACCTATTCTAGACGTTTCATACAAATAGAATAATACCATGTGTGGCCTTTTGTGTCTAGTTTCTTTCATTTAGTATAGTGTTTTCAGGGTTCATCCATGTTATAGCATGTGTCAATATTATGTTCCTTTTTATGGTTAAATAATATTCCTTTGTATGGATATGCCACATTTGCTTATCCATTCATTGGTTGATGGACATTTGAGATGTTTCCACTTTGGGGTTTTTGTAAATAGTGTTGCTATGAACATTTGTGTACAAGTTTTTGTTCAAACAAACAGCCATTTTCTATTATTTTGGGTATAAACCCAAGAGTGGACTTGCTGGGTCATATGGTAATACTATGTTTAATTTATTGAGGAAACACCAAGTTATTTTCCATAGTGGCTACACAATTTTACATTCTACTAATAATGTACAAAATTTCAATATCTCTCTATCCTTGTTAACACTTGTTAGTTTCTGGGCTATAAAAAAAATAGGCATCCTAGAAGATGTGAAGTGCTATCTCTTTATTAGTTTGACTTGCATTTCCCTAATGACTACAGATGTTGAGCATATTATCATGAGTTTGTTGGCCATTTGTTTATCTTCTTTGAAAAAATGTCTACTCAGATCTTTGGCCTGTTTTTTAATTGGGTTATCTTTTCATTATTGAGTTGTAGGAGTTCTTTATTTATAATAGATATTAGACCCTTATTAGATATATGATTTACAAATATTACCTCTCATTCTGTGGTTTATCATTTCACTTTCTTGATAGTGTCCTTTGATGCACAAGTTTTTAATTTTGATGCAGTCCAATTTATCTATTTACTTTTTTGTTGCTTGTGTGGAATAGGCTTTGTGTGTGTGTGTTTTTGTGTGTACTCATTGGTAGCCTGTTAAGACTAAACCGCTGATAATATGAATATCCTGATTTACATGGAAGACAACTGAAATCCAGTGAAGCTAAAGCCATTCTGCTGGTAGATGGTGGAACCAGGGTTTGAACCCGACAACCTGGCTGTGGAGCTCTTCTATCTTTTGGACACAATTACTGAAAGCTTAACTTCTGGTCCCCAGTGCCACAAAAATGATAGGCTTCTACACAACAGCATTCTTTGTGTAAAAAACAGCTATCTTACTTTTAGGAAACCAATTAGGACTATCAGAACACTCGGGTTAGTCACAACAATACAATAAAATGTCATGCTATATAAAGGTCTCAGCCTAGAAATTTCACAGTAGTTACCCACACGCTAATGTTTAAGACACTGAGAGGTAGGTGATGCAGGATAGACATTCTTGGAACTACATTTGCAGTGTGCCTAAGTCATCTAATTTGATCTGAATCTAGTCCAAATAGGTTTAACTCTCTAAGGGAGAAACAGACCATCAGGGTGTTCATCAAAGTTGGCTTAAAACAAAACAAATCAGCCAAGATGGTGGAGTAGAAAGACCCTGAGCTCACCTCCTCTCATGAGCATACCAGAACCACAACTATCTGTAGAACGACCATCTATGAAAAAGACTGAAACCTACAAGAAAAGATCTTCTACAACTAAAGACATGAAGAAACCACAGTAAGATAGGTAGGAGGGGTGGACTTGTGATATAATCAAGTCACATACCCTGGGTGGGTGACCTACAAACTGAAGAACAATTATAGTGCAGAGGTTCTCCACAGGAGTCAGTGTTCTGTGTCCCATGTTGGGCTCTCCAGCCCATGGGTCCTGTACCAAGAAGACAAGCCTCCAGAGCATAGGCTTTCAAGGCCAGTGGGGCTTAATTTCAGGAGCCTCAAAGGACTATGGGAAATAGAGACTTCATTTTTAAAGGACACGCACAAATTCTCATGCACTCTGGGATTCAGGGAAAAAATCAGTAATTTGATAGGAGCCTGAGCTAGCCCTACCACTGGCCTTGGAGAGTCTCCCAGTTAGGCAGGGAGTGGTTGCTGCTCACCCTGGGGACATAGACATTGGCAACAGCCATATTTGGGAGCTCATTCTACCATATGGAAGTTGGTGCTGGTGGGTGCCATTGTGGGATCCTCCCTCTAGCTCATTAGTGCCAAGAACTGGCCCAACCCAACAGCCTATAGGCAGCAGTGCTAAGACACTTCAGGTCAAACAACTGAGTGGGAGCACAGCCCCACTCATCAGCAGACAGGTTGCCTAAAAAATTCCTGAACCCACTGCCACACCTAGACATGCCTCTACACATGACCTTGCCCACCAGAGGGCCAAGATCTAGCTCCACCCACCAGGGAGCAGGCAATGCTAGCCTCTAGACCAGCCTCACTCACCAGTGGGCAGACACCAGAACTAAGAGCACAACAATCGCATAGCTTGCAGACCTAGCCCACCCACAGGAGGCCAGACCCTACCCTGGGGCAGCTGGGCCCCACCCCTGCTTACTAGCAGGCCAACACAAGCTTCAGGACCCAACTGTGTCAGGAACTCCCCCCACACACACACAGCAATCTGACACCAGCTCTGCCTACCAGTGAGCTAATGGTAGCCATGGGACCCTGGTGTTCTGCCTTAGTTGCCTCATGATCAGTCCTCACTAACCAGCAGCCAGCAGCATCCACACAAGGCAGGGCTTGGCAATCAACTGGGCTAGGGACCAACCAAGCTTACGATACTACCCATATAGTCAACCCGCCACAACAGAAGGATCCACACATTCCTCTTAGGGGAATCCCTAGAGCATATAGCTTGGGTGATGAGAGGGGATGTGCAGCTGGGATACACTGGACTTCTTCTACAGAGAAGGCCACTTCTCCAGGTCAAGAAACATAACTAACCTACTACATACATAAAAATACAAATAGCAACTGACAAAATGAGGTGGCAGAGGATCATATTTCAGACAAAGGAACAAGGTAAAACCCGAGAAGAAGAACTGAGTGAAGTGAAGATAGGCAATCTACCCAAGAAAGCGTTCAGAGTAATGATCCTAAAGATGAAGAAAGAACTCAGGAGAAGAATGGATGCACAGAGTGTGAAGTTAGAAGTTTTTAACAAAGAGTTAGAAAATGTGAAGAGCAACCAAACAGAGATGAAGAATAGAATAACTGAAATGAAAAATACACTACAAGTAATTATCAGTGGACTAAATGATACACAGAAACAGATCAGTGAACTGGAAGACAGAGTAGTAGAAATCACTGCTGCTGACAGAAAAAAGAAAAAAGAATGAAATGAAATGAAGACAGTTTAAGAGAATTCTGGGACAACATCAAGCCCACTAACAGTTGCATTATAAGGGTCCCAGAAGGAGAAGAGAGAGAGAGAGAGAGAAAGGGGCTGAGAACATATTTGAAAACATAGTAGCTGAAAACTTCCCTAAGCAGTGAAAGGAAGCAGTCACCCAAGTCCGGGAAGCACAGAGAGTCCCATACAGGATGAACCCAAAGAGGAATACACCAAGACAAATTGTAATTAAAATGACAAAAATTGAATATAAAGAGAAAATATTTAAAAGCAGCAAGGGAAAAGCAATAAGTTACATACAAGAGAGCTCCTGTAAGGTTAAAAGCTGACTTTTCAGCAGAAACTTTGCAGGCCAGAAGGAAGTGTCACAATATATTTAAAGTGGTGAAAAGGAAAAACCTATAACCAAGAATACTCTACCCAGCAAGGCTCTTGTTCAGATTTGATAGAGAGATCAAAAGCTTTACAGACAGGTAAAAGCTAATAGAGTTCAGCACCACCAAACCAGCTTTACAACAAATGTTAAAGAAACTTCTCTAGGTAAAAAAGAAAAGGCCACAACTAGAAACAAGAAAATTACAAAATAAATAAGCTCACCTGTAAAGGTAAACATGCAGTAAAGGTAGGAAATCATCCACACACTAAGCTATTAGGGTGGTTAAAAGACAAAAGTAATAAAATCATCTATAACCACAATAAGCAGTCAAGGGATATACAAAGAAATTAGATGTAAAATATGATATCAAAAACAGTAATCATGAGGGGATAAGAGCACAAATTCAGGGTTTTAAAAACTTTTGAAATTAAGAGATCGGCAACTTAAAAAAATTATATATATATATATAATTACATATATATATATATACACAGAGACCGCTATATAAAAACTCCATGGTAACCACAAACCAAAAATCTATAATTAATATACACACAAAAAAGAAATCCAAACATAACACTAAAAATTGTCATCAAACCACAAGAAAACAAAAGAAGAAGAAAGGGGGAAAAAAAGACTTACAGAAACAAACCCAAAACAATTAACAAAATGGCAATAAGAACATGCATATTGATAATTACCTTAAATGTAACTGGACTAAATACTCCAACCAAAAGTCAGAGTGGTTGAATGGATACAAAACCAAGACCCATATATATGTTACCTGCAGGAAACTCACTTCAGATCAGAGACACACAGAGACTGAAAGTGAGAGGATGGAAAAAAGGTATTCCACACAAATGGAAATAAAAAAATAGCAATACTTATATGACAAAATAAAGACTGTTACAAGAGACAAAGAAGGACACTACATAATGATCAAGGGATCAATCCAAGAAGACAATATAAAAGTTGTAAATATATATGCACCTAACATAGGAGCACCTAAATATATAAGGCAAATATTAACAGACAAACAAGGAAAAATTGACAGTAACACAATACTAGTAGGAGACTTTAACACCTCACTTACATCAATGGACAGATCATCCAGACAGAAAATCAATAAGAAAACAAAGGCCCTGAATGACACATTAGACCAGATGGACTTAACTGATATATATATATATATAGTCAGATATATATATATATATATATATATATATATATATATATAGAGAGAGAGAGAGAGAGAGAGAGAGAGAGAGAAAGAGAGAGAAAGAGAGAGAGAGAGAGAGAGCATTCCATCTGAAAGCAGAAAAATACACATTCTTTTCAAGTGCATGTGGAACATTCTCCAGGATAGATGAAATGTCAGGCCACAAAACAAGCCTTAATAAATTTAAGAAAATTGAAATCATATCAAGCATCTTTTCCAACCCCAATACTATGAGACTAGAAATCAACTACAAGAAAAAAACTGCAAAAAACACAAACACATGGAGGCTTAAACAATATGTTACTAAACAACCAATGGATTGCTGAAGAAATCAAAGAGGAAATAAAAAATACCTAGAGACAAATGTAAATGAAAATACGGTGATCCAAAACCTTAGAACTGCAGCAAAAACAGTTCTAAGTGGGAAGCTCATAGTGACACAAGCTTACCTCAGGAAACAAGAAAAATCTCAAATTAACAACCTAACCTTACACCTAAAGGAACTAGAGGAAGAAGAACAAACAAAACCCAAAGTTGATAGAAGGAAAGAAATCAAAAGATGAGAGCAGAAATAAATGAAATAGAGACTTAGAAAACAGTAGAAAAGATCAATGAAACTAAAAGCCTATTCTTTGAAAAGATAAACAAAATTGATAAACCTCTAGCCAGACTTATTAAGAAAAAAAGGGGAGTGTGCTCAAATTAATAAAATTGAAAATGAAAATGAGAAGTTACAACTGATACCACAGAAATACAAAGAATCATAAGAGACTACTATGAGCAACTATATGCCAATAAAATGGACAATCTAGAAGAAATGGACAAATTCTTAGATGTGTACAATCTCCCAAGACTGAACCAGGAACAAATAGAAAATATGAATCAGGCAATTACCAGTAATGATATTGAATCACTAATTAAAAACTCCCTACAAACAAAATTCCAGGACCAGATGGCTTCATAGGTGAATTCTAACAAACATTTAGAGAAGAGTTAACACCTATCCTTCTGAAATTATTCTAAAAAATTACAGAGGAAGGAACATTTCTGAACTCATTCTATGAGGCCACCATCATCCTGATACCAAGACCAGACAAAGATATCACACAAAAAAGAAAATTACAGGCCAATATCACTGATGAACATAGATGCAAAAATCCTCAACAATTAGTAAACTGAATCCAACAGTACGTTTGAAGAATCATACACCATGATCAAGTGGGCTTTATCTCAGTTATGCATGGATTTTTCAATATCTGCAAATCAATCAATGTGATATTAACATTGATTGAAGAATAAAACAAATTGAAGAATAAAAACCATATGATCATCTTAATAGATGCAGAATGAATGTTTGATAAAATTGAACATCGATTTATGATAAAAACTCTTCAGAAAGTAGGCATAGAGGGAATCTACCTCAATATAATAAAGCCAACATATGACAAACCCACAGCTAATGTCATCATACCCAATGGTGAAAAGCTAAAAGCATTTCCCCTAAAACCAGGAAAAGACAAGGATGCCCACTCATCAATGAATTGAGTAAAGTTTCAGGATACAAAATTAATATACATAAATCTGTTGCATTTCTATACACTAACAAAGAACTATCAGAAAGAGAAATTAAGTAAACAATCCCATTTACCATTGCATCAAAAAGAATAAAATACCTAGGAATAAACTTAGTTAAGGAGGTAAAATACCTGTGCTTGGAAAACTGTCAGACACCAATGAAAGAACTGAAAGATGACACAAACAGATACACTATGTTCTTGGACTGGAAAAATTGTTAGTAGGATGACCATACTATCCAGGGCAATCTACAGATTCAGTGCAATCCCTATCAAAATACCAATGGCATTTTCACAGAACTAGAACAATTAATTTTAAAATTTGTATGGAAACACAAAAGACCCCGAATAGCCAAAACAGTCTTGAGAAAGAAAAACAAAGCTGGAAATATCATTCTCCCTGACTTCAGACTATACTCAAAACAGTATGGTACTGACACAAAAATGGAGACATAGATCAATGGAATAGAATAGAGAGCCCAGAAATAAACCCATGCACTTATGTTTAATCAGTCTATGACAAAAGGAGGCAAGAATATACAATGGAGAAAAGACACTCTCTTCAATAAATGGTGTGAGAAGGGGCTTCTCTGGTGGTGCAGTGATTAAGAATACGCCTGTCAATGCAGGGGACACGAGTTCGAGCCCTGGTCCAGGAAGATCCCACATGCTGCAGAGCAACTAGGCCTGTGCGCCACCACTACTGAGCCTGTGCTCTACAGCCCATGCGCCACACCTACTGAAGTCCGTGTGCCACAACTACTGAAGCCCACGCACCTAGAGCCCATGCCCTGCAACAAGAGAAGACACCACAATGAGAAGCCCGTGCACCGCAGCAATGAGTAACCCCCACTCGCTGCAACTAAAGAAAGACCGCGCGCAGCAACAAAGACCCAATGCGGCCAAAAATAAATAAATTAATAAATTAATTAAAAAAAAATAAAAAGATCCTGCATGCTGCAACCAACAGCCAAAATAAATAAATATTTTTTAAAATGGTGTGAGAAAACTGGACAGCTACATGTAAAAGAATGAAATTAAGACATTCTCTAATACCATATACAAAAATAAACTCAAAATGGATTAAAGACCTAAATGTAAGACCAGATACCATAAAACTCCTAGAGGAAAACATAGGCAGAACACTCTTTGCCACAAATTGTATCAATAGTTTTTTGGATCCATCTCCTAGAAACAAAGGAAATAAAAGCAAAAATAAACAAATGGGACCTAATTAAGCTTAAAAGCTTTGGCATAACAAGGGTAACCATGAACAAAATGAAAAGACAATCTACTGAATGGGAGAAAATATTTGCTAATGATATGACCGAAAAGGGATTAATATCCAAATATACAAAGAGCTCATACAACTCAACATCAAAAAAAAAAAAAAAAACAAAAACAAAACCCGATTAAAAAATGGGCAGAGAACTGAATAGACATTTTTCCAAAGAAGAAATACAGATGGCCTACAGGCACATGAAAAGATGTTCAGCACTGCATGATTATCAGGGAAAGCAAATCAAAACCACAGCTGTCAGAATTGCTATCAAAAAGAACACAAATAACAAATGTTGGTGAGGATGTGGAGAAAAGGGAACTTTCCTACAGTGTTGGTGGGAATATAAATTGGTGCAGCTACTGTGGAAAACAGTATGGCAGTTTCTCAGAAAACTAAAAATTGAACTACCATATGATCCAGCAATTCCACTCATGGATATGTATCTGAAAAAAAATAAAAACACTCATTTGAAAAGACACATGCATCCCAATGTTCATAACAGCATTATTTACAATTGCCAAGTTATGGAAGCAACTTAAATGTCCATCAACAGATGAATGGATAAAGAAGATGTGGTATATCACACACACACACACGGTGGAATACTACTCAGTCATTAAAAGAATGAAAAATTGTCATTTGCTGCAACATGGATGGATTTGGAAGGCATTATGCTAAGTGAAATAAGTCAGACAAAGAAAGACAAATACTGTATGATATCTCTTATATGTGGAATATAAAAAATACAACAAACTATTGAATATAACAAAAAAGAAGCAGACTCAGAGATATGGAGAACAAACTAGTGGTTACCAGTGAGGAGAGGGAAAGGGGGAGGGGCAATATAGGGGTAGGGAAGTAAGAGATACAAACTATTAGGTATAAAGTAAGCTACAAGAGTATATTGTTACAAGCTTTTGCACAGCAAAGGAAACCATAAACAGAACGAAAAGACAACCTACAGAGTGGAAGAAAATATTTGCAAAAGATGCAACCAACAAGGGCTTAATTTTCAAAATATACAAACAGCTCACACAACTTGACAACTAAAAAACAAACAACACAATCGAAAAGTGGGCAGAAGACCTAAAGAGACATTTGTCCAAAGAAGAATTACAGATGGCCAATAGGCACATGAAAAGATGCTTAACATCACTAATTATTAGAGAAATGCAAATCAAAACTACAAAATGACCTCACACTGGTCAGAATGGCCTTCATTAAAAAGCCTACAAATAACAAATGTTGGAGAGGGTATGGAGAAAACAGAACCCTCCTACACTGTTGGTGGGAATTAAGTTGGTGCAGCCACCATGGAAAACAGTATGGAATTTCCTCAGAAAACTGAAAATAGAATTACCATATGATCCAGCAATCCCACTCCTGGGCACATATCCAGACAAAACTATAATTCAAAAAGATACATGCACCCCTATGTTCATAGTAGCACTATTCACAGTAGCCAAAACATGGAAACAACCTAAACGTCCATCGACAGATGAATGGCTAAAGATGTGGTACATATATACAATGCAATACTACTCAGCCATAAAAAAATGAAATAATGCCATTTGTAGCAACATGGATGGACCTAGAGATTATCATACTATGCGAAGTAAGTCAGAAAGAGAAAGATAAATACCATATGATATCACTATATGTGGAATCTAAAATATGACACAAATGAACCTATCTATGCAACAGAAACAGAATCAGAGACATAGAGAATAGATTGGTGGCTGCCAATGGGGAGGGGGGTAGGAGAGGATTGGATTGCTAGTTTGGGATTAACAGAAGCAAACTGGTATATATAGAATGGATAAACAACAAGGTCCTACTGTATAGCACAGGGAACTATGTTCAATATCCTGTGATAAATCATAATGGAAAAGAATACGAAAAAGAATGTATATATATGTATAACTGAGTCACTTTGCTGTACATCAGTAATTAACACATTGTAATTCAACTATACTTCAATAAAAAATAAATTTAAAAAAGAGTATATTATACAACATGGGGAATATAGCAAATATTTTATAATAACTATAATGGAAGATAACTTTTAAAAATTGTAAATCACTATATTGTACACCTGTAGCATATAATATTGTATATCAACTATCCTTCTATTTAAAATAATTTAAAAATTGAACAAAATAAAACACAGAAACTTTTAAAGTACCAAATAAATTTGGTTTTCTATTTTAAAAACCAATATCTCTTTTCCATGGTTCAAAATTCAGTAAGGACAGAAGGATACACAGGAAAATCCTGCCCCTCCCACTCCAGGTCAACCACCCTATCCTGCCCATTTCCTGTGTACCCATTTAGAATGTCTTTATGCACAAACAAGTGTTTTGTCTGTATATTATCTCATTTTTGTCTAGCTGTGCAAACTTTTGTGCTTTTGTTTTTCCCTTTTGATACATCTTGGAGGGAGTCTTCATGAGTATGAGGCATGCCCTGATTCTTTCTTATGACTTGCCCTCACCCTCTCTCCTCCTCCTTCCCACTCTTGGCACAGGGTCTTTGGAAGGCAGGGCCAAGGCCAGAGGCTCCAGCAGCCCTGTCACCCACCTGAGACCCCAAGATCATGACTTTCTTGCTGACGGCCCCTTGGGAAACTCTGGGGAAGACTCAAGTCCTCATAAGATGTTGCCCCCACACTTCCTTGTGGGATGGATCTGGACATAGGAGGGGGAGATGAGGGTGGGAGGTAAGAGTAGTCCAGCCCAGCCCATGACAGGAATTACAGCTTCTGTCCTGCCTGCAGAAAACCCACTGTGGGGCTGAGTGTCCACCCAAGGGTGCCTGGGCAGGATCTCCTGTGAACTCACACAGCCCTCAGAGGGAAGAAGGGAGGGAATGCTCCTGCACCTGGCAGGTAAGGAGATAAGTACAGGGACCAAGACCTGGCCCATGTGCTCAACCTGGCAAGTGACCTGCTCCCCTGTAAGAATTTCTGAATACACTTCTCTGTTTTTGTTTCTCTGGGGAGAACATCAGTCCAGTTCCTATGCTGAGCCTGGGCTTTGCGACCAGATGGCCTTCACCCGAGTCCCGACCCCACCCTTAGCAGAGGTGCATTCCTGGGCACATTCCTTGACTTCCCTGGCTGCAGGGTCACACCTGGGATACAATTCTGCAGGTTGGAGACTTGAAGGCTCCTGGACAGTGCCTGGTACTACATTAAGAGGAGGTCCCCCCCCCCAACTGGGGTTGAGTGTTCCATCTCACACCATTAATAGGATGCAGCCCTCCTCCTCCTGCCTATGGCCCATGAGCCTTTCTAGAGGACACAGAGGTCCCCAACTTGCCCTTCTCAGAATTCTGGTTGCTCTTTCTGTGACTATCTGATAATTTGACACAGGAGTGTGATCTCAGGTGACTTCAGGTGGATTGGTCTCCTCTGTCGCTCCCTGGCTCTTGGCTCTGAGTATAGAGCTGGAGTGCTGTCAGACTCAGTTGGAGCCACCAGTTCCAGGGAAGAGGATGCTGTGGGACAGTCCCTTAGAGGAGCCTCTAGAACCCACCCCAACCTGCAAGCAGCGGAAGGAGGTGGGGCGGGATGACAGGACTGCCTGCCGCTGTGGCTAGACATGGATGTGCCTGGTCAGTGAGAGGGACAGGGCAGAAACAGCCACCCACCCTCTGTCCTGCTATCTGCTCTTTTTCTTTGGAAGCCCACAGTGCTCTCTCTTTCCCGGTTCAGGTGGTATAGGTGGAGCCAAACCTGGGACCCAGTCCTGGCCAGTCAGACCATGATATTCTCCTGGGCCAGGATAAGCTCAGGGGTAAGCATGTGGCTGGATCAGAGCTTGGCAGAATGGATATAAAAGCACCACACAACTTTGTGCTGTTTATAAGAACTTCACTTCAAATTCAATGGTACAGGTAAAAGTAAAAGATTGGAAAAGACATATCAAGCAAATATTAATTTTTTAAAAGTAGAAGTAGCTACATAAATATCAAATAAAGTAGACTTCAAAGCAAAGAAAATTATTAGAGACAAAGAGGCACATTACATAATGAGAAAAGATCAGTCTACCAGGAAGCTTAACAGTCCTAACCCTACAAAAACAGACCCTCAATATGCATGAAGCAAAAACTGGTAAAGCTAAAAGGAGAAATAGACAAATCCACAATTATATTTAGAGACCTCAATACCCCCATCTCAGCAACTGATAGAACCATGAAATAGAAAGCTAGCAATGCTTAGAAGAATTGAACAAAGCAATCTACCAACAGAATCGAACTGACATTTATAGAACACTCCACCCAGCAACAGCAGAACATACATTCTTTTCAAGTGCCCATGGAACATTCACCAAGATAGACCATATCCTGGACCATAAAACAACCCTCAACAACTTTTTAAAAATAGAAATCATGCAGAGTGTGTTCTCTCACCATAATGGCACCAAACTAGAAATCAATAGAGAAAGACAAGAGGAAAACCTCTAGATACTTGGAAATTAAACAACATACTTCTAAATAATCTATGGGTCAAAGAGAAAGTCACAAAGGAAAAAAATCTAAATATGTGTGATTCAACTCAACAGTGCTGAGAAGAAACTTTACAGCACTTAAGTGCTTACATTAGAAGGGAAGAAAGGTCTCAAATATATAATCTTAAGTTTCTACCTCAAGATAATAAAAAAGAAGGGAAAAATAAACCAGAAGGCAATAAAATGTAGGAAGGAAATAATAAAAATAAGAGCAGAAATTAATGAAATTGGAACTATTTTAAAAATTAGAGAATGTCAATAAAACAGAAAGCTGATTTAAAAAATCAATTAAACTGATAAGCATGTAGCAAGAGTGACAAAAATAAAAAGAGAGAAGATTCAAACCATCAATATCAAGAATGAAGTAGGGGACATCACTACAGATGTTGCAGCCACTAAAAGGCTAATAAAGGAATACTATGAACAACTTTATGCTCATGAGTTCAGCAATTTAGAAGAAATGGACAAATTTCTCAAATACCGCAAACTATGAAAACTCAACCAACAGTCTTATATGTATTAAAGATATGTAATTTGAATTAAAAAGCTCCCAGGCTAGAAATTTCCAGGCTTAGATGGTCTCACTGGAGAATTTACCAAACATTTAAGTAACACTAATTTTACATAATTTCTTCTGGAAAGTAGAAGAGGAGAGAACACTCCCTAACTCATTTTATGAGGCCTTCCACAAGTAAATGGCTAAACAAACTGTAATACATAAGGTATACCATGGAATAATACTCAACAATAAAAGGGAATGAACTATTTTTTTCATTTCAGTTTTATTGAGATATAATTGACACACAGCACTCTGTAAGTGTAATGTGTACTACATAATGATTTGACTTAGATGTTTGTCTCTTCACTCTTTGCTTGCTTATGGCATTTCCATTATGGCTCATTCTGACATTAAATCAAAATGTAGAACTTTATAATTACTCCATATTTGTAATACTGGGTCTTTTTCTCTGTTTGAATACTGGCTGATACATATGTCCACAATGTAAGTGTCTCCAGAGAAACAGACTCTTATGGATAAGTTCCCTGTATTGGCTCTGAGTTTCTGGAGCTGGTTCTCTAATCTTCCTAGATTTAAAGGCACTAGTGACCCTGCTTTTAGTGGTAAAGAAGACAATGGCAGTCTGTGTCAAGATGTGGCAAAAAAGTTACTCAGATGATTGCTGTTGGACATGTGTGATCAAACACAGATGGCAAGAGTCTGGGTAGCCACATATTTGCTACCTTAGAACATTTTAGTCAAAATAAGGAGTATAATGGATTTGGGCAGTTGCTCCTAAATGTGTTAAAGAGAGTGGGGAAAAAAGAAGATGAGCTCAAGCTTCAAATTCCCAGCTCAAACTCTGCATTGATGACTTGAAGTCTTCTACATGTTCCCGGGAACACTTATCTCATATAGCCACAGGGCTGGGATTTCTGTAAGCCAAACATAGAATGTCATCTTGTGAATGGTTGATTTATAAAGCAAACTGAAGCCCCAATCCTGCATGGTGTTTGCTATTAAGGTGAGGGCATTGATTGGGAAGAAATGGTATCTTGAAAGTTGGAAGGGGCATACATGGAAAGATGCCAATGAAAGTAGGGACATTGAACCCCTAAATTCTGCTAAGTCATCTTGACCAGGAGAACCAGTTCTCCCACCCCTGCCTGAGAAGTTTATCTGAAGAACCTGTAATGTCCCCCTCTCCCACCATGAAGACTTGCAAGACATTGCTGATTTTACTCAGGTCCCACCCCTACCCCTACCACCCCTCTTTGCTTCTAGACATATGACTAGATGCAAGTTCTAACAGACCCCAAAAGATGAGGTAAAAATTATGACCCATGAGGAAGTGCAACCCCCAAAAGAGTGACATGATTTTCCCAACTTATACAGACAGAAATCCAGGGGATGTGTGGGAATGAATATTAAGAGTATGAGATAATAGCAGAAGAAACATAAAGTTGGATAAGAGGACTTTACTGATATGGACCCACTAAGCAGAGATTCTGGATTTAGTATTGCAGCTTGAGGGGAGAGAAAGGGCTTTAACAGTTTGTTTGGTTTCTTGGCTAAAACGTCGACCAAATGGTGACCCACAGTAGATGAGTTTGAGATGCCAGAGTTGCCTTGTTTTACTGCAGAGGAAGGAATCCAAAGGCTTAGGGAAATTGTAGTGTTAGAAGGGGTTTGTCATTTAAGATCTGCTCACCGCCCTTTGCTCACCAAAAGGAAGGACACACCTTTATCACAACTGTGAGAAGTCAATTTGTGGGGGGAGTCCCAGCATCCTTGAAGAGTTCTGTGATTGCTCTTCCTTGTAGGTCAGAAATTACAGTGGAAACTGCTGTCACTAAATTGAGAAACCTAAAGGCAATGGGGATAATTGGATCCTGGGGTGACAGAGGCCAAGTGGTAGCCCTTAATCACCAAAGGCAAGGTGGGCATGGACAGTAGAGTCAAAGAAGCAATCAGAATAGTCTGACTTGCAGAGACCTATGTGTTGACCAAAGATCATGGTGTTTCTGGAAGTGAAATAGATGGGTAGTCCACTAAATACTTGATCTGTATGAGCAGAAAAGTTCTAGGTCAATGAATAAAAGTCTAGCCTGAATCATAAAAGCATAGAGTCACAGCCCTCAATCAAATGCCAGACTTGAGCCAGTTTACAGACCCAGAGCCCCTTGAATGAAAGAGAAGACCGATCCCCTTCAGGAATGACTCCATTACACTGTGAAACATTACACTGTTAATCTTTTTACCAGCCTTCTCAAAAGGGACCTATGGCCATTCACCAGGATGACTGTGCAATAGGGAGAAGGGAATTATCAGACTTTTGAGGGATTTCTGACACTAATTCTGGACTGACACTAATTCTAGGAGACCCCAAATATCCCTGTGGTCCACCAGTCACAGTAGGGGCTTATGGAGATCAGGTGATCCATGGAATTTTAGCTAAGGTCCGTCTCACGGTGGGGCCTATGTTTCCCTGAACCCATCTTGTTGCTATTGTTCCAGTTCCAGAATGAATAATTGGAATAAACATACTTAGTATCTGGCAGAATCCCCATATTAGTTCCCTGACCTGTGCAGTCAGGGTTATTATGGTGGAGAAGGCCAAGTGGAAGCTACTAAAATTGCCTCTACCTACAAAAGAGTTAACCAAAAGAAATTCTTTAAGATATTGCAGAGATTATTGCTACCATCAAGGACTTGAAAGATGCAGGGATGGTGATTCCCACCACATCCCCATTTAACTCTCCTGTCATGTGCAGAAGACAGATGGGTCTTGGAGAATGCCAGTGGCTTATCATAAGCTTAACCAGATTGTGACTCCAATTGCAACTGCTGTACCAGATGTGGTTTCATTGCTTGAGCAATTAACACATCCTCTTGAGCATGGTATTCAACTATTGATCTAGCAAATGCTTTTTTCTCCATACCTGTCCATAAGATCCACCAGAAGCAGATTGCTTTCAGATGGCAAGGCTAGCAATATATCTTTACGTTCTTACCTCAGAGGTATATTTCCCTTCCACAAGACATCCCACCAGTCCATTACATTTATGACATCATGTTGATTGGACCTAGTGAACAAGAAGGAGCAATCACTCTAGACTTATTGGTAAGATATCTGCAAGTCAGATGATGAGAAATAAGCCAAACTAAAATTTAGGGGCCTTCTACATCAGTGAAATTTCTAGGGCTCAAGTGATGTGAAGCATATCAAGATATTCCTTCTAAAGTGGAGGATAAGTTGTTGCATCTGGCCCCTTAACAAACAAAAAAGAGGCACAGTGCCTAGTGGACCATTTTGGATTTTGGGGATATTTGGCTGTGTTACTGTGGTCCTTTTACTGTGTGACCCCAAAAGCTGCTTTTTGAGTGAGGTCCAAAACAAGAGAAGGCTCTGCAACAGGTCCAGGCTGCCATGCAAGCTGCTCTGCCACTTGGGTCATATAATCCAGCAGATCCAATGGTGCTTGACGTGTTAATGGCAGACAGAGGTGCTGTTTGGAGCTTTCGGCAGGCTGCTATAGGTGAATCCTAGTGCAGGCCTTTAAGATTTTGGAGCATGACCCAACTATCATCCACAGAACTACTCTTCTTTTGAGAAAAAAAAAGAACTTCTTTTGAGAAACAAAAAGAAACTCTTCTTTTGAGAAACTATTCATGGGTCACCAAGTTACCATGTGACTTGCACTGCCCATCATGAACTGGGTGTTACCTGACCCACCATGCCATAAAGTTGGTTGTGCACAGCAGCACTCCATCATCAAATGGAGATGTTATGTACATGATCAGACACAGCAGCCCTGAAGACACAAGTAAGTTAACATGAAAAAGTGACCCAAATGCCCATGGTCCCCACTCCTGCTACATTGCCTTCCCTCTCCCAGCCTTCACTTATGGTCTCATGGGGAGTTCCCTATGATCAGTTGATAGAAGAAGAGAAGAGTTGGGCCTGATTTACAGATGTTTTTGCTCGGTATTTGGGCACCATCTGAAAGTGGACAGTTGCAGCCCTATAGCCCCTTTCTGGGACATCACTGAAGGATAATGGCAAAGGGAAGTCCTCCCAGCAGGCAGAATTCAAAGTTTTGCTTGGAAGGAGAAATAACCAAATGTGCAATTATATACTGATTCATGTGCTTTGGCCAATGGTTTGAATGGATGATCAGAGACTTGGAAGGAACATGATTGGAAAATTGGTGACAAAGAAGTCCAGGGGAAAAAGTATGTGGCTAGACCTCTCTGAATGGGCAAAAAATGTGAAGATATTTGTGTCCCATGTGAATGCTCATCAAAGGGTGGCCTCAGCAGAGAAGGATTTTAATAATCAAGTGGACAGAATTACATTTTCTGTGGATACCAGTCAGCCTCTTTCCCCAGCCACCCTGTCATAACTTAATGGGGTCATGAACAAAGGGACCATAGTGGCAGTGATGGAGGTGATGCACCTTGGCTGACCTGAGTCCCCAAAATGGCACTATTCCCCAGGGTGATCAGCCAGTTACCTGGTGACAGGTTGATTACATCGGACCACTTACATCATGGAAGGAGCAGGATTTTGTTCTTACTGGAATAAACACTCAGAGTATGAATTTACCTTCCCTGCATGGAATGCTTCTGCCAGAACTACCATGCATGGACTTACAGAGTGCTTTATCCACCATCGTGGTATTCCACACAGCATTGCTTCTGATCAAGAAACTCACTTCACAGCAAAAGAAGTGCTACAGCAGGCTGATGCTCATGGAATTCACTGGATTCACAATGTCTCCCGCTGTCCTGAAGTAACTGGTTTGACAGGTTGGTGGAATGGTCTTTTGAAGACTCAGTTACAGTGCCAGCTAGGTGGCAATATCTTGCAGGACTGGGGCAAGGTTCTCTAGCTGGCTGTATATGCTCTGAATCAGTGTCCAATATATGGTGCTATTTCTCCCATAGCCAGGATTCACGGGTCCAGGAATCAAGGGGTGGAAATGAGAGTGGCAACACTCACTATTACCACTAGTGACCCACTAGCAAAATTTTCGCTTCCTGTTCCTGTAACTTTATACTCTGCTGGCCTAGAGGTCTTGGTTTTAGAAGGAGAAATGCTTCCACTAGGAGACACAACAATGATTCCACTGAACTAGAAGTTAAGGCATCCACCTGGCCACTTTGGGTTCCTCATGCCTCTGAGTAAACAAGCTAAAGAAGGGGTTCACTGTACCGGCTGGTTGATACTGATTACCAAGAGAAAATTTATCTACTATTATGCAACTGAGGTAAGGAAGAGTATGTTTGGAAGAGAGGAGATTCCCGAGGGCATCTCCCATGGCCTGTGACTAAGGTCAATGCAAAGCTAAAAAAACCAATAGCCCAGACCCTTCAGGAATAAATGTTTGGGTCATTCCACCAGGTAAAGAACCATAACCAGTTGAGATGATTGCTGAAGAGAAGATGGAATAGGCAGTGGAAGAAGGTAGTGATAAATACCAGCTTTACCATATGACTAGTTACAGAAATGAGGAATACAGAAATGAGAAATAGTGGAATATTTCTTCCTCATACTGATATGAGTATATGTATATATAAAGTATAAATATTAAAATATTTTTTACAAATTTAATTATTATATTATACTATATTATTATATTATATATAATATAATATATAATATTATATAAATACATTATATTATTTATATTATAAAATTAAAAATATTAAAATATATAAAATAACCAAATATTTTTAATTTTTTCTCTCTTATGCCTTTATCATCTAATATAAGATATATTAACAGTGTTAACTCTACATCTACTGATAGTACTTAAGTTTCAGGATATAAAGGACAAGAGTGAACATCATCCAAGGATCTTACGTCTTCTTTTGGGGGAAAGGGTTAGGGTATTTTTGGTTGTATGCAGGATAATTCTACCATGTTAGGTGGAAGTGTGACTTTGTTATTTCTTTATTTGGAGATTAATCTAGTTTAAAGAGATGTTTATGGGTGCCACATTGACAAGGGATGGACCATAATAGCTTCTTTAATGTGTCAACTTGGCTAGGCTATGGTCCCCAGTTACTCAATCAAACACTAACCCAGATGTTGCTGTAAAGGTATTTTTCAGATATAATTAAGGCTCCTAATCAGTTGACTTTAAGTAATAGAGAGTATCCTGGATAATCTGGGTGGGCCTGACTTAATCAGTTGGGGACCTTTAAGGGAGGGCTGAGTCTTCCCCAAAAGAGAGAACACATACCTCCTGTGCACCACAGCTTCAGCCCATGTCTGGAGATTTCAGCCTACTCATGGTCTTCCTTCCTGATGGCCTATCTTATGAATTTTGGACTTGCTTAGCTAGCCCCCATCATCACATAAGCCAATGCCTTATAATAAGTCATATATATGTATATATCTCATCTACTGGCTCTGCTCCTGAGGTTGATTCCTGATACACCTTACCTGCCCAGGATGCTTGTGGGTCCTTTCTCTGCAGTAGTCTTGGCCTCAGGTTTCTCCATTAAAATCTCCCTGTCTTCCCTCCCATTGCTCCCTGAAGTTTCTCCCAGCTCTGCTGGTTACATTAATTAAATTTATTTTAATTAATTCATTCAATAGATATTTACTGAGCACCTGCTGTGTGTCAGACACTGTTCTATGCTCTGTGAACACAGCAACACACAAGACCAAGTCCCTGGCTTCTTGGAGCATGCCTACCTATTCAGGAAACAGACAATGAACAAACAAAACCATTGTGAAAATCATCAGGATGTATGATAGAGCATGAATACCTTTGGGTGGCCAGAAGGAACAATGGCAATGGTGCCAGAATGAGCTTGGCCTGTTTGAGGAGCAGCCAGCGTGCCTGGAGTGTAGTGAGCAGGACAAGTATAGTGAGAGGTAAGGGTGGAGACAGAGAGGAGGCTTCTCTAGGTAGGCAAGGGGCTCTCTCCAGGTGGGTGAGGGACCTGGAGGTAGGGAGGAGGGGTGGAGCTAGACTCCATGAAGATCATATGCTACAGGGGGCTTGCTGAGAAGCTTGGCACAGCCAACAGGGGTGTTACAGACAGGTCACCCTCATGTTTAGGAGCTGATAGATATCCTCTTGTGGGACAGAGGCGTGTAGTGAATCCCTGACCCTCAACTTCCTCATCCTTAGAATCCCACTGCCATCTCAGGGCATAATGGAAAGAACCATGTGAGATCATTGACATGAATGTCTTAGTAACTTGCCTTACACACAGTTGGTGCTCAATAAATGTGAGCTCTCTGTCCCCAGGATCAGGAGAGGAGACTGAGTTCTGGGGATGAGAAGGCAGAGGGGGCAGCTGGAGTGTTGAGAGCATCCAAAATGGCCAACCATCAACCTCCCTCCCCCATGAATGAGAGGTCATCAGAACCACAGATCCAGGGCTTCATTTTGGTGGCCCCCTCACAGCTCAGCAAGTGCTCAGAGTAGTGTGAGAAAGTTCTGATAGCAGAACCTTGGCTAAAGCACAAAAGACAAAATCTCCTCCATAAATTGGGATTAAGTTTGGCTACAATTAACAGAAAAATCCAAATTACAATAGCTTAAGACAGATGGAAGTTTATTTTCTCATATAAAAAGCACAGAGGTAGGCATCAGGGACTCCAACTCTTCTACCTTTCCTGCACAGCTTTTCTCAACACACAGCTTCCATCTCATGGTTAAAGATAGCTGCTTGAGCATCAGCCATCACTTCTGCCATTCCAGGAAGCTGAAAGTAGGACAAGGGGCAAAGAAGGACTCACCCTTCTCACCTTACATCACTTCCAGGGGGTCCCATGTGACACTTCTGCTATCCCTTTGGCTAGAATTTAGATGGACTCATGGCCATGTCTAGCTGCACAGGAGGTTGAGAAATATTGTCTGTGCATGCCTGTAGCTAGTGATTCACTATGAGTAGGATGAGAAGAAGGAGAATGGGCTACAGGACATAGCCCATGTCATTCCTGCAGCCTGGGTATGCTCTGAGTCCTTTTAGCTTCTGTGTCTGTTTCCCTGTCATCATTTCTGAGCCATCAGTAAATCTGTTCTTGTTCTGGCCTGGTCTCCACAGTGCTTTGGGGAGTAAAGGTGAGGGTCTTGAGGTCCTGATGAGCCAGCCACTCTAGGAGGAGCAGGCCCCAGCAGTCAGCATGTGCAGGCAGTGATGATCAGCAAGCGATTCCCAGGTAAAAGGCCCATGGCCAGCTGCCCCCCATAGGAGACATTGTCACACCTGAAGTAGGTACCTTTCATTGGGACCCTTCTTACCCCACCCCACCACTGGCAGCTGTTTTGAGTCAGTGTTGATGTAGTAGGAAAAGCCCAGAACTTGGAACCAGGCATACCTGGTGTGCTGAGTGACCTGATGAGTTCTATTGCCCTTGAGCCTCAGAGGAGGTTTAATGACAATGGAGGGGTGGTTGAAGTAGAAGATGTACAGCACATCCCACAGTCACTCATGTACTTATTGAGTACCTATTGTGTGCTGGGCATGCACTTGTCACCAGGGATAAGAGTGGTCAGGAGGTGATCAAGATAGAACTGCCCTCATCTTGGACCTTACAGTCCAGTAGGGCAGAAAGACAGTTGAAACAACTCCAAGTGGGAGTGTATTACAGAGGTCCTCTGGATGCTCCAGGGTACATGATTCATGAAGGGCACAAGGCCCAGCCTTCTGGAGGAAGCCACAGTCATTGAGGCCTGAAGAATGAGTGGAGTAGCTCAGGCAATGTGGTAGGCAGTCCCAGTGTCCCCATCTCTCATTACAGCCTCATGCTCCCTCTTACCTGGACTGTAGGGCTGTATGTGACCAACATGTATTAGTTTCCTGGGGCTGTTGTAACAAAGTGCCCCCAGATGGGGGACTTAACACAATAGGAATTTGTTCTCTCCCAGTCTGGAGGCCAGAAGTCCAAGATCAAGATGTTGGCAAGATTGGTTCCTTCTGGAGGTTCTGCAGTAAAATCCATTCCATGACTTTCTCCTGGCTTCTGATGGTTGCCAGCAATCAATCCTTGGCTTGTAGATGCATCACTCTAATCTCTGCCTGCATTGTCACATGGCCCTCTTCCCTGTGTCTCCTCTGTGTCTCTGTGTCTGCATATGGCCTTCTTATAAAGACACTAGTCACTGGATTTAGGAGCCACCCCAATTCAGAATGGCCTCGTCCTAACTAATTACATCTGCAAAGACCCTTTTTCCAAATAAGTTCACATTCTGAAGTTCTGGTATACATGAATTTTGAGGGACATTATTCAACCCAGTAAACAACAGAATGCAGCATAAATGATGGTGTATCACTTTCAAAATCAGGTCATAAAAGACTGGGCCTTCCACATTGACTCTCTCTTGGATCATTCGCTCTGGGAGAGCTAGTCGTCATGCTGTGAGGACATTCAAGCATCCCTGTGGATGTCCATGTGATGAGGAGCTGAAGACTTCCATGCACAGCCATGTAAGTGAGCTTGGAAGTGGATCCTCCAGCCCCAATCCAGCCATAGGAGACTACAGCCCCTGCTGATAGCTTGACTGCAACCTCATAAGAGACCTGAAACAGATCTACCCAGCTAAGCTGCTCTTGGCTTCCTGACTCAGAGACCGGTATAATAAGTGTTTATTGTTCTATGTTCCTAAGTTTTGGGGTAGTTTGTTATGCAGCCACAGCTAACTAATACACATGAGGAGAGGGAGGGAGAGTGCTCCAGACACAGGGAAGAGCCTAAGCAAAGGCCTTGTAATGGGGTGGGGTCTGAGAAAGGCCAGTGGGAACATGTCAGCAGATGAGGCCAGAGCAGTTGGCCAAGGCTTCCTGACCAGGCCTGGCACCTGGTACGTCCTCCGTAAACAAAGATTTTGGGGTGACATTTCTTGGAGGAACAGCAGATGGTGCCTCTCCCTAGCTTCCTTCACTTTGCGGGGGAAATGTCTACCCTGACCACAGAATGGAGGCCATCTTATTGGCCCTCCCTGAGCTGCCTTTTTTTATGTCATGTTTTGTTTTTTTCTGGGTTCCTGGTTTACAGTCACCAGATGTTCATTGCTTTTAAACGCACTGGCCAGCATTCATGATGTTCTGGGGGAGACGTGCTGCCCAGCAATGCAGAGTTATTATAAATGAGTCCATTAAGGGAGGTGGATTTGCTAAAAGGTTGTCTTCGTTCCACCTGGTCCAAAGCAGCGCTCACATGATCGATGATTGCAGAGCCTTTGGACACGTCTTAAACCTTGGCGCATTCTTAATGCCTCAAAAGTTTCCAATTAAAGTCAAATGGCTCTTGGCAAAGTCCAAGGCATTTTTACTAACTAAAATAAATACCTGGGCAGGCTCCACGGTTTATGACTTCTTCACGCTGTTGAGGATAAACAGCTAGGAGGCCGGGTTAGAGGCATGTTAGGGACGAGAGACCCGGCCAGCCCACAGAAATCACCTAGAGCATGATGTCTGCCTGTGGGCAGGGCAGGGAGCAGAGTCTCCAAGGGCACTGGGCTAGTTGGGTCCTGTCACTCCTGTTCCTGTGAGGAAACCACGGCTCAGAGGCAGGCAGCGATGACGACGGGCATGCTGAGCGAGGCCCTGGGCTGAGGTAGGAGTTGCAGTCAGCCTTGGCTCAGGCTCCCTCCTGGCCGCCTCATGAGCTCTCCGAGCCTGTCTCTGCACTGGCCTCATAGGGCCATCATGCTGAACAGGTATGTGAAGTCTCTAGAAGGTGCCAGCACAGCGAGACTGAGGGTGTGTCAGCAAAGGAGGGTGATGATGCCGATGGAGGAGAGCAGGGCTTTGGGAAGGCAGGGCAGGGCTATCACTGCATCTGTCTTGCTCTTTGGGAGGCAGCAGGCTTACCTCGGGCCATATCTTTGAAAGGTAAAGGAAAGGAGGAGATGGGGGACCTCAGAGCATCACACCACTCTGGCAAGGTATCAAACAAACACCCAGGGTTCTCTGGGGGCAAAGAGGGCCCCATGCAGAGCCCTCTGGGGGAAGAGGCTGTTCCCACTGGGGAGGGGAAGTCCAGAAAGAATGAGGAGGAGGGAAGGCCCCATAGGAGGGGAGCAGCTGCCTACACCCTTCCAAGAGCCTCTGCCATGGCCCCTGGGGTCAGCCACCAGACCTAGGGTCAGCCACCACACCCTTGGACCACCATGTCCTGGGGTCAGCCACCACCCTGGGGCCCTTGGGTATCGACCTACACATGGTCTGGACCATTGAAGCTGCACTCTGAGCACCAGCTCCACAGGGAGTGCCACAGGGAGGAGGGGCTCTTCCTGCCCTCAGCTCATCTGCCTTGGAGTGCCACAAGGCCCTTCCCAGCCTGCTTGCCCCTCCTCCTCCAAGACAGCCTTCCTGCTTGCTTCTGGATGCTGCTTTAACCCTTCTTGCCCCAGATACCTCAGCTCATTGGTAGAGTGTGGTCCCTTGAGGGGTGGCCTTCCTCTTGTCAGTGGGCAGGGGAAAGGTAGAGCCTCAGGGAGATAGAAGAGGTGAACCCCTGGGGCTGGGAGAGAAGGCAAGGAGTACCCAGAATGGGACCCTGAGCTCTCAGGAGCTGTTTCTCCTCAGAGCAGAAAGCCTGGTTTAACCCAGCCTCACAGCAGTGCCCCAAGACTCCAGCTACTGCTGAAATGAACCTGTATGTGCACCAGGGAAGATGGGGCGACAAGATGGCCTGAACAGAAAGGTGAGAAGAAAGCAAAGGAGAGAAGACGTTCTGGACGGCATGTTTCCCTCACAAGAAGGAGTCCTGGGGCCTCTGAAGTTGTTGGCCAGGGGCTGATGTGATCCCCTGAGCCTCAGCTTTCTCACCTGTAGGATGGGCTTGTAGAGACAGTCAAGCTCTCTCACAGCATTGCTACAGCAGACAATGAGAAGCCTCCTGGCTCCTGCCTCTCTAGAGCCCAGGACTAGGGAGGTGGTCATGACATGGGAGCTCACAGGAGTCACAGAGAATGAAGCTGTGGTTCCAGAGGAGGGTTGTGGTCATGGATTTTATGGAAAGAACAAACATGAAAAATAATAATCTTGTTTTCTCACTGAGGAGCCCTTGACTGAATCAGCCAATAAGGCCGTTCCCACAGTGCTCCACCTAGAATACCTGCTGCTTCAGGGACCAGGGGATTTCACCTTGCTCCCCTTCAAACAAATATTTCTTATATTTTTCATCCTCCCCCCCTTTTTTGGTTTGGGTTTGTTTTGAATGATAAATTACTTTATTGCCTTATTTCCTGATTATTTTGTGACATTTGTAAACAATATCCTCTTTATTGCCTTATTTCCTGATTATTTTGCGACACTTGTAAACAATATCCTGACAATTCTGAAATGTATGAGAAATAGGACTGAGAATCTGATAGGGCCCGGGTGTGGAGCAGTACAGATAGATACTTGGCCCCTCACTGGGCATGTGAACCTGCCTGGGTGCTTGGAAAACCAGTTTGGCATCAGCTGGCAAAGCTGACATGCCCATCCTGTGCCACAACAATTCCCCTCCTGGGCAAGTGCCCACACACAGGCACTAGGAGGTAGGCACCAGGAAACTTCTCACAGTAGCATAGTTGTGGGGCAGCCATGTGTTCCCTGGAAAGAGAGTGGACAAATTTGTGATTATTCATACAGTAAAAACAATGTGGCATTGAGAACAAATTAACTACAGGTACATACTTGGCCATTAGCAAAGAGGCAAGTCACAAAAGAATATATATCACAAGGTTCTTTTTAGGGAGGCACAAATAGGTGACAAGATTGTGTCTGAATGACAAAAGGCAGGTTAAAACAGAATTCAGTGTGACGGTCATGTCTGGGTAGGAGAGAAGTGGGAGGAAGAGACCCTGACAGATACATAGGTGCTCGTTTCTTGGTATTCTTTATACATCACACACATATTATAAATAATCACTTCTAAAAAAATCACTATGCCTAATGACTGTGGGGTTTGAAAAAAAAGAATAATCAAAGACTTCAGTATCTTAAGATAGTAATATTACCCTGGAATGTAATGAAACCAGATGTTTAAATGCCTCGCTATTCACATCTTGTGATTAACTTCTTGCTCTCTCTACTCTCTAAGATGTGTGTTTATCAATCAAAAAAGATAAGAATAAAAACAATAAAATAAAATTTAAAAATAAATTAACAAATAAATAATCACTTCTATGAATTCAACGTTATTAAAAAGAAGTTTTTGAAGGTGTATCTGGAAAGTCCCCCAGTTCTTCATGCTTCAGGGATTCCACTCCCCCACTGCTCCTGCCCTGAGCCACATATGCCTGTGCACCTTCTTTCCTGCTGACCTCCCAGTCTCTCTTTCCCACAGGCCCCTGGGCTTTGCTCTTCCTCCACCAGGCCAAGTCCTCTTCATCCCCGCCATAGGGAAGACTCTATGATATTGTCCTGTCCTCCAGGTCCATCCTCATAATGAACAAGGGATTCATGATAAAATATTCTGATTTAATATTCCCAGCATGTTGTCCCTGTCCAATTAGTTCATCCTAGATGTCCCAGCCCCTCTTTGCACCTTCCACTAGTAACATGCATCTAGCACCCTTCCAATACACCAAGATGCATTGTTAGGAGGACACCTTGCTCTAGCTTTCAGACCCCTCGCCTGATATCCCCTGTCATCTTGCCAGAGACCCAGTCTCCTTCCCAGGGCATTACCCCTTCTTTCCTGTGGAGCATCTCTGCATTTGGGACACTCTGCAGGCTTCCCACAGTACTGGGGGAAGGTGTGACTGTCCAGAAACACAGAGGGTCAGTCCCCAAGTGATGGGCACCTTCACCTCCTGAATTGGGCCCTGCCCAAAATCTACAGATGGCCATTTTTCATCACTGTGCCCCCTCCCCAAAAGTTATGTTGAAGTCCTGATCCCCAGGACCTCAGAATGTGACCTCCACCCTTTTTGGAAATAGGGTCATTACAAAAGCAATTAGTTAAAATGAGGTCAGGCTGGAGTAGGGTGGGCCTAAATCCAACATGACTGGTATCCTTATAAGAAGAGGAGACACAGCCACAGACACAGAGGGTAGAGGCCACATGATGACAGAGGCAGAGATTGTAATGCTGCAGCTGCAAGCCAAGGAGAACCAGGGATTGCCAGCCACTGTTCAAAACTGGGAGAGGCAAGGAAGGATCCTCCTCTAGAGCCTCCAGAAGGAGCACACCCCTGCTGACATCTTGATATTGGACTTCTGGCCTCCAGAACTGAGATAGAATAAATCTAAGTCATCCCATTAGTGGTACTTGGTTACTGTGGCCATAGGGGACGAACACAAGAGTAATCATCACAGAATAAATGTAAAACCACCTGGAACCCCATCACTCAGAGGAAATTGCTGCTAAGCTTCTGATGACCACCCCTTCTATCAGTTTTTGTGCACTTAGTTGGGCACTGACTTACAGCTTCTTAGGCTGCTCTGAGACCTACTTTGTCACCTGAGGCTACTGTAGGCTTTTACATGTAGATCTGCAGCATCATTTTAAATGACTGCAGCACCCCATGCACAGATAGAACATATTTTAACAAAGCCCTGTTAGTGGATACTAAGGTTGCTTTCTCCTCTCCCTCCCTTCATCCTTTGTCCTCCCTCCCCCTTTCTCTCACTCTCTTTCTCCCTTTTCCTCTCCCTCCCTCCCTTTCTCTCTCCTTCTCTCCCTCTCCCTCTCTCTCTCCTTCTCCCTCTCTCCTGTCTCTCACTCTCAAACCTCCCTGACTCTGTAAAGAAATGAGAAAACACAGACCTTTCTGATCACAAATGTTTTTAAATGCCTGCATATTAATGACTGTTGAGTATGTGTGTTGGCGAGAGGAGGGCGATCTTTCTTGTCTTAAATGAGAAAAAGTCATAGGAAAAATGGGCTTTGTGTTGTCATACATTAGGCTGAGCAGACACCCTCTGAGAGCTGGACTCCAGGGGTTTCCTGAGACCAATTGCATTTTTCCTGAAGGAGTGTGTTTAACGTCAGCACCCTGAGGAGCTTGGCTGAGAAGAGCCCTGAAGGCCAAATATTTACACAGCCAACCTCAAAGCCCCATGGAAATGACCTCATGAACATTGTTTTTAATTCATAAGACATGATGATGAATAAGAGCCACTGCCTTGTATAATGCTCATTTCTAGAGAGTGGAGGCTGGGAGACTGGGTTCCTGAAAGGCAGTGACTCAGGGATGAGTTTCAGTCCTGACTCCAACTCTCTTGCTGGGCAGCCTTACATTAGTCACTGCAGCTCTCTGAGCACCAGTTTCTTCTATGAGATGTACATGGGAAAGATGCCAACTTTCAGCCTCATGGGGAACATGAAATATAATGGTGAGTAGAGACCTCTCTGCATGCAGGTCTCTTAGGTGGCAGTGGGAATGGGGTTTGGGAGCCTTGTGAAACTGGTCTCCCCTTGTCTGCTACTGAGGTCTTGGCAAAGAGCCACCATGCCCTGACAGGGCTTAAATTAGATGGCTGGTGAGCTTCCAGGCAAACAGTCAAGATGACAGGATGTATCAGGGGTACTGTCTTTCACTCCCAAATTTGGAAACCCTTGGCTCATGAATAGCTGATAGGTAACTGTCCTCTGGTCTACCACTCAGACCCTGCCCATATACCCTTGGACAGCAGTAGCCAACATTCCACTGCCAGCATCTACATCCCTACCTGAGGCCATCTGCCTCCAGAGCCTTGCTCTCTGCCTGTGTGAGGCAGGCCAGAAATGCCTGAGTATTAATGACCTTCAGGGCCAGCCCTCAACCAAAGCCTGGTGGGAGCTAGTGGGTCAATACTCCAACTCTTTTTCCACTTGTGTTGGCTACTGCTGAGGAGCGTGTTCTACATTGGATCTCAGAATTCTCCAGTGGGAGTAGCTCTATTTTCCAACAGTGGTAATTTTAACAGCACACCTTCTATTAGTCTGCCTTCTCTTCCCTGCCTCTTGTCCCTCCCACCTTTGGTGCTGTCTGGGGTCATCTCTCAAATAAGCTACATGCATCTGTAATATTTGTCCATGGCTCTGCTTCTGACGCAGCCCAAGGGATATGCCTTCTTCTTCTCTGAATCAACCAAACTGTGATTCCCCATGGCCTTCACCGACCGTCTTTCCCTTCTCAGAAAATTTCACTCCATCCACCCAGTTGCTCAAACTCAAACTCTTAGCAATGTTTTTGATCCCTTTCCTTCTTGACCCTCCACAGCTAATCCATCACCTGTTGACTCTAACTACAAAACATATTTACAGACTTCATACATCATAATCTTGCTTCTGAAAATAATTATAAAGTAAAAATCTTAAGAGAAGAAGAAAAGAAACACTGCAACGGAAGACTATAGATAAGAAAAACAGCAGACATCTTGTCAGAAAGTATGCAAGCCAGAAAATAGTGGAGAAATTTTTAAAAACTGTATGATTCCATTTATTAAAAAAATGTTTTCATTGAGGTAGACTTTATTTATAATATTAGTCTCAGCTGTACAACATAATGATTCAATATTTTTATAGATTTTACTCCATTTAATGTTATCATAAAATATTGACTATATTCCTTGAGCTGTACAATATATCCTTGTAGTTTGTTTATTATTTATTTGTTTATTTATAATTCAGATATAGTTGATGTACAATGTTATATAGGTTACAGGTGTAAAATATATTGATTCACAATTTTTGAAGATTATATTCCATTTATAATTATTATAAAATATTTGCTATATGCCCCTTGTACAATATACACTTGTAGCTTATTTTATCCCTTATTTTAGTTTGTACCCCTTGATCCTCTACCCCTATACTTCCCCTCCCCTCTTCCCTCGTCCCACTGGTAACCACTAGTTTGTTTTATTTTTTAGATTCCACAAATAAGTGATATCATGAAGTATTTGTCTTTCTCTGTCCGACTTATTTCGCTTAGCATAATGCCCTCCAAGTCCATTCATGTTGTTGCAATTGACAAAAATTTCATTCTTTTCTATGGCTGAGTAATATTCCATTATATGTATATGTATATATATACATATATATATATATACGTATGACACATATATATCCAATATATATGTTTCTTTATCCATTCATCTGTTGATGGACACTTAGGTTGCTTTCATATCTTGGCAACTATAAATAATGCTGCTATGAACATTGGGGTGCATGTATCTTTTTAAATTAGTGTTTTGTTTTTCTCAGATATATATCCCTGAGTGGAATTTCTGAGTAATATGATAGTTCAATTTTTAGTTTTTTGAGAAACCATCATACTATTTCCACAGTGTCTGCACTAATTTATATTCCCACCAACAGTGTATAGGGTTCCCTCTTCTCCAACTCCTCACCAACATGTGTTATTTGTGGCTATCATTAAGTGATAGCCATTCTGACAGGTGTAAGGTGATATCTCATTGTGGTTTTGATTTGCATTGCTCTGATGATTAATGATGTTGAGCATCTTTTACGTGCCTATTGGCCATCTGTATATCTTCTTTGAAGAAATGTCTATTTAGGTCTTCTGCCCATTTTTAAATTGGTTGTTTGTTTTTTAACATTAAGTTGGATGAGCTGTTTATATATTTTGGACATTAGCTCCTTATTGGTCATATCATTTGCAAAACTTTTCTCCCATTCAGTAGGTTGTCTTTTTGTTTTGTTGATGGTTTCTTTTGTTGTGCAAAAGCTTTTAGGTTTAGTTAGGTCCCATTTGTTTATTTTTGTTTCCTTTGCTTTAGGAGACAGATGCAAAAAATATTGCTAATTTATGTCAGAGAGTGTTCTGCCTATGTTTTCTTCTAGGAGTTTTATAGTATCTGGTCTTACACTTAGGCTTTTAATCCATTCTGAGTTTATTTTTGTATATGGCTTTAGAGAATGTTCTAATTTCATTCTTTTACATGTAGCTGTCCAGTTTTCCCAGCACCACTATATTCAAAAAACTATCTTTCAACCATTGTATATTCTTTCCTCCTTCGTCATAGATTAATTGACCATAAGTGTGTGGGTTCATTTCTGGGCTATGTATTCTGTTCCATTGATCTATGTGTCTGTCTTTGTGCCAGTACCATAGTGTTTTGATTACTATAACTTTGTAGTATAGCCTGAAGTCAGGGAGCATGATATCTCCAGCTCTGTTCTTCTTTCTCAAGATTGCTTTAGCTATCGGGTCTTTTGTGTTTCCATACAAATTTTAGAATTATTTTTTCTAGTTCTGCGAAAAATGCCATTGGTATTTTGGTAGGGATTGCATTGAATCTGTACATTGTCTTGGGTAGTATGGTCATTTTGGACAATGTTAATTCTTCCAATCCATGAACATGGAATATCTTTCCATCTCTTTATGTCATCTTTAGTTTCTTTCAGCAGTGTCTGATAGTTTTCCAAGTACAGATTTTTTACCTCCTTAGATAAGTTTATTCATAGGTATTTTATTCTTTTTGATGCAGTGGTAAATGGGATCGTTTCCTTAATTTCTCTTTCTGATAGTTTGTTGATAGTGTATACAAATGCAGCAGATTTCTGTATATTAATTTTGTATTATTCTGCAACTTTACCAAATTCATTAATGAGAGTAAGTAGTTTTTTTGTAGCATCTTTAAGATTTTCTGGGTATAGTATCACATCATCTGCAAACAGTGACAGTTTTACCTCTTCCTTTCCAATGTGAGTTCCTTTTATTTCTTTTTGTTCTCTGATTGCAGGGGCTAGGACTTCCAAAACTATGTTGAATAAAAGTGGTGAGAGTGGACATCCTTGTATTATTCCTGGTCTTAGAGGAAATGTTTTCAGCTTTTCACCATTGAGTGTATGTTAGCTGTGGGTTATTATATATGGCCTTTATTATGTTGAGGTATGTTCCCTCTATATGCACTTTCTGGAGAGTTTTTATCATAAATGGATGTCGAATTTTGTCAAAAGCCTTTTCTACATCTACTGAAATGATTATATGACTTTTATTCTTTGCTTTTTTAATGCAGTGTATCACATTGATTGATTGTGGATAGTGAACCATCCTTGTATCCATGGGAGAAATCCCACTTGTTCATGGTGTATGATCCTTCTAATGTATTGTTGGACTTGGTTTGCTAACATTTTGTTCAAGATTTTTGCATCTATGTTCATCAGTGATATTGACCTGTAATTTTATTTTTTTGTTAATGTCTTTGTCTGATTTTGGTATCAGGGTGATTCTGGCCTCATAGAATGAGTTCAGAAATGTTCCTTACTCTGCAATTTTTTGGAATAGTTTGAGAAGGATAGGTGTTAACTCTTTTTTAAATATTTTGTAGAATTCACCTGTGAAGCCATCTGGACCTGGACTTTTGTTTATTGGGAGCTTTTAAATTACTGATTCAATTTCGGTGCTGGTAATTGGTCTGTTCACATTTTCTATTTCTTCCTTATTTAGTCTTGTATTTCTAGGAATTTGCCAATTTCTGCGATGTTGTCCATTTTATTGGCAAATAGTTTGTAGTAATATGATAATTTTTATTTCTGTGGCATTGGTTTTTATTTCTCCTTTTCACATCTGATTTTATTGATTTGGGCCCTCTCTCTTCTTGATGTGGCTGGGTAGAGGTTTATAAATTTGGTTTATCTTTTCAAGGAACCAGATCTTTATTTTTCTATTTTTGCCATCTCTATTTCATTTATTTCTATTTTTGCCATCTCTATTTCATTTATTTCTGCTCTGATCTTTAAGATTTCTTTCCTTCTGCTAACTTTGGGTTTTGTTTGTTCTTCTATTTCTAATTCCTTTAGGTGTAAGTTTAGGTTGTTTATTTGAGATTTTTCTTGTTTTCTGAGGTAACTTGTATGTCTGTAAAATTCCCTCTTAGAACTGCTTTGCTGTGTCTCATAGACTTTGTCTGATATAAGTATTGCTACCTTGACTTTCTTTTCATTTCCATTTGCATGGAATACCTTTTCCTATTCTGTCTTTTGCAGTCTGTGTGTGTCTTTAGACCTGAAGTGAGTCTCTTGTAGACAGCATATATATGGGTTTTGTTTTTGTATCCTTTCAGCCACTCTATGTCTTTTAATTGCAAGATTGAGTCCATTTACATTTAAAGTAATTACTGATAGCTATGTACTTATTGCCTTATTGTTAATTGTTTTGAGGTTGCTTTTGTACTTCATTTTTGTTCCTTTCTTTTGTTCTCTTCCCTTGTGATTTGATGACTATCTATAGTGTTATGTTTGGATTCCTTTCTTTTTGTGTTGTGTGTCTATTATAGATTTTTGGTTTGTGGTTACTACTAGGTTTATATATAACTATAACTATATATGATTATTTTAAGTTGCTGACCTCTTAATTTCAAACACATTTTAACAACCCTGCGTTTTTACTCCCCTCTCCCCATGGTTACTGTTTTTGACATTATATTTTACATCTTTTTGTTTTGTGTATCCCTTAACTGCTTATTGTGCATATAGATTATTTTACTACTTTTGTCTTTTAACCTTCCTTCTAGCTTTGTACATGGTTAATTTACTACCTTCACTGTATATTTGCCTTTACCTATGAGATTTTTCCTTTCATAATTTGCATGTTTCTAGTTCTGGCCTTTTCTTTATTGCTTAGAGAAGTCCCTTTATCACTTCTTGTAAAGTTGATTTGGTGGTGCCGAACTCTTCTAGCTTCTGCTTGTCTGTAAAATTTTTGATCTCTCCACCAAATCTGAACAAAAGCCTTGCTGGGTAGATTATTCTTGGTTGTAGGTTTTTCCCTTTCATCTCTTTAAACATATTATGCCACTCCTTTCTGGCTTGCAGAGTATCTGCTGAAAAGTCAGCTGATAGCCTTATAGTAGTTCCCTTGTATGTAACTTGTTGCATTTCCCTTGCTGCTTTTAATGTTCTTTCCTTATCTTTAATTTTTGGCATTTTAATTACAATGTGTCTTGGTGTGTTCCTCTTTGGGTCAATCCTGTTTGGGACTCTGTGCTTCCTCAACCTGGATGTCTGTATCCTTTCCCAGGTTAGGGAAAATTTCAGCTGTTATGTTTTCAAATATGTTCTCTGTCCCTTTCTCTCTCTCTTCTCTTTCTGGAACCCTTATAATGTGTGTCTTAGTGCACTTGATGTTGTCCCAGAATTTTCTTAAGCTGTTCTCATTTCTTTTATTCTCTTTTGTTGTTGTTGTTCATCTTCAGAGATTTCCACTACTCTGTCTTCCAGCTCATTGTTGCATTCCTCTGCACCATTTGATCTACTGATGCTTCCTTCTAGTGTATTTTTTATTTCAGTTATTGTGTTCTTCATCTCTATTTGGTTCTTCTTTAAGAATAAGAAGTTAGACTTTTCTAGCTCTTTGTTAAAAACTTATAACTTCTCATTCTGTTCATCCATTCTTCTCCTGAGTTCATTGATTATCTTTATGATCATTACTTTGAACTCTTTATCAGGTAGGCTGGTTATCTCCACTTCACTTAGTTCTTCTTCTGGGGTTTTGTCTTGTTCCTTCATTTGTAACATGTTCCTCTGTTGCCTCATTTTGCCTAATGTGCTGCTTTTTATTTCTATGTATCTGGTAGGTTGGTTACATTTACTGACCTTGAAGAAGTGGCTTATGCATCCCCTCAGTGCACCCCTCTTTGGTCACCAGAGCTATATACTCCAGGGATGCCCCCATCTGGGCTGAGTGTATCCTTCTGTTATGGTGGGCTGACTACTGTGGCAAGCATGGCTGGCCCCTGGGTCCAGTTGCTGCCAGGCCCTGCATTGTGCAGAGGCTACTAGCCACTTTTTGGTGGGACTGGTTCATGAGGTGGCTGATGACAGTACCCTGGGGGGCAGGTCCTGGGGCTAGTGTTGGCTCAGTGGTGGGCAGAGCTGTGTTCTGGAGTGGGTGGTTGCAGGGTCAGGGTTCCCAAATCTAGTGTTAGCCTGATGGTGGGTGCAACAATTTCCTGACATGGCTGGCTCAGTGTTCTGGGGTATCCCAAAGCAGGTACTTGCCCACTGGTGCATGGTGCTGTATCCTGGGTTGGCTGGTTAACGTGACCAATGTGTTTTGGGGCTGCTGTTGGCCTGCTGTTGAGTGGGGCCAGATCCTGGGGCTGGTTTCATCTTGCTGGTAGGCAGGTTGGGACTCACAGTTTCCCATGGCTGGTGCCAGCTAACTAGGTTGGAGCTGGGTCCTGGTATCTCTGTCTATAGGGTTCTTGGTGTCTTCCAGCTGGTGTTGGCCTCTTAGTGGGTGGGGCTGGATCTCAGGGTGGCTGACTAAGGGGCCTAAGGTGTCTCAGTGTTGGTGTTGGCTTGCTGGTGGGTGGGGACCAGGAAGCAGGTGTTCCCAGGGCTAATGCTGTCCTGCTGGTGTGTGGCCTGGATCCTGCCATAGCAGGCTGCCTGGCTGCAGTGGTCCTGAGGCTGGTGTCCACCCACTGGATTGGACTGGATGGATTCTAGGGCTAGTGCTGGATCACTGGAGGGGAAAGATTGGTCCCAGTATCTCTGGCTTCAGGGCCCTGGGGGGTCCTGGAGCTGGTGTTGGCCTGCTGCTGGGGAGGGCTAGTACTTGAGACAGCTGGCTGAAGAGTTGAGTGTGTCCTAAAGCTTGTGTCAGCCTGCTGGTGGGTGGAACTTGATCCTGAGGTAGCTGGCTGAGGGTTCCAAATGTCTCAGAGCTGGTGTTAGCCTGCTGGAGGGTAGGGCTGGGGCTCAGGAGGTCTGAGGGTTGGTGCCAGCCTGCTGGTGCATGGGCTGGGTCCTCCCATGGCAGGCTGTGTGGCTGTGGTGGTCTTGAGGCTGATGTTGGCTCACTGGTAGGCAGAACTGGGTCCCAGGATCTCTGGCTGCAGAGCCTTGGGGGTCCTGGGCCACTGATGTGTGGGGCAGGGTCCAGAGCCCTTTGGTGGACAGGGTTGTGTCCTGGGGTGACTGTGGGCTCAGGGGGTCTTAAGGCAGCCTGCCTACTGGAGGGTAAGGCCGTGTTCCTCCCCAGTTAGTTACTTGGCCTGATGTGTCCCAATACTGGTTTCTACAGGCTGGTAGGTGAGGCCAGGTCCCTGCGCTGGAGGTAGGATTCCAAAATGACACTTGCCAGAACCAGTGTCCACATGGTAGAATGAGCTCCCCAAAATGGCTGCAACCAGTGTCTACGTCCCCAGGGTGTGCTCCAGTTGCCTCCACCCCATCCAGGAGGTTCTCCAAGATCAGCAGGTGTGTCTGACCCAGGCTCTCTTCAAATTGCTGCTTCTGTCCTGGGCTCCGAAGTGTATGGGATTTTGTGTGTTTTTCCCACAGCCTGCTGGGACTCCTGAAAGTAAGCCCTGCTGCCCTTCAAAGCTATACATTCAGGGGGTTTGTCTTCCTGGTGCAAGACTTCAGGCTGGGGAGCCCATTGTGGAGCTCAGATCTGTTGTTCCTTGGATAGACCCTCTGCAATTGTAATTAACCTCCCGTATGTGGGTTGCCCAGCTAGAAGTATGGGTCTTGACTATACTATGACTCTTCTCTTCCTACCATCTCATGGTTTCTTTTTTATACATTTAGTTGTAGAATATCTTTTCTGTTAGTCTTCTGGTCTTTCTCAGCAATAGTTGCCTCTAAATAGTTATTTTGGTGTACCCATGAGAAAACGTGAGCTCAGGGTCTTCCTGCTCTGTTTTTTAAAGTACTAAAAGAAAAAATATGTCCACCTAAAATGCTATACCCAGCAAATATATATTTGCAAATGAAGACAAATACAACACCAAATGCTGGCCAGGATATGAGGCAACAGGAATTCTCATTGACTGCTTTCACTGCTAAGAGGAATGTAAATTGATAAATCACTTTGGAAGTCAGTTTCACAAAATTAAATATACTTTTACTAAACATGCAGTAGTTATTCCCCTAGGTACTTACTCAAATGAATTGAAAACTTTTGTTCACAATAAATACTGCACAGCAATATTCATAGCAGCTTTATTCATAACTGCCAAACACTGGAAGCAAATTAGATGTCATTCAGTAGGTGAATGGATAAACAAATTGTTGCACATCCACAATATTATTTAAAACTATAGAGAAAAAAATATGATCTATCAAGCCACAAAAATTATGGAGGAAAGTTAAGTAAATGTAGCTAAGTAAAAGAAGTCAATCTGAAAAGGTATATACTGTATGATTCCAACTATATGATATTTTGGAAAAGGTAAAACTATGGAGGCAATAAAAAAAATGTCACAAGGCAAATTGCTGCCTTGAAAACTGGAGAGTCCAGCAGATACAGAGAATCACAGTGTACCATGACCTGAATCCACTGCTAGAGTCAGCAACTGGTAAGAACACTTGGAATAAGTGACTAATTGCTAGAGATTGAGCATGGACTAGCTTGAAAGATAAAAATTCTTGGTGGACCAGAAATAAGGGAATCCCCATTTTTGTGAGTTCTACCTCAAGGAGCCCCACCAGTTCTTCATGAAGAAGATCAGAAAAAAATACCCTCATACTTGAGCAGAGAAAGGGGAATAGTAACCAAGAGCATTCTGTTTTCTCTAACAATGGTCTTCCCTCAAGGGAAAATATTTTACCAGAACCTAGCCAAATTAAATTTTTTCCAGAGCCTTGAGGACTTGGGGGAATGGAAATACCCAATTCTAGCCCACTCTAGCCTTCCTGTCTCACCAAAAGGGGTGAAGTTGAGAAGCCTTAATGAAAATCACAGCCTGGGACACATGTTGATACCTATCAAAGGACTAGAGCATGCTTCCCCTCCATCACTACCTTATCACTAATAAATAAGATTTCTGCATAGTAACAGGGGATTAAAGCCTAAGTCTGAAAGTCTCAGACCTATTTAAGAAGTAAGTCTATACAAACAGCAGGGGAGAGAAAAACAAGGACACCAGAGGAAATTTGAGACTTTGACACCTAAAGCTACAGCAAACAGTAAACACAGCTTCTTTTCTAGACAGATAAACACAAAACCTCACACTAAAGGCCAATTTAACTCTGTTCCTTTTATCTGATACATAATGCCCAGCTTTCAGTAAAAAATTATGATGCATACTTAAAAGCAAAAGACACAGTATAAGAGAAAGCAAGCATCACAACCAGATGCAGATATGGCAGAGATTTTGGATTCATCAGATGAGGAATTTGAAATAGATATGATTAATTGGTCAAGGGATCTAATGGAAAAAGTGGATAATATGCAAGAACAGATTGGGAATCTAAGCAGAGAGATGGAAACTCTAAGAATCAAAAGGAAATGCTAGAAATAAAAAACAATCTAATAAAAATAAATGCTTTTGATGCACTCACCAGCAGATTAGACATGGCTGAAGAAATAATTATAGAGTGTGAAGATATGTAAACAAAATTGTCCCAAACCGAATAGCAAAAAGAAAAAGGAGTGAAAAAATAGAACATAATATTCAAGAACGGTGGAACAATTACAAAAAGTGTAACAAATGCATAATAGGAATATCAGACAGGGAAGAAAGAGAAAGAAACAGAAGAAATATTTGAAGTAATAATTAGCTGAGAATATTCCAAAATTAATGACAGACAACGTACCACAGATCCAGGAATCTCAGAAAATACCAAGCATTATAATACCATAGAATCTATAGGTAGGCATATCATATGCAAATTGCAGAAAATCAAAGACAAAGAAAATACGAGATCATGGAGGGAGGGAGGGACACAGATTATCAATGAATAAGGATAAAAATTACACTGGATTTCTCTTTAGAAGCCATGAAAGCAAGAAGAGAGTGGGGTGAAATATATAAAGTATTGAAAGTAAAAACCACAAAACTAAAATTCTGTATCCAGTAAAAGCATTATTCAAAAGTTAAAAAAAAAGAATTTCTCAAACAGAAACTGAAGGAATTTGTTACCAGTAGATCTATTTTACAAGAAATATTTTTAAAAGTTCTTCAGGGAGAAGAAAACTGATATAGGTCAAAACTCTGGATCTACATAAGGAAAGAAACAGTGTTTAAGAAGGAATAAATGAAGGTAATGTGGTCTTTTATTTTTCATATTCTTAATTGATTTAAAAAATAGCTTGTCCTGAGACTTCCCGGGAGGTGCAGTGGTTAAGAATCCGTCTGCCAATGCAGTGGACATGGGTTTGATCCCTGACCCGGGAAGATCCCACTTGCCACAGAGCAACTAACCCCCGTGTACCACAACTACTGAGCCTGTGCTCTAGAGCCGTGAGCCACAACTACTGAAGCCCGCACGCCTAGGGCCCATGCTCCACAACAAGAAAAGTCACCACAATGAGAAGCCCATGCACCACAACGAAGAGTAGCCCCCGCTTGCCACAACTAGAGAAAGCCCACGTGCAGCAACGAAGACCCAATGCAGCTAAAAATAAATAATTTTTTAAAATTTAAAAAAATAGCTTGTTCAAAATAATAACAGCAACAATTAAGTGATTTTACCCTATGGATAAGTGTGACGAGTGACAGCAATGTTATAAGGAATAGGAGGGAGGAACTGGAAATACTCTGTTATAAGGTACCTGCACTACCCATGAAGCAGTGCAGTGTTATTTGAAAGTGGACTTAATTTAGTTGTAAATGCCTACTGAAAACCCTAGGGCAACCACTAATTTTTTTTCAAAAGAAGCATAATTAATATTAAGAAAGGAGAAAAAATGGAATTATATAAAATGCTCAATTACAACCAAAGAAGGCAGAAAAAGAGAAGACTAAAAAAAGAAAAAAACAAATAAAAAAAAGAACAA
Source organism: Eubalaena glacialis (assembly GCF_028564815.1). Classification (NCBI taxonomy): domain Eukaryota; kingdom Metazoa; phylum Chordata; class Mammalia; order Artiodactyla; family Balaenidae; genus Eubalaena; species Eubalaena glacialis. The sequence continues at coordinate 99,713,277 of NC_083724.1, read as the reverse complement.
TAACAATGAATAGAAAACTGTTCCAAAATATGGTAGATTTTAAGCTAACTATATAAATAATCAGTTAAAATGTGATTGGTCTGATACACCAATTAAAATATAAAAACCGTAAGAGTGAATATAAAACAAGACACAACTATATGTGATCTACATACAGGAGACTTCCTTGAAACATAGTTAAGGGTACAAAAGTAAAGGGAAGAGAAAAGATATAGTATTCTAGTCTAATTAAATATTAATTTAAGACGAAGCAAATTTCAGAGCAAAGAAAATTATGAGGGTTGAAGAGGAACACTACATATGAAGGAGTCAATTCTACAAGAAGACATAACAATTCTTAATGTGTTTGCACTTTACAATAGAGCATCAAAATATGTGGGACAAAACCTGATAGAACTGCAAGGAGAAATAGACAACTCCACATATTTGTAGAATTTGACACTTTTCTACCAGTAATTTTCAGCCTCAGTAATCAGAAAATAAGTAAGGTTATAGTTGAACTAAATAGCCCCATCCATCAGCTGGATATAATTGGCATCTATCAACCACTTCATCCAACAACACAACAATACACATTCTTCACAAACTTACATGGAACATTAATCAAGATAGAACATATTCTGTTCCTGGGCTTTGCTATATTGGGAGGTTTTTGGTTACTGTTTCAATCTCCTCAATCATTGGCTTGTTCAAATTTTCTATTCCTTCATGATTCAGTATTGATAAGTTCTATATTTCTAGGAATTTATCCATTTATTCTAGGTTATTCAAGTTTTGGGTATATAATTGTTCATAGTAGTCTCTTATGGACCTTTATATTTCTGCCGGATCAGGTGTAGTGTCTCCTCTTTCATTTCTAATTTTGAGTCTTCTCTCTTTTTTTCTTAGTCTAGCTAAGAGTTTGCCAATTTTATGTATCTTTTCAAAAACAAACAAAAAAAAGCTCAGTTTTGTTGATAATTTTTCTGGATCTCTATTTTACTTATTTGTGCTCTAATCTTTGTTGTTACCTTCTTTCTGCTAACTTTGGGGCTAGTTTGTTCTTCTTTTTCTTATTACTTGAGGTGAAAATTTAGGTTATTTACTTGTGATATTTCCTTTTTCTTAATGTTTTTCACTATAAATTTTTTCTTAGTCATGCTTTTTGCTGCATCCCATAAGTTTTGATATATTGTGTTTCCATTTTTGTTTGTTTCAAAATATTTTTAAATTTCTTTTCACCCAGTGGCTTTTCAAGAGTATGTTGTTGAATTCCCACACATTTTTGAATTTCCAGTTTTCCTCCTGTTATTGATATTTAGTTTCCTACAGTTGTGGTCAGAAAAGATAATTGGTAGTCTGTCAATCTTCTTACATTTGCTAAGTCTTGTTTTGTGGTTTAACATATGATCTACCCTGGAGAATATTCTGTCTGCACATGGGAAAAGTGTGTATTCTGCTACTGCTGGGTGGAATGTTCTGTGTATGTTTTAGGTTCATTCGGTCTAAGGTATAGTTCAAGTCCAGTGTGTCTGTATTGATTTTCCATCTGGATGATCTAGTCATTGTTGAAGGTGGGGTATTGAAGTTCCCTACTATTATTGTATTTTTGTCTGTTTCTTCTTTTGGGTCTGTTGGTATTTGCTTAATATATTTAAGTGTTCCAATGTTGGATGCATATATATTTTTAATTATTATATCTTCTTAATGAATTAACTCATTTATCATTATATAATGACCTTATTTGTCTCTTATTACAGTTTTTGACTTAAAGTATATTTTGTCTGATATAAGTATAGTTACCTCTGCTCTCTATTGTTTTCCATTTTCCTGGAATATTGTTTTCCATCTCTTCACCTTGAGCCTATGAGTGTCCCTAAAGGTGAAGTGAGTCTCTTGTAGGCAGTATATAGTTGGGTATTATTTTCAACTATTCAATCACTCTATGCCTTTTGATTAAAAGAATCAATAAATTTATACTTAAAGTAGTTATCAACAGGTGAGAGCTTACTAATATCATCTTTTTGTTTTCTGGATGTTTTGTAGTTCTTATCCTTTCCTTCATCTTTTGCTGTCTTTCTTTGTGGGTTGATGATTCTCTCTATTGATATTTCTTTCTTTATCATTTGTATATCTACTGCAGGCTTTTTCCTTGTAGCTAATGCCACTTACATAAAACATCTTATAGATATAACAGTCTGTTTTATGCTGTAACTTAACTTCGATACATACAAGATGTTTCCTTTATACTCACCCCATAATTTATTTTTGATATCATAATTTACCTCTTTTATTTGTATATCCATTAACAAATTATTGTAGCTATAGTTATTTTTAATACTTTTGTCCTTAAAGCCTTTACACTAAAGTGATTAACACACCACCACCTTACAATATTAGAACATTCTGAATTTGACCATCTTCCAACTTTTACCAGCATGTTTCCTTGTTACTAACATTTTTCATTTTAGCTTAAGAACTCCTTTCATCATTTCTTGTAAAACAGGTCTAGTGGTGATGAGCTCCCTCAGCTTTTGTTGTTTGGTAAATATTTATCTCTCATTCATTCATTCATTCATTCATTACTGAAAGGCAACTTTGCTGGGTAAACTATTCTTGGTTGGCACCAAACTCTTTCAGCACTTTGAATATATCACCCCACTCTCTCCTGACCTGCAAGGTTTCTGCTGAGAAATCTGCTGTTCATCTTATGGGGTTTTCTTTATTTGTGAGGTGTTTTTTCTCTTCCTACTTTTGAAATTTTCTGTGTTTGATTTTAGACAATTTTATTATAATGTGTCTTGGAGAAGATCGTTTTGAAATGTTGGAACTTTGGGATTACCTATTAGGTTTATGAACTTAGATGTCTAAATATCTCCCCAGATTTGAGAAATTCTCAGTCATTACTTCTTTAAATAAGCTTTCTGCTTCTACTCTTTCTGAGACTTCAATAATGTGTAGATTGTTACTTTTAATGTTATCCTACATTTCATTTAATTATTTTTCACTTTCTTTTTCATTCTTTTTTCCTTTTGCTCCTCTGACTGGATGAATTCAACTGACCTGTCTTCTAGTTCATTAAATCTTTCTTCTGCTTGGTTGATTCTGTTGTTAAAGCTCTCTTTTGAATTCTACATTTCAGTCATTGCAGTCTTCAACTCTAGGATTTCTGCTTTAAAAAGAATTTCTATTTCTTTGTTGATCTCTCATTTTGTTCATGCATTGTTTTCCTAATTTCATTTACTTATCTATTTGGGTTTATTGTAGTTCACTTAATTCTTTAAGAGGATTATTCTGAATTCTTCCATAGACAGTTCATAGATCTCCATTTCTTTAGGTTCAGTTATGGAAATTTTATTAGTTTCCTTCAGTGGTATTATTTTTCTTTGATCATTTATGATCCTGTGGCCTTATATTGGTGTCTGTGAATTTTGAGAGTGTAGACATCTCTTCCAGTCTTTACAGACTAGCTTCAGCAGCCTGTCAAAAATTCTGGGTGGAGAGTCAGATGGTATCCATTGACAGGCTTGCTGTTGGAATTCTTGGTGACCTGGTATTTGGGTGAGTCAAAAGCATTGGGCCCCTGGGTTTATGAATCCCTCCTAGAACCTGGGTTTGTGGGCATTGATTGGTAGCCTAGGGTAACAGGAGGACTTCAGGGCTGTAAAAGCCCTGTACTGAGATCTGCTAGGAACCTGGTTTTTCAGGAGTCTACCAGGAACCTGGTGTCATGAGAGTTGGTTGACACTGAGGTGGGCTAAGAGTCTTGGGCCACTGGAGCTGAGTAGGGACAGCGAGATGGCAGTCACTGGAGTAGATTTGGGGCCTGGATTTGCAAGAGACTTCTAGGAGCCTGGAGCCAAGGAAGCTGCCTAGAGCCATGGAAGAACTCCTTGGTATTTACCTTAATTATTTGAAAATGTGTGGCCATACAAAATTCTGTACACAAATGTTTATAGCAGCTTTATTCCTAATTGCTTACATTTGGAGCAACCAAGTTTCCTTCAATAGACAAATTGATAAATAAGCCATGGTACAATCATAACATGGGATGTTATTCAGTAACAAAAAGAAATAATCTATCAATACCTTAAAAGCCCTAGGGTAACCTGAAATGCATGTTACTAAGTGAAATAAGTCAATATTAAAAGACTACAAAATGTATGATTCCAACTCTATGACATTCTAGAAAAGGCAAAATAATGGAGGCAGTAAAAAGTTCAGTGATTTCCAGGGATAGGGAAATGTGTAAGATTGATGAATAGATAGAATACAGGAGAATTTTAAGGTGGAGAAGTTATTCTATATGTTACTGTTATGATGGATACATGATATTATGTATTTATCAAAACCAATAGAACTGTACAACACAAAAAGTATATGCAAACTATGGACTTCCATTAATAATAATGGTGGTGTGATGAATTGGGAGATTGGGGTTGACATATATACACTAATATGTATAAAATGGATAACTAATAAGAACTTGCTGTATAAAAAAATAAATAAAATAAATTTCAAAAATTAAAAAAATAATGTATCAGTATCGTTTCATCAAATGTAACAAATGTATTAATGTAAGATGTAATAATAGTGAAACTGTGGGAGTGAGGAAGAGAAGGAGTATACAGAAACTCTTTGTATTCTCCGCTCAATTTCTTTGTAAATCCAAAACTGCTTTGAAAAATAATGTCTATTAATTTTAAAAATGAAAGCAAATATATCAAAACAATCTTGAAAAAGAACAAAGTTGGAGGTCTCACAGTTCCTAATTTCAAAAGTTATTACAAAGCTACAGTAATTAAAATAGTGTGGTACTGGCATATAGATATACATATATACCAATGGAAAAGAATAGAGAGCCCAGAAATAAAACCACACATTTATGATCATTTAATTTTGACAGGAATACTAAGACCATTCAATGGGAAAATTACAGTCTTCTCAACAAATGGTCCTAGGAAGACTACATATCCACATGCAAAAGAATGAAGTTGGACCTTGTCATACACCATACACAAAAAATTAACTCAAAAAGCATCAACATCTTAATGTTAGAGTTAAAACTATAAAAACTCTTAGAATAAAGTACAAAGGAAAAGCTTTGACACTGGATTTGTCAATGATTTTTTGGTTATGACTCCAAAAGCACTGGTAACAGAATAAAAAATAGATAAATTGGACTATATCAAAAATTTAAACTTCTGTACATCAAAGGACACAATCAACAGAATGAAAAAGTAACCTATGAAATGTGAAAAAATATTTGCAAACATATATCTGATAAGGTATTAATATCCAGAATATATAAAGAACCCCTACAATGCAACAACAAAAAATCAAACTCAATTAAAAAAAAAAGTGAGCAAGGTGATTAAATAGACATTTCACCAAAGAAGATATACAAACAGCCAATAAGCAAATGAAAAAGTGTTCAACATCACTAATCATTAGGGAAATGCAAGTCAAAACCACAATTAGATACCATCTCACATCCATTAAGATAGTTACTATCAGAAAGAAAAAGGGAAAATAAAAAGTTTTGGTGAGGATGTGAAGAAATTGGAACTCTTGTACACTGTTGGTGGGAATGTAAATTGGTGTAGCTGCTATGGAAGATAATATGATGGTTCTTGAAAAAATTAAAAATAGAATTACCATATTATCCAGCAGTTTTACTTCTGGGTATATACCCAGAAGAAAGAATTGAAAGTATGGTCTTAAAGAGATTTTTATACAACAATGTTCATAGCATTCACAATAGTCAAAAGATGGAAGTACATCAGTGGATGAATGAATAAGCAAAATGTGGCATATCCATACAATGGAATATTATTTAACCTTTAAAAAGCAAGGGAATTCTGACACGTTACAACATGGATAAACCTTGAGGACATTATGCTAAGTAAAATAAGTTAGATACAAAAAGACAAATACTGTAGGATTCCATTTATATGAGGTCCCTGGAGTAGTCAAATTCATAGAGACAGAAAATAGAATGGTGGTTGCCAGGGGCTAGGGTTTAGGAGGAGGAGTGAGGAGTTGTTGTTTAATGAATACAGAGTTTTAGTGTTATAAAATGAAAAGCATTCTGGAGATGGGTGGGAGGGATAGGTGCACAATAATGTGAATGTACTTAACACCACTGAACTGTGGACTTAAAAATGATTAAGATGGTAAGTATTATGTTGTGTGTTTTTTTTATATAAACAAATAAATAAAAGGCAAATAAAGACTCAATCAAACAGAAGTAAAGAATTTATTGTCACTAGACCTGCATTACATGAAATACCAAAAGAATTTCTTTAAATAAGAGGGAAATAATACTTGATGGAATTTGGACTGAGACAAAGGAACAAAGAATGCTGGAAATGGTGAATATGTGGGTATCTATTAAAAAAAACTTTTTTTCTCACTTTAAAATCTTTTAAAACAATATTTGACTTTTACAGCAAAAATACATTGCAGGACTTATACTGTATGCAGAAGTAACATGAGTGAAAATGGCACAAAGAATAAATGGAGTGAAATGAAAGTATACTGTTGAAAGAGTCTTAGACTAAAGGTGAAGTAGCCCAATATTATTTGAAGTTGGCAGTGATGAGTAAAGTGGTATATTGTAATCCTAGTGCAATGACTGAAAAAGAGATATGACTAATAAGCTATAGCAGAGATTAAATGGGATCATAAAAATAACTGTTCAAAAGAAGGCAGGAAAAGATGAAAAAGAACAAAGTATATATTGGACAAATAGAAACCAAATTCAACTAGTTTGATAATTTACATTAAATGTAAGTGGGTGACAATTCCAAAAATAAAAGATATTTTCAGATTGGATAAAAAAGCAAATCACATGTGTTTTCTATAAGAAATCCACTTTAAATAGGCATCAATAGATTAAAAGTAAAAGGATGAAAAATATACACCATGAAAGCACCAATCAAAAGAAAGCTGGAGTGGATATCCTAATTTCAGAAACAGGTTTCAGAGCAAGAAAGGTATATTATCATGGATAAAAAGGAATATGTCAAAATTATAACAGGAATCAATTCATCAAGAGAGCACAATTCTTAATTCACCTTAAATTTGTTTAAGTCTTCAGAAGACAAAAGGCATGAAGCAAAAAGCTAATAGAACTCAAAGGAAATGCAGACAAATTCAAAATTTTAGTTGGGGATTTTAGCACTCCTATCTCAGTAACTGATAGAATAAGTAGATGGAAAATCAGTAGGGATTTAGAAAGCTTGAATAGCACACTCAACCAACTTGAACTAGTAGTTATTTATAGAATAAGCCACCCAACAGCAGCAGAACATGCATTCTTTTCAAGTGCACACAGAGCACTCAGCAAAATAAACTATATTCTAGGATATAAAAATTTTCAACAAATAATAGAGTTAAAATTATGCAAAGTGTGTTCTCTGACCACATCAAAATTAAACTAGACACCAGTAACAGGAAGATATCTGAAAAACCCTCAAATATTCAGAATTTAAATAATATACTTCTAAATAAATTATAGAACAAAAGAAAACAACCACAAGGGAACTAAAGGTGAATAAAATGAAAGTACAACATACTGAAATCTGTGAGATTCAGCCAAAATAGTGCTTAGAAGGAAGCATAAAGATTAAATGTTTATATTAGAAAACAAAAGAAGTCTCATATCAATGCTCTAGGCTCCCACCTTAAGAACCTTCAGAAAGAATTACAAATTAAACCCAAATTGAGCAGATAAAAGGAAATAATAAATGTAAGAGCCAAAACCAATAAGATAAAGAATACAGAAACAATAGAGAAAAATTGATAAAGCCAAAAGCTGGTTCTCTGAAAAGGTCAAGAGTATTTCTAAAGCTCTAGAAAGACTGGTGAGATTTTTTTTTTGGAGTACACATGAAATACCTATATTATGAAAGGAAGAAAAGACATCAATACAGATTGTACAAATGTTAAAAGGATAAGTGAATATGTTAATAAATTTATCAACTTATATGAAATGCACAAATTCCTTTAAAGATATAAATTACCAAAACTCACTCAGGAAAAAAAATCAAAAAGATAACCTGATAGTCCTATACCTATTAACTAGATTGAATTAATAGTTTAAAAAATTTAATTAACAACTATACTCTGATTAATTATACTAAATACTTAAGGAAGAACTAAAATTCTACTGTAACCCTTTCAGAAAATACAGAAGGAAGGAACACTTCTGAACTCATTTTATGGGATCAGCATTGTCCTGTTATCAAAACAAAAGTGATTAGATGTAAGGAAAACTACAGAGCAATAGTCTATATAAATATAGATGCAAAAAGTGCCTAACAATACATTAGCAAATCAAATCTAGAAATAAATACAATCATATTATACGTCATGATCAAGGGATTGTCCCATGAATGCAAGGTTGATTGAGCATTTGAAATTCAATCAATGTAGCATTATGTTAACAGAATAAGGAGGAAAATCTTCTGATTATGTCAATAGAAGTTTTCCAAAAACACTTGACAAAAGTCAATGCAGAGCTATGATAAAATTCTCAACAAACTAGGAAAAGAAGGGAACTTCTTCAATCTGATTGAGGGTATATATGAAAATACTATAGCTAATATCCTACTTAATGGTGACAGGCTGAATTCTCCCCCTTTAAGATTAGAAACAAGGCAAAGATATGTATTCTCATCACTTCTATTCAATTGTCTTAGCCATTACTATAGTGGAAAGCAAAAAAAAAAAAAAAAAGGCATACATTTTAGAAGGGAAGAAGTAAAATTGGCTTTATTCATAAACAACATGTTTGTCAATATAGAAAATTCTAAGTAAAATTTAAAAACTTCTTTACTATTACATGGATTTGAAAAGATTGGGGACACAAAGTTAATATACAAATTGTATTTTGACAAACTTGCAATGAACAGTATTGAAAATTAAAAATTAAAAACTGCCCTTTTCAATATCACCAAAAATGTGAAATAAATATTTAACAATATTTATGCAAAATACATACATTGTAAACTAAGAAATATTGGTGAGAGAAATCAAGTGAAGAGGTATAGTATGTTCATTAATCAGAAGGTTCAATATTATTTATTTTTTAAATTAATTTGTATTGGTTTACAATGTTGCTATACAATGTTGTGTTAGTTTCTACTGTACAGCAAAATGAATCAGCTATACATATACATATATCCCCTCTTTTTTAGATTTTCTTCTCATTTATGTCACCACAGTGCATTAAGTAGAGTTCCCCGTGCTATACAGTATGTTCTCATTCATTGTTTATTTTATACATAATATCAATTCAATATTGTTTAAATATCAATATTCCCAGGAATGCAAGGCTGGTTCAATATAAGAAAACCAATCAACATAATAAACCAAATAATGGATTTAAGGGAAAAAGCATGTGATAATCTTAACTGATGCAGAAAAAGCATTTGAAAAAAATCCAACACTTTTCTTGATAAAAATAATTAGAAAACTAGGAATAGAAGGAAACCTCCTCAACATGATAAAGGGTATTTATGAAAACCCACAGCTAACATCATACTCAAGGTGAAAGATTGAAATCTTTCCTCTAAGATCAAGAATAAAATAAGGATGCCTGCTTTCACCAGATCTATTCAACACAGTACTGGAATTTTCAGCCAGCACTTAAACAAGAAAAAGAAATAAAGACACACAAATTGGAAAGGAAGAAATAAAACTATCTCTATTTGAAGATGAAATAATATTATCTATAGATAGTCCTAAAGAATCCACAAAAAATTACTAGAGCTAATAAAAAAGTTCAGCAAAGTTTTAAGGTATAAGATCAACATGGAAAAATTAGTTGTATTTTTATATACCACAAATGAATAATCTGAAAAGGAAATTAAGAAAATAATTCAATGAATAATAGTATCCAAAAGAATAAAATACCTAGGAATAAATTTAACAAAAGAGGTGACAAATTTGTATGCTGAAAACTACAAAGTATTCTTGAAAGAAATTATAGAAGACCTAAATAAATGGAAAGATATCTTTTGTTCATTGATTGGAAGATGTAATAGGGTTAGGATGTTAATACTACTCCAAGTGAACTATGGATCCAGTGCAATACATATTAACATTTCAATAGCATTTTTAAACAGAAAATTGAAAAAAAAGAGAAAATGGTTTAAATTCATGTGGCATTGCAATGAGCTCTGAATAGTCAAAAATAATACTGAAAAAGAATAATGAAAATTAAAGGGAGGAGTGATCAAGATGACAGAGTAGGAAGACCCTGAGCTCACCTTCTCCCACATGCACCCCAAAATTACAACTATTTATAAAGCAACTATTGAGGAGAAAGACCAGAAAAGATTTTCTACAACTAAAGATATAGAGAAGCAATCACAACAAGAAGGGTAGGAGGGGCAGAGTTGCAATATAGTCAGGATCCATACCCCTGGGTGGATGACCCACAAACAGGAGGATAATTACTATTGCAAAAGTTCTCCCCAAGGAGTGAGAGGTCCAAGCCCCACACTGGGCTCCCCTACCCAGAGGTGCTTCACTGAGAAGACAGACTTCCAATGTTTGGCTTTAAGGTCAGTGGGGCTTAATGTGGGGGAGATGAAAAGGGCTGTCAAAATGGACTCCACCCTTAATGGGTGCACATAAAACTTACACACCCCAGAGCCCAGGACAGAAGCAGTAATTTGAAAGGAGCCTGGGTCAGACCCACCAGCTGATCTTGGAGAGCCTCCTGGACAGCCTGGAGGCAACTGGAGCATACCTGAAGGACATAGACACTGGCGGCAGCCATTTTTGGGTGCTCATTCTACCATGTGGTCACTGGTGCTGGCAAGTACTATTTTCAAATCCTCTCCCTAGCTTATTAGCATTGGTATCTGGCCTCACCTACCAGCCTGTCAGCATCAGTACAGAAACCCATCAGGTGAAGCAATTATTTGGACAGAGACACAGCTCCACCCAGCAGCAGGCCTGCTGCCTTAAGGCCCCTTGAACTCACAGGGTCTGACTCTGTCCACCTGAGGGTCCAGGATTTGGCCCTGCACACCAGTGCATCAGCACTAGCCCTGGGACCCCGAGGGCCCTGCAGCCAGAGACCTTAGGACCTGGCTGTGGCTACAAGTGGATCAGCACAAGTCCAGGACAAGTCTCACCCATTAGAGGGCAAGCATCACCCCTAAGACCCCTTGGATCCAGCTCCACCCACTAGTGGGCCAACATACCAAAATCAGGACCACTAAGGCCCTGAAACCAGAGACCACAGAACTCAGCTCTGCCCACTAGTGAGCCAGCACTAGTCCCAGGATATTCTGGGTCTCAACCTCCCACCAACCAGCAGGCCCACTCCAGCTCTGGGACCCCTGGGTCCTGCAGCCAGAGACAGCAGGATCAGGTTCCACCCACCAGTGGGATGGAACTAGCTCCAGGACATGGTCTCACCCACCAATGGTCAGGAACCAGCCCCAGGATCCCCTGGACCCCAGCCCAGGCACCAGCAGGCAGACACAAGCCCCAGGACTACCACAACCCCACAGCCAGGCATGTCAGGATGCAGCCCACCCATCAGCAAGCAGGCACTAGCATTAGGACACCAAGGGCCCTGTAGCCAGTCCCCAGGACCTGGTTCCACCAACCAGGAAGCCAGCACTAACCCTGGGACACCCTGGACCATGACTCCACCTACAGGCAGGCAATGCCAGCACCAAGATACCTTGGACTCATCAGCCAGCTGCCCTAGGATTCAGGCTCATGCACCAGCATGCCAGCACCAACTTTGGGACAGCCTGGAGCCTGCAGCCAACATGTCAGGAACCAGCCCCAGCCATCAGTAAGCTGACACTAGATTCAGGAAGACTGGCCCAAAACCACCCACCCCAGAATACTTTTTCATCCCTCAGTGTGCCAGCAATAGCCCCAAGACCCCATGGAGCTCCGCAGCCAGCTGCCTCATAACACAGCCCTGCCAACCAGTGGCTGGCAGCCTTGGTACAAGGCATGGTCTGTTAACCAATTGGGCCAGGGGCCAGACACTCCTAACAGACCACCTACAATAGTCAGCCAAGCACAACAGTAGGACCCACACAGCCCACATAGGGGGCAGCCCTAGAGCATATTGATCTGGTGGCCAGAGGGGACTGTGCTGCTGACTCAGGAAAACTGCTACAAAAAGCCACCTTCACAAAGTCAGGAAACTTAACAAGTCTACCAAACACATAAAAATAAAAACAGAAAATTAGGCAAAATGAGATGGCAGAGGAAGATGTTCCAAACAAAGGAACAAGGTAAAACCCCAGAAGAAAAAGTGAAGTGGAGATAACCAGGCTACTTGATAAAGAGTTCAAGGTAATGATCATAAAGATGATCAATGAACTCAGGAGAAGAATGGATGAACAGAATGAGAAGTTAGAAAATTTAAACAAAGAGTTAGAAAATATAAAAAGAACCAAACAGAGGTGAAGAATACAATAACTGAAATAAAAAATACACTAGAGAGAATCAACAGTAGATTAGGTTATATAGAGGAACTGATCAGCAAGCTGGAAAACAGAGTAGTGGAAATCACTGAAGATGAACAACAACAACAAAAGAATAAAAAGAAATGAGAACAGTTTAAGAGAATTCTGAGACAATGTCAAGTGCACTAACATACATATTGTAGGGGTGGCAGGGAGAGGAGAGAGAGAGAAAGGTGCAAAGAACATATCTGAAGACATCATAGCTGAAAAATTCCCTAACCTGGGAAAGTAAACAGACATCCAGGTCAAGGAAATACAGAGATTCCAAAATAGGATCAACCCAAAGAGGAACACATCAAGGCACATTGTAATTAAAATGGTAAAAATTAAAGATAAAAAAAGAATATTAAATGCAGCAAGGGAAAAACAACAAGTTATGTATAAGGTAATTCCCATAAGGCTATCAGCTGACTTTTCAGCAGAAATTCTGTATACCAGAAGGGAGTGGCATGATATACTTAAAGTGATGAAAGGGAAAAGCCTACAACTAAGAATATTCTATCCAGTAGGGCTTTCATTTGAATTTGATGGAGAAGACAAAGTTTTACAGACAAGGAAAAACTAAAAGAGTTCAGCACCACCAAAACAACTTTGTTAGAAGGACTTCCTTAAGTGAAAAAGAAAAGGTCAGAACTAGAAACATGAAAATTATGAAAAAAATCTTGGGAATTCCCTGGCAGTCCAGTGGTCAGGGCTCCATGTTTCCACTGCAGGGGGCATGTGTTCGATCCCTGGTCATGGAACTAAGATCCTGCAAGCTGTGCTGCATGGCCAAAAAGAAAAAAGGAAAAAAAAAAGGAAAAAATCTCATTGGTAAAGGCAAATATACAGTAAAGATAAAATTAGCCATGAATAAAGCTAGTAGGAAAGTTAATAGATAAGTGTAGTAAAATCATCTATACCCACAATTAATAGTTAAAGGACACACAAAACAAAAAGATGTAAAATATAGTGGCAAAAACAGTAAACATTGGGAGAGAAGAGTAAAAATGCACGGTTGTTAAAATGCATTTGAACTTAACAGATCAGCAAATGAACATATTCATGTATAGATTGCTATATATATAAACCACATAGTAACCACAAACCAAAAATCTATAATAGATACAAACACACATAAAAGAGAAAGAAATCCAAACATAACACTAAAGATAGTTATCAAATCAAAAGGGAAGCGAACACAAGAGGGAGAAAGAAACAAAAAAGAATTACAAAAACAACACCAAAACAATTAAGAAAATGGCAATAAGTACATACCTATCAATAATTACTTTAAATGCAAGTGGACTCAATGCTATAATCAAAAGATGCAGAGTGACTGAAAGGATACAAAAACAAGACCTACATATGCTGCCAACAAGAGGCTCAATTCAGATCTAAAGACACACAGAGACTGAAAATGAGGGGATGGAAAAAGGTATTCCATGCAAATGATAATGAAAGAAAGTCAAGGTAGCAATATTTATATCAGGAAAAATAGACTTTAAAACAAAGACCGTAACAAGAGACAAAGAAAAACATTACATAATGATCAAGAGATCAATCCAAGAAGAAGATATAACAGTTGTAAATATGTATGCACCCAACAAAGGAACACCTAAATACATAAAGCTAATATAAACAGATATAAAGAGAGAAAGTGACAGTAACACAACAATAGTAGGAGACTTTAACACCCCACTTACATCAATAGACAGATTATCCAAACAGAAAATCAATAAAGGAACACTGACCTTAACACATTAGGCCAAATGAGCTTAATAGATACATGGAGAACATTCCATTGAAAAGCAGCATAATACACATTCTTTTCAAGTGCACATGGAACATTCTCCAGGATAGATTACATGCTGGGCCACAAAACAAGTCTCAATAAATTTAAGAAAATTGAAATCATATCAAGCATGTTTTCTGGCAACAATGCTTTGAGACTGGAAATCAACTACAAGAAATAACTGCAAAAACCACAAACATGTGAAGGCTGAACAGTATGCAACTAAACCATCAATGGACCACTGAAGAAATCAACGAAGACATCAAAAAATACCAGGAGACAAATGAAAACAAAAATGCAACAATCCAAAATCTATGGGATTCAGCAAGTTAGTTCTAAGAGGGAAGTTTATAGGAATACAAGTCTACTTCAGGAAACAATAAAAATCTCAAATAAACAACCTATCTTACACCTAAGGAATGAGAAAAGGAAGAATAAACAAAAACAAAATTACTAGAAAGAAATTCATCATAAAGATCAGAGCAGAAATAAATGAAATAGAGACTAAAAAAAGGGGGAAAATCAATAAAACTAAGAGCTGGTTCTTTGAAAAGATAAACAAAATTGATAAAAGAAGGGATGAACCCCCAAGGGAACCGGTAGGATGTGGGGGGACTGAGGGGAGAGGAGAAGTGGAGGCCAGAAAGGACCAGACCAGTGCCCCTGAAGAGTGGCTGTGGCTATGCCCTCAGAGGCCCCCTCCAGGCTGCGTTGGTCCTGGGGGCATAGGAGGGAGGCCAGGGGAGAACACAAGAGGCAGGTGGGAGGATTTCTCCAGGACCAGAAGAGGGAGAGAGGACGAGGACCTTTGCCCCACCCACTCAAGCAAGGGAAAACTGTGAACACCTAGGCCATGTCCCCCGTCCTCCAAAGCCCCCTCCAGGCTGCATGAGTCCTGGGGGCATAAGAGGGAGGTTGGGGAGAACAGGAGAGGCAGGAGGGATGGGGCCTCCAGGACCGGAGGAGCAGGAGAGGAGCGGTGGGCATTTGCCCTGCCCACTGGAGCCCAGGAAGCCTGCTGGGCTCCCAGGTGGGGTCCCCCGCCCTCTTAGACCAGAGGCGGGAAGAACAACTGGGCCCCATCTGTTCCATTGAGCTTAAACCCCCCCACCCCCCCAGGACCTTTTCCAGCCCTGTGGTCCTAATCATAGGTCCCGCTCACTGTCCAAACACCGCCCCTGCTTAGGCTCCGCCCTCCACAGCCAAGGCCTTTTCCACTTTTTTTTTCTTCTCCTCTGTTTTACTATAGTGGTTCTGTTTTACTTTCCAGTTGTTGTTTCATTTATATTTTTATTTTGATATTCTTTCTAACATATCTCTTGCTTTCCTAGTCTAATTATATTTTTATTATGTTATTGTTTTCTCCTTTTTTTTTTTTTTTTTTTTTTTTTGCTGCCCTGCATGGCTTGCAGTATCTTGGTTCACAAACCAGGGGTTGAGCCGAAGCTTCTGCAGTGGGAGCTCTGAGTCTGAACCACTGGACTAACAGAGAACCTCAGACCCCAGGGAATATTCATCAGAGTGAGGTCTCACAGAGGTCCTCATCTCAGCACCAAGACTCAGCTCTACCCAACAGCTTACAAGCTCCAAAGTTGGAAGCCTCAAGACAAACAACCAGTAAGACAGGAATACAATCCCACTCATAAAAAAAAAAAAGATGGCAAAAAATATGTCACAGATGAAGAAGCAAAGTAAAAACCTACAAGATCAAATAAATGAAAAGGAAATAGGCAATACCTGAAAAATAATTCAGAGTAATGATGGTAAAGATGATCCAGAATCTCAGAAATAGAATGGAGGCACAGATTGAGAAAATACAAGAAATGTTTAATAAAGATCTAGAAGAACTAAAGAACAAACAAAAAGAGATGAACAACACAATAACTGAAATGAACAATACAATAGAAGTAATCAGTAACAGAATAACTAGGCAGAAGAACGAATAAGTGAGCTGGAAGACAAAATGGTGGAAATAACTGCCGAGGAGCAGAATAAAGAAAAAAGAATGAAAAGAATTGAAGACAGGGCTTCCCTGGTGGCGCAGTGGTTGAGAGTCTGCTTGCCGGTGCAGGGGACACGGGTTCGGGCCCTGGTCTGGGAGGATCCTACATGCCGCGGAGCGGCTGGGCCTGTGGGCCACGATTGCTGAGCCTGCGCGTCTGGAGCCTGTGCTCCACAGCGAGAGAGGCCGCGACAGTGAGAGGCCTGCGCACCGTGATGAGGGGTGGCCCCCACTTGCCGCAACTGGAGAGAGCCCTCGCACAGAGACGAGGACCCAGCGCAGCCATAAATAAATAAATAAATAAATAAATAAATAAATAAATAAATAAATAAATAAATAAGAACCACATCCTCTCTCAGATAACTAAAAAAGAAAAAAAAAAAGAATTGAGGACAATCTTAGAGACCTGTGGGATAACACTAAACACACCAACATTCGAATTGTAAGAGTCCCAGAAGAAGAAGAAAAAAAGTAAGGGTCTAAGAAAATATTTGAAGAGATTATAGTGGAAAACTTCCCTAACATGGGAAAGGAAATAGTCACTCAAGTCCAGGAAGCACAGAGAGTCCCATACAGGATAAACCGTAGGAGAAATACACCAAGACACACATTAATCAAACTAACAAAAATTAAATTCAAGGAAAAAATATTAAAAGCAGAAGGGAAAAACAAAAATAACATACAAAGGAATCCCCATAAGGTTATCAGCTGATTTTTCAGCAGAAACTCTGCAGGTCAGAAGGGAGTGGCAGGATATACTTAAAGTGATGAAAGAGAAAAACCTACAACCAAGATTACTCTACCCAGCAAGGATCTTATTCAGATTCAGCAGAGAAATCAAAAGCTTTTCAGACAAGCAAAAGCTAAGAGAATTCAGCACCACCAAACCAGCTTTACAACAAATGATAAAGAAACTTCTCTAGGTGGAAACTCAAGAGAAGAAAAAGACCCATAAAAACAAACCCAACACAATTAAGAAAATGGTAATAGGAACATACATATTGATAATAACCTTGAATGTAAATAGATTAAATGCCACAACCAAAAGACACAGACTGGTTGAATGGATACAAAAACAAGACCCATATATATGCAGTCTACAAGAGGCCCACTTCAGACCTAGGGACACATACAGACTGAAAGTGAAGGGATGGAAACAGATATCCCATGCAAATGAAAATCAAAAGAAAGCAGGAGTAGCAATACTCGTATCAGATAAAATATACTTTAAAATAAAGACTGTTACAAGAGATAAGGAAGGACACTACATAATGACCAAGGGATCAATCCAAGAAGAAGGTACAATAATTATAAATGTTTATGAACCCAACATAGGAGCACCTCAATACATAAGGCAAATGTTAACAACCAGGAAAGGAGAAACTGACAGTAACATAATAATAATAGGGGACTTTAACACCCCACTTACACCAATGGACAGATCAGATCGTCCAAACAGAAAATAAATCAGGAAACACAAACTGTAAATGACACAATAGACCAGATAGATTTAATTGATATTTATAGAATATTCCACCTGAACATGGCAGAATACACTTTCTTCTCAAGTGCACATGGAACATTCTCCAGGATAGATGACATCTTGGGTCACAAATCAAGCCTTGGTAAATTTAAGAAAATTGAAATTTTATCAAGTATCTTTTCTGACCACAATGCTATGGGATTGGAAATCAATTACAGGAAAAAACTGTAAAAAACACGAATACATGGAGGTTAAACAGTGTGCTACTAAGTAAACAAGAGATCACTGAAGAAATCAAAGAAGAAATAAAAAGTACATAGAAACAAATGGCAATGAAAACACAACGACCTAAAACCTATGGGATGCAGCAAAAGCAGTTCTAGGAGGGAAATTTATAGCAATTCAATCTCACCTTAAGAAACAAGAAAAATCTCAAACAAGCAATCTAAACCGACACCTAAAGCAACTTGAGAAAGAAGAGCAAAGAATACCCAAAATCAGTAGAAGGAAAGAAATCATAAAGAGCAGAGCAGAAATAAATGATATAGAAATGAAGGAAACAATAGCAAAGATCAATATAAATAAAAGCTGGTTCTTTGAGAAGATAAACAAAATTGATAAACTCTTAGCAAGACTCATCAAGAAAAAAAAAGGGAGAGAACACAAATCAATAAAATTAGAAATGAAAAATGAGAAATCACATCTGACACCACAGAAATACAAAGGATTGTAAGAGACTACTACAAACATCTATATGCCAATAGAATGGACAACCACAAAGAAATGGACAAATTCTTGGAAAGGTACAATTTTCCAAGACTGAACCAGGAAAAATTAGAAAATATAAACAGACCTAACACAAGTAATGAAACTGAAACTGTATTTAAAACTCTTCCAACAAACAAAAGTCTAGGACCAGATGGCTTCACAGGCGAATTCTATCAAACATTTAGAGAAGAGCTAACACCGATACTTCTCAAACTCTTCAAAAAAATTGCATAGGGAAGAACACTCCCAGATTCATTCTACAAAGCAACAATTACCCTGACACCAACACCAGAAAAAGATATTACGAAAAAGAAAATTATAGACCAATAACACTGATGAACATAGATGCAAAAATCCTCAACAAAATATTAGGAAACAGAATCTAACAACATATTAAAAGGATCATACACCATGATCAAGTGGGGTTTATCCCAGGGATGCAAGGATTCTTCAGTATATGCAAATCAATCAATGTGATACACCATATTAATAAATTAAGGAATAAAAACCATATGATCATCTCAATAGATGAAGAAAAAGCTTTTGACAAAATTCAACACCAATTTATGCTAAAAACTCTCCAGAAAATGGGCATAGAGGGCACCTACCTCAACATAATAAAGGCCATATATGACAAACCTACAGCCAACATTGTTCTCAATGGTGAAAAACTGAAAGCATTTCCACTAAGATCAGGAACAAGACAAGGATGTCCACTCTCACCACTCTTATTCAACATAGTTTTGGAAGTCCTAGCCATGGTAATCAGAGAAGAAAAAGAAATAAAAGGAATACCAATTGGAAAAGAAGAAGTAAAACCATCAC
The DNA here is from genome assembly GCF_028564815.1 of Eubalaena glacialis. Lineage (NCBI taxonomy): Eukaryota > Metazoa > Chordata > Mammalia > Artiodactyla > Balaenidae > Eubalaena > Eubalaena glacialis. Next base: position 99,693,931 of record NC_083724.1, on the reverse strand, counting down.
TGTTTGCAGATGACATGATACTATACATAGAGAATCCTAAAGATGCCACCAGAAAACTACTAGAACTAATCAATGAATTTGGTAAGGTTGCAGGATACTAATTAATGCACAGAAATCTCTGGCATTCCTATACACTAACAACGAAAAATCAGACAGAAAAATTAAGGAAACAATCCCATTTACCATTGCAACAAAAAATAAAATACATAGGAATAAACCTATCTAAGGAGATGAAAGATTGTACTCAGAAAACTATAAAACACTGATGAAAGAAATCAAAGATGACATAAAGAGATGGAGAAATATACCATGTTCTTGGATTGGAAGAATCAATATTGTGAAAATAACTATACTACCCAAAAAAATCTGCAGATTCAATGCCATCCCTATCAAACTACTGATGGCATTCTTCACAGGATAAGAAGAAAAAATTTTACAATTCGTATGAAAACACATAAGACCCAAATAGCCGAAGCAATCTTGAGAAAGAAAAACAGAACTGGAGGAATCAGGCTCCCTGACTTCAAATTATAATACAAAGCTACAGTAATCAAGACAGTATGGTACTAGCACAAAAACAGAAACATAGATCAATGGTACAGGATAGAAAGCCCAGAGATAAACCCATGCACATATGGGCACTTAACTTACGATAAAAGAGGCAAGAACATGCAATGGAGTAAAGACAGCCTCTTCAATAAGTGGTGCTGGGAAAACTGAACAGCTATATGTAAAAGAATGAAATTAGAACACTTCCTAACACCATACACAAAAATAAACTCCAAGTGCGTTATAGACCTAAATGTAACACCAAACACTATAAAACTCTTGAGGAAAACCTAGGAAAAACGCTCTTTGACATAAACCACAGCAAGATATTTTTGACCCACCTCCTAGAGTAATGAAAATAAAAGCAAAAATAAACAAATGAGACCTAATGGAACTTAAAAGCTATTGCACAGCAAAGGAAACCATAAATAAGACAAAAAGACAACCCTCAGAATTGCAGAAAATATTTGCAAATGAAACAACGGACAAAAGATTAATCTCCAAAATATACTAACAGCTCATGGAGCTCAATATCAAGAAAACAAACAATCCAATTAAAAAATGGTGGAAGACCTAAATAGACATTTCACCAAAGAAGACCTACAGATGGCCAAGAGGCACATGAAATGATGCTCAACATCACTAATTATTAGAGAAAGGCTAATCAAAACTACAATGAGATAACACCTCACACTGGTCAGAATGGCTATTATCAAAAAATCTAGAAACAATAAATGTTGGAAAGGGTGTGGTGAAAAGGGAACCCTCCTGCACTGTTGGTGGGAATGTAAATTGATACAACCAATGTGGAGAACAGTATGGAGGTTCCTTAAAAAACTAAAAATAGAACTACCATATGACCCAGCAATACCACTACTGAGCATGTACCCTGAGAAAACCATAATTCACAAAGAGTCATGTACCACAATGTTCATTGCAGCACTATTTACAATAGCCAGGACATGGAAGCAACCTAAGTGTACATCGACAGATGAATGGATAAAGAAGATGTGGTACATATATACAATGGAATATTACTCAGCCATAAAAAGAAAAGAAATTGAGTTATTTGTAGTGAGGTGGATGGACCTAGAGTCTGTCATACAGAGTGAAGTAAGTCAGAAAGTGAAAAACATATACCATATACTAACGCATATATATGGAATCTAAAAAAAAAAAAGGTACTGATGAACCTAGTGGCAGGGCAGGAATAAAGATGTAGACATAGAGAATGGACTTTATGACACGGGGGAGGGGAGGGGGAAGCTGGGGCAAAGTGAGAGTAACATCAACATATATACACTACCAAATGTAAAATAGCTAGTGGGAAGCAGCAGCATAGCCCAGGGAGATCAGCTTGGTGTTTTGCGACCACCTAGAGGGGTGGCATAAGGAGGGTAGGAGGGAGGCTGAAGAGGGAGGGAATGTGGGGATATATGTATGCATATGGCTGATTCACTTTGTTGTACAACAGCAACTACCACAGTATTATGAAGCAATTATACTCCAACAAAGGTCTATTAAAAAAATGAAATCACATCTAGCATGTTTTCTGGCAACAATGCTTTGAGACTGGAAATCAACTAGAAGAAAAAACTGCAAAAACCACAAACATGTGAAGGCTGAACAGTATGCTACTAAACAATCAATGGATCACTGAAGAAATCAGAGAAGAAATAAAAAAATACCAAGAGAAATTAAAAACAAAAATGCAACAATCCAAAATCTATGGGATTCAGCATGTTAGTTCTAAGAGGGAAGTTTATGGGATTAGAAGTCTACTTCAGGAAACCAGAAAAATCTCTAATAAACAACCTATCTTACACGTAAGGAACTAGAAAAGGAAGAATAAACAAAAACAAAGTTACTAGAAAGAAGTTCATCATAAAGATCAGAGCAGAAATAAATGAAATAGAGACTAAAAAAAAGTAAAAAAGATCAATAAAACTAAGAGCTGGTTCTTTGAAAAGATAAACAAAGTTGATAAAACTCCAGGTAGATGATCAAGAAAAAAAGAGGGCCCAAATCAGGAAAATCAGAAATGAAAAAGGAGAAGTTACAACTGGTACCACAGAAACACAAAGGATATAAGAGATTACTGTGAAGAACTATTTGCCAATAAAATGGACAACCTAATAAAAATGGACAAATTCCTAGAAACTTATGATCTCCCAAGACTGAATCAGGAAGAAGCAGAAAATAAGAATATGCCAATTAACCAGTAACGTAATTGAATCAGTAAAAACAAAAAACAAAACAAACAAACAAAAATTCCCAACCAAAAAAAGTCCAGGAGGTGGCTTCACAGGTGAATTCCACTAAACATTTAGAGAGGATTTAACATCAATTCTTCTTGAACTCTTCCGAAAAATTGCAGAAGATGGAATGTTTCTTAACTCACTCTATGAGGCCAGCATCAGCCTGTTACCAAAACCAGACTAATATATAATAAAAAATAAAATAACCGGCCAATATCACTGATGAAAGTAGATGCAAAAAACCTCAATAAAATATTAACTTACAGAATTCAACAATATATTAACTGTCTCATACACCATGTTCAAGTGGGATTTATCACAACCATGCAAGGATGGTTCAATATCTGCAAATCGATATACCACATCAACAAGTGGAAGAATAAAAATCTTATGATCATCTCAACATGTACAGAAAAAGCCTCTGATAATATTCAATTTCCATTTATGATAAAAACTCTCAATACAGTAAGTATAAAGGGAACATACCTCAACATAATAAAGGCCATATATGATAAGCCCACAGCTAACATCATTCTCAACAGTAAAAAGCTGAAAGCATTTCCTCTAAGATAAAGAAGACAAGGATGCCCACTCTCGCCACTTTTATTCAACTTAGTTTTCGAAGTCCTAGCCATAACAATCAGACAAGAAATAAATAAATAAAAGGAATCCATATTGGGAAGGAAGAAGTAAAACTGTCACTGTTTACAGATGACATAATACTATACATAGAAAATCCTAAAGGCACCATCAACAAACTACTAGAGCTCATCAATGAATTCAGTAAAGTTGGAGGATACAAAATTAATATACAGAAATCTGTTACGTATCTATATAGTATCAACAAACCATCAGAAAAAGAAGTTAAGAAAACAATCCCATTTACAATCACATCAAAAAGAATAAAATGCCTAAGAATAAATCTAAGGAGGTAAAAGAAATGTACTTTGAAAACTATAAGATGCTGATGAGAGAAATTGAACATGCCACAAAAATATGGAAAGATATACCTTGTTCATGGATTGAAAAATTTAACATCGTTAAAAATGACCATACTACAAGGTGATCTACAGATTAAATGCAATATCTATCAAAATACCAGTGGCATTTTTCATAAAACTAGAACAAATTATTCTAAAATTTCTTTGGAAACCAAAAGACCCTCAATAGTCAAAGAAAATTTTGAGAAAGAAGAACAAAGCTGGAGGTATCATACTCCTGGATTTCAAATTATACTACAAAACTGCAGTATTCAAAACAGTATGGTACTGGCACAAAAACAGACACATAGATCAATGGAACAGAGTAGAAAGCTCAGAAATGAACCGACACTCATATGGTCAATTAATCTATGACAAAAGGAGGCAAGAGTATACAATGGGGAAAGACAGTCTCTTCAATAAATGGTGTTGGGAAAATTGAACAGTTACATTAAAAAAACCAAAAATCAAACTGGACTACTCTCTCACACCTAGCGCAAAAATCAACTGAAAGATTATAGACTTAAATGTAAGACCTGTAACCATTAAACGTCTAGAAGAAAACATAGGCAGTATGGTCTTTGACATTAGTCTTCATAATAGTTTTTTGGGTATGTCATCTCAGGCATGGAAAACAAAAGCAAAAATAGACAAATAGGACTATATCAGACTGAAAAGTTTTGTACAGCAAAGGAAATTATCAACAAAAAGAAAACGCTACCTACTGAATAGGAGAAGATATTTGCAAACGATATGTTTGATAATGGGTTAATATCCAAAATATACATAGAACACAAACAATTCAATGTCAAAAAAACAAATAACCCAATTCAAAATGGGCAGAGGATCTGAACAGACATTTCTCCAAGGAAGACATACAGATGGCCAGCAGGCATATGAAAAGATGCTCAACATCACTAATCATCAGGGAAATGCAAATCAAAACCACAATGAGATATCACCTTACACCTTCAGAATGGCTATTATCAAAAAGACAACAAATAGCAAGTGTTGGTGAGCATGTTGCTTTGTGGTTACCAGAGGTAGGGGATGGGGGTAGGGAGAATTGGATAAAGGTGGTCAAAAGGTATAAACTTCCAGTTTCAAGGTAAATACTAGGGATATAATGTATAACATGATGAATATAATTAACACTGTTGTACATTATATATGAAAGTTGTTAAGAGAATAAATCCTAAGACTTCTAATCACAAGGAAACATTTTTTCCATTTCTTTAATTTTGTGTCTGTATGAGATGATGTATTTCACTAAACTGTGATAATCACTTCATGATATATGTAAATCAAATCATTATGCTGTACACTTAAAACTTATGCAGTATTATATGTCAATTATAACTCAACAAAGCTGGAAGAAAAAAAATTGAAGGATTCGTTCTCAATTTCAAAACTCACTACAAAGCTATGGCAATCAAAACAGACTGGCATCAGGATAGACATATAGAACAATAGAATCAAATCGGGATTCCAGAAATAAACTCATACATCTTATGGTCAATTGATTTTCCATGAGAATGCCCAGATCATTATAAGGATGAAAGAATAGTCTTTTCAACATTGTTGCTGGGACAACTAGATTTCCACATGCAAAAGAATGAAATTCTATCCCTGTCTCACTCTATATAAAAATTAAGTCTAAAAGGGTCAGTGACCAAAACATAGGAGGGAAAATAATAAAACTTTTAGAAGAAAACATGGGTGAATCTTCATGACCTTGGATTTGACAATATATTTTTAAACATGACACCAAAAGCACGACACCAAAAGCACAAGCAAAAAAAGGAAAAATAGATACATTATATTTCATCAAAATTAGAAACTTTTGTGCATCAAAAGATCTAATCAAGGAAATGTAAAGACAACCAACAGAATGAGAGAAAAAAATTGCAAATCATATATATGACAAAACATCTAGTGTTCAGAATATATAAAGAATTCTTATAATTCAACAACAAAATGACAAGATGTTTTTAATGGGCAAAAGATTTGAATAGACATTTCTCCAAAGAATATATGCAAATGTCCAACAAGCACATGAAGAAATGTTCAATATAATTCATCACTATGGCAATGCAAATTAAAATCACAGTGAGATACCTCTGTATATTCTCTAGAAAGCTAAAAGCGGATAAACAATTTTTAAAAACTGACAATAGTAAGTTCTGCTGAGGATGCCAGTCAACGGGAACTCTCATTGCTAGTGAGAATGAAAATCTGTGTAGACACTTTGGAAACAATTTTCCAATTTCTTAAAAATTTAAACATATACTTAACATGACTCCAGTATTTCACTTCTAGGTATATACCCAAGAGAACTGCAAACATATACTCACACAAAGACTTGTACTTTAATGTTCATATTATCTTTATTTATACTGTCTACAAAACTGGCAATAATCCAAATGTTCATTAACTGGTGAATGGATAAACAATATTGTGGTACCTCCATACAATGTAACACTACTCAACCACCAAAATGAAGAACTGACTAGACAGACAACAACATGGATGAATCTCAAAAGCATTATGCTGAGTGAAAGAAGCCAGACACAAAAGGCTGCATATGATTTTGTTTATATGAGATTCTGGCAAAAGCAAAACTATACTGACAGAAAAAAGATCAGTGGTTGCCAGGAAATGGGAGTGGATTGAATGAAAACAGGCATAGGGAATATTTGGGGATGATGGAAATGTTCTACATCACAATTGTGGTGGTGGTTATATGATTGAGTATATTTGTCTACACTTATCAAGCTGTACAGTTAAAGTGGCTATATTTTATTGATGTAAATTATTTCTCAATAAAGCTAATTTAAAAAATCATATCCAGAATCTATCCCTTTGTTACTATTTCACTGCCACCCTGGGCTCTTGTTCAGACAATTGAATTTGCCTCCTCACTGAAGCCCCCTACTGTCCATTTTCCATACACAGCCAGCAGGTCCTTCAACTCTTGAGAGTAGCCAGATGGGTCTTTGTAAACATACATCAAGTCTCATAATCTCTCCATTTAAATCCCTACAGCAGCTTCCTATTTTGCTTAGAAGAAAACCCACACTCTTCTGTGGCCTCTAGGGCCTCTACTCCCCATATGAATGGATAAAGAAGATGTAGTATATATATAAAATGAAACATTACTCAGCCATAGAAAATGATATCTTGCCATTTGCAACAACATGGATGGACCTAGAGGATATCATGCTAAGTGAAATAACACAGAGAAAGGCAAATACCATATGATTTCACTTATATGTGGAATCTAAAAAAACAAATGAACAAACATAACAAACAGAGTTATAAATACAGAGAACAAACAGGTGTTTGCCAGAGGGGAGGGTGGTAGGGGGAGAAAAGATTAGGTGAGCGAGATTAAGAGGTACAAACTTCCTGTTGCAGAAAAAGAAAAAAGAAAGAAAAGAAAAAGAGATAAGTCTACAATCATGGTAGGATATTTTACCACATCTCTCTTGGTAACTGATGGAACAAGCATAAACATATCTGATAGAGTATAAAAGATTTAAACAACATGAGTAAAATTGAGTTACTTGTGTGATAAATGAGACTTAGTCTATCTTTATTTTGGTAAAGATATTTTGGCTTTATTCTGAAAAGCATTTGACAATGCTTTTCATGATAACCATGTGATAAGAGAATAAATGCAAGTAGTTTGAGTAGAAAAGAAGATTTCAGGGAATGAAACAACTCAAGGAGTTTGTGGAAGCTCTTTAATACCAAAAGTTGTGTTCTTGCTTTAGTCTCTATTCTATTGAAATCATACATAAAAAATACCAGTGATGATAGAATTAGATTCAAAATTCTTTTAATGGTTTGAAACATTTGTTAAATGGTTTGAAACTGAATCTGTGAGATGAAAACTTAATTGGTATAAAGGCAAAGTTTTGTATGTTGCATTTTTTAGTGTGAAAATGGTTTAGTATTTAAAAATTGAGAAATAGGGACTTTCCTGGTGGTGCAGTGGTTAAGGATCTACCTGCCAATGCAGGGGATGTGAGTTTGAGCCCTGGTCCAGGAAGATCCCACATGCTGCGGAGCAACTAAGCCCGTGTGCCACAACTACTGAACCTATGCTCTAGAGCCCGTGAACCACAGCTACTGAAGCCCGCATGCCTAGAGCCCATGCTCCACAACAAGAGAAGTCACCGCAATGAGAAGGCCGGGCACCACAACGAAGAGTAACCCCTGCTTGCCGCAACTAGAGAAAGCCCGCGCGCAGCAATGAAGACCCAATGCAGCCAAAAATAAATAAGTAAATAAATTTATAAAAATTGAGAAATGACACACACACACATACACACACACACACACACACACTCAAATGCCTAAGTCAGTGACTTTTTGCTTATGTGTACACACATCTAACCAAGTCATAGACTATTTCCAGCACCCTGGAAAGCTCCCTCATGCCTCTTCTCAGTCAACACCCTTCCCAACAGAGGAAACCAATATTCTGCCTTCTATTATCATTTGTAAGTGTTGCCTGTTCTTGAACATTATATAAATGGAATCATCCATACATGTGTACATATATTTATATATATGTGTATAATGTACATATATACATCTATCTACTCTCATCTGTTTGTCTATCTATCATTGATCTGTTTATGTACTATATATATATTGTATGCATGTGTCTATCTTTCTATCATCTATATTTCTATATAACATCTAGTTATCTATTATCTATTTATCATCTATCTACTATCTAGTTAGCTAATTAGCTATCATCTGTCTGTCTTATCTGTCTATATCTATATCTATCTGTCTATCATCTATCTATCTATCTATCTATCTATCTATCTATCTATCTATCTATCTATCTATTTATCTGAAGGAAACTAGGTCATGCTCATAAAAAAATAAACAGCATCACTTTCCAGGAACCGAAGTTACCTGTCAAAATAAACCCGAAGGAAACTTAGTGTTGAGGTTGAACTGTAGGTACTTGAAGTGGCTGGCTGAGTGAGTGAGAGCTACTCTTTTTGTTACAAATAACTAGAAAGGCATTCAAGACATTATAATCAAACTGAGCATTTCTCCCTGGTATAATCAGAAACAGGGTAAAAGACATGAAAAATGCTCTTGCCATGTGATGTAAAGTTATTCAACTCCACATCCAGAACACTCCAAAGCATCTAGCCTGTCCCTAGGTCATGTGTCCCACTCACTGGTAGTGACTGCTTTGGCATTTCTCATGATGTTCTGATGAGGGTCCTATGGCTGAGGTCCCTCAGAAGACACCTCTGCCCCTGGGTCTGTCTCAGTGCTTACCAGGTCTTTGTGTCCCAGATATGGTTCCTTTCTAACTCACATCTCCAGAATATAAATGGATGCAGTATTGTGCCCTCAGGCTGCTGGCAGAGCTGCAGAATCTCTCCCTGGACTGGCCTGTACAATCAGGGAGGGCCTGTGTGCTTTTTGATATGGCAGGTGTGAGCCATTGTCATCCCATTGCATAGAGCAGAGTTGTGACCCATCCCAGTTCCCACTCCCTAAGGGGCAGAGCCCACCTGACTCAGGTTTGCCTTTCAAAGTTTCCATTTCTAAGGGGTACACACTGTCCCCTAAAACTTCCTGATGGCCCTGGGGGGCTTATTTTTCTGGCATCTCTGTGCGCACAGTGCAGGGCAGTTCCGGAGGAGAGGAAGGCTGTGAAATCAAAGAGGCTGCTACCCTGATCCATGGACATGAATTACTGCAGGCAGAAGCTGAGGAAGGTGCCTTCAGACCCGGCAGGAAGTCCCCACTCTGAGTTTGGCCCTGAGTTCAAGGTTAATGACCACCTGGAGAGGTGAGGCCCAGATAGCAGGGCTTCAGCCAGTTAGCCCAAGGTCTGAGCGTGTCCTGTTGCAGGTCTGCAGGTGTGTGCAGCCAGAAGTCCAAGTGTGCTTGAATGTGTCCTGGCCTTACCCTGCAGGACACACGTGCTGCCCTCCTGAGCTGCCATCTACAGACCATGACCTGCAGGTTCTGAAAGTGTTCAGCCAGCAACTGGGTCTGGAAACCCACCTAACTGCTGACCATCCTTTATATCCAGTTCTGGTATGTTCCAAAAGAAAACAACTGTGCAAGTTGTTCTCTTTTTTTCCTTTACTCTGAGGAGAGAAGGTGAGGAAAAATTTGTTCTTAGTGAGTAGCACAGAAAAGGAGACTTTATCTTCCAAGACAGTTCCAGATGTTGTTGGGTGGGGTCCTGTCTCCCTCAGCCAGGCAGATCTGGTGCTCCCTGGGTGGGACTTCCAAAAATTGGGGAAACTATGGAGAAGATCAGATGCCAGGTGCTGCAGGGCAGAGTGAGCACATGCTCTCAAGAGTTCACATGACCCCCAGGGCTGCTGAGATGGAACAGGTCTATGACCAGCCTGAGATCCTCAGCATGGGCAGGCTCACAGGAAGCCAGGGCCCTTGCTCACAGTGAGCTCCATCCTGCCTCAGACATCCCAGAGTCCTGGGCATGCAGGGTGGGTTGGCTGTTAGATGCCTGTTGAACTTCATTTTCAAAACATTTCTGCCCTCCTGTGTTCAGGAGTCTGCATGATTCGCCTTTTTCTAGAAACTTCACAGCCAACCTTCCAATCCTGAATCCTCTGCCTTCAAATACACCCAGAATCTACCCCCTTCTCACACCTCCTTCTCAGCCATTGAGCCCTCACAGTCCCTGTCACACTTCTTTCCTCACCCCCGCACAGTCAGACGCAGCTGTTCGTCTGCTTACAGCCTTCCAGCAACTTCCAGAGTCCTCACCTCAGCCTTTGGCTCCCACTTCTACCCCCTGTCCCAGGGCCTCCTTTGCTCCTCAACTGTGTGCACATCCCCCTCAGGGCCTTGGCTCTTGCTGTGCCCCCTCCTCATCTCTGTAGAGTTTTGCATGACTCTCCTTCACTGCCCTTGAGACTTTGTTTAAATGTCCTCACTGAGCCATCCCTCTGACCACCTGCCTGACACTGCCAAGCTCCACACCCAGTACTCACCACCTCTTCTTCATTTTCCTCCACCACACTTAAGGCTGTTTGACAGACACAGTTTACTTTTCTATGTGCAACTATCATCTTCTGTGCTGAAACTCGGTCTATGAGGGTGTGGCTTGCTTTGTTCCCACCATATCAACAGTGCCCAGAACATAATTGACAGTGGATGCTCACTAAATATCTGCTGAATGACTGAAGAAAGGAGGAAAAGAAGGAAGGAACAACAAGGAGGGGCAGTGATCATTTTCATTTTGCAGAAGAGGAAACCGAGACTCAGAGATATCCCAGTCACACTGCTCATTACTAAGATGGCAAACTCTCAGCAAGTCAGAGTGAGAGAGGCTGTTAGAGACACCCTCCCTTCCCCCACCACTAAAAACAAACCTGCCGCCCAGCCAAGAATACTATGGATGGCAAAACTGTCCCTTAAAAATGAAGGAGAATTTGCAACAAAATGAATGGATATTGAGGGCATTATGCTAAGTGAAATAAGTCAGACAAAGACAAATACTGTATAATACACCTATAAGTGGAATATTAAACAAAACAAAACAAAAAACCAAGCTCATAGAGAACAGATTGGTTTTTTTTTGGGGGGGGGTTTGGTCACACCACGAGGCATGTGGGATCTTAGTTCCCTGACCAGGGATCGAACCTGTACCCCCTGCAGTGGAAGCACAGAGTCCTAACCACTGGACCACCAGGGAAGTTCCCAGATTGGTTTTATTGGGGGTGGGTGAAATGGGTGAAGGGAATCAAAATGTACAATTTTCCAGTTATAAAATAAGTGTCATGGGAATGCAATGTACAACAATCCTTCTTCAGGGTATATATCCAAAAGAAATGATATCTGCACTCCCACGTTGATTGCAGCATTATTCACAATAGGCAAGATAGGGAATCACTCTAAATTTTCATCAACAGACGAATGGATAAAGAAGATGCGATTATATCGAATGGATTAAAGAAGATAAGATTATATCTTCTGTATCCATTCATCTGTCAAATACACACACACACACACACACACACACACACATACATATATATTCCTGCCATTTGTAACAACATGATGAATCTGGAGGACATGATGCTAAGTGAAATAAGCCAGATACAGAAAAACAATTACTGCATGATATCATGTATATGTGGAATCTAAAATTAGTCATAGAAGCAGAGAGTAGAATAGTGGTTGTCCGTAGCTAGGGGCAGGGGGAAATGGGGAGACGTTGGTCAAAGTTTACAATGTTTCAGTTATGAAAGATGAATAAGTTCCAGAGACCTACTGTACAGCACGGTGACTACATTTAACAATACTGCATTGTATGCTTGTAATTTGCTAATCTTAAGCATTCTTACCATTTACCGTGAAAGAAAGAAAGAAAGAAAGAAAGAAAGAAAGAAAGAAAGAAAGAAAGAAAGAAAGAAAGAAAGAAAGAAAGAAAGAAAGAAAGAAAGAAAGAAAGAAAGAAGGAAAGAAAGGAAAAGGAGGAAAATAGTAATTATGTAGAGGTGAAAAATATGTTAAATTGATTGTAGTGATCATTTCACAATGTATATATATATCAAAACATTGATATTGTTGTGCACCTTAAATATATACAATCTTTATTGTTGTATACCTTAAATACATACAATTTTTATTTGTCAATTATACCTCAATAAAGCTGAAAAATGTATGAAACAGCCTCACTGAATGGAGTGAGGGAATAAGAAAGTAACTTTGGAAATGAGCAAAGTCTATAAGACTAAAGGTAAAAGGAACTGTGTTCCTGTACACTGTGCATTGTACTCTAGTTGATAAAGCCATCTGCTCTGGGGGTATGGGTTAACAGCTCTTAAACGACTACTTATACTGGAATTGAACAATTAAATAAATAGATGGCTGATGGTGAGAGTCAGATTTCTTACTGTTGGAATGGGATGTCAAAGGTAAACCAGGGGAGGAAGCTATAATGATACATGTACCAATGGTTAGGGTTAATGACATTAGTTAGAACACATGTAATTTAACATGGATAGAAATGGCTATGCATAGAATTATTTATAGACTTGTATAAATGTGGGTTAGTATCACACATACATTTCCTTGCTCAGTTTGGACGGCCTAAGAGCAATGACACTCTAGTAGCAACAAGCACATCAGTGCCCAGATCTTGGTTTCTAATACCTTTCTCTAATAAAGAGAAGTTGGGATCCTTGGAGAAATTGCTGACTCTTGGACTAGGGTGGGAAATATACAAAATGAGCCAGAATTTTGTAGTACCAGAAAGTAAAAAAGTGCTTTTAAAAAATCCAAAAAAAGAAAGAAAGAAAAAAACTACCAAACCCACAGTGATTTGGAGGCATGCCAAAGAGATACAGAAGCCAACTGAAAGAGCTCCAATGGCCAAAGCCGGAACAATTTGTGCATCAGAATAAAAAACTTAGAATTGACTTATAACCTAAAGTATAAAATAAATATTCATGTGAACATACTGATATAAATAAGTGATTGAATAAATAAATAAATGGGAAAAACAGACAAATCTCTTATGCAGAATTTCAAATAATTTTAAAGATAACCTGCACTTAAGGAGATGGAACATAACTCTCCTCTTCTTTTTTTTTTTTTTTTTTAATTTATTTATTTATTATTTTTAGCTGTGTTGGGTCTTCGTTTCTGTGTGAGGGCTTTCTCTAGTTGCGGCGGGGGCCACTCTTCATTGCGGTGCGCGGGTCTTTCACTGTCGCGGCCTCTCATTGCAGAGCACAGGCTCCAGACGCGCAGGCTCAGTAGCTGTGGCTCACGGGCCCAGTTGCTCCGCTGCATGTGGGATCTTCCCAGACCAGGGCTCGAACCCGTGTCCCCTGCATTGGCAGGTGGATTCTCAACCACTGTGCCACCAGGGGAGCCCTCTCCTCTTCTTAATTGTGGTTTACCCGTGGTGACTTTCTTCTAAAGAATACAATATGGTAATGGAGGACAAAAGAATATTTACAATGGAAAAATATGACAAACACTATCTCAAGTCAGGTGACCAATGATAACATCAACAGTGACAAATCATATTGATAACATGTACCCTTGCTGTGAAGTGATGAGAATGATAACTTACCTCTGTGGTCTTCCTCTGAAAAACATATTACTCCATTCTAATCATAAGAAAGACATCAGACAATTCCCAATTCAGGAGTTTTCTACAAAGTCCCTGACCAGTAATCCTCAAAACTATCAAGACTTTCAAAAAAACAAAGTCTAAAAACTGTCACAACCAACAGAAACCTAAACAGACATGACTACTAAATGTTATGTGGTGTTCTGGATGAGATATTGGAAAGTAAAAATAATAGTGGAAAATTAGGAAATCTGAATAAAATATGGACATCAGTTAATAATAATGTATCAATATTAATTGTGACAATGAAAGGCATTAATAGGGGAAACTGAGTATATGGAAACACTCTCTAGTATCTTTGCAGTAATTTTGTAAATCTAAAACTGTTCTAAATTAGAAGTTTATTGTTAAAATTAATTGGGCATATTTGTGTGGATCTATTTCTGGGTTCTCTATTCTGTTCCACTGACCTGTATGTCTACTCCTCTGCCAGCACCACACTGTCTTGATTACTATAGCTGTATAGTGTGCCCTAACACTGGAAGAAAGGAAACTTCTCACTCAATTTTTTTCAAAAGGAATTTGGGTATTTTGATCTCCATGCTTTCCCACATAAATTTTAGAATAAACTAAGCTTGTCTACATTTATAAAAACTTAGACCTTGATGAAATTTTGACACTAATTGTCTTAAACCTATACATAGATTTATAGAGAATTGACATCTTTACTATGTTGAATCTTTCAATCCACAAACATGATATGTAAGTTTTCTTTCATTTCTTTCTTCAGCAATTTGCAATTTTATCACACAGATTCTTTATTAGATTTTTACTTAATTTTTTATTATCTTTTGAACAGTTACAAAATGCTATTTCATTTTTGTTTTTTGGTTTCCACTTGTTTGTTAACAGTACTCAGAAATGTAATTGCTTTTTCATGTTGATCTTGTATCAAATGACATTACTGAATTCGTTTATTAGTTCTAGGAATTTCTTTAATTCCTTGGAATATCCTATGTAAACAATCATATTGTCTACAAGCAGAGATAGTTTTATTTCCTTTCCAACCTGTGTGCCTTCTATTTATTTTTATTGCCTTATTGCAGTAGCTAGAACTTTCAGTATATAATAAGAGTGGTGACAGAAGACATCTTTTAATTGTTTCCAATCATATCAGGAAAGCATTATGATGTTAGATGTAGAATTTTTTTAAATGAAAATATTTATTAATAAGTAGGTACAAAACAGTTCATATACACTGTCCTATATGCTAATGAAGCCCCAGATCTCAGACCTTTCAGGTGCTCCAGCCATCATCTCATATAGAAAGTGAACTAAAGGTAAATGTGACACCACACCACACAGGGGCAGATTTCTATTACTCATGGTTGGCATCAGGCAAACAGTAACTCTCTTCACCGTTTCCTGGATACAGGGCTGGTAAGACCTTGAGCCTCAGGCACCATTCCTAAGTGTGCAGCCTACACAACTCATTAGATTTCTTTTTATTGTGGTAAAATATGCATAATATTTATCATTTAATAATTTGCAAGTATAAAACTCATTTGCACTGTATACTTTCACAACATTGTGTAAACATCACCTCTACATATATCCAAAACATTTTCATCATCCTCAACATAAACTCTGTACGCATTAAATAATTTCTTATTCTCACTTTCACTCAGCCCTTGGTAACCTCTGTTCTACTTTTCATCTCTATGAATTTGCCTATTTTCTTGCCTCATATAACTGGACTCATACAATATTTTTTTGTGTGGATTATTTTATGTTTTGAATTATTCTGTTTTTGAATTATTTCACTTAACATAATGTGTCAAAGGTACATCCATAGAGCATATACCAAAATTTCAGCTCCTTTTTATGATTGAATAATATTCCATTATATATATACATGTATATATATATGTATACACACACACACACACACAATGGAATATTATAATGTCTTATGTATCCATTCATCTGTTGATGGAAACTTGAGTTGATTCCACCTTTTGGCTATTGGAACAAAGCCACTATAAACACGGGTGGGCAAGTATCTGTTCAAGTCCCTGCTTTCAATTATTTGGGATCTGTACCTAGAAGTGGAATTTCTGGATCATATCATAATTATGTGTTTAGCTTTTTAAGGAAACAAAAAAAAATGTTTTTCACAGCAGCTGTCCCTATTACATTTTCACCTTCAATACAGAAAGTTTCCAACTTCTCTACATACTCACCAACTCTTGTTATTTTTCATTTTTAAAAAATTATAACCATTCAAGTGCATGTGAAGTGGTATCTCATTATGGCTTGATTTGCATTTCCCTAATGACTAATAAGGTGGAACATCTATCTTATCATGTGCTTATTATTGAATATATCTTCTTTGGAGATATGTTTATTCAATCTTTGCCAATTTTTAAATTGGATTGTTTGTTTTTTTGTTGTTGAATAATAGGAGTTCTTTAACATTCTGAATATTAATCCTTGTTAGATATATGATTTACAAATATTTTCTCGCATTTTTTAGGTTGCCTTTTCACTTTCTGATAGAATCAAAATTCTTAATTTTGATGAAGTCCAATTTATCTGTTATTTTATTTTATTTGGTATCATATCCATAAATTTGCTGCCAAATCCAATCTTGTGAAGATTTTTGTCCAAAGTTTTCTTCTAAGAATTTTATAGTTTTAGTCCTTAAGTATATATTTTTCAACCATATTAAGGTCATTTTTGTATATGGAGCAAGGCAAGAGTCCAAATTCATTCTTTGGCATGTAGATATCCAATTCCCCCAGCACCATTTGTTGAAAAGACTGTCTTTCCCCCAATTCAGTGGTCTTGACACCTTTATCAAAAATCAAATAACCAAAGAGGTAGTCGACCTGAAAAAGAATTTACAGTAACGATAGTAAAGATGAAACAAAATCTTGGAAATAGAATGGAGAAAATACAAGAAACATTAAAAAAGGACCTAGAAGAATTAAGAGCAAACAAACAATGATGAAGAACACAATAAATGAAATTTAAAAATCTCTGGAAGGAATCAATAGCAGAATAACTGAAGCAGAAGAATGGATAAGTGACCTGGAAGATAAAATAGTGGAAATAACTACTGCAGAGCAGAATAAAGAAAAAAGAATGAAAAGAATTGAGGACAACACAGTAAGATAAGCAAAATGAGAAGACAGAAAAACACACAGCAGATGAAGCAGGGTCAAAACACACCAGACCTAACAAATGAAGAGGAAATAGGTAGTCTACCTGAAAAAGAATTCAGAATAATGATAGTAAGGATGATCCAAAATCTTGGAAATAGAATAGACAAAATGCAAGAAACATTTAACAAGGACGTAGAAGAACTAAAGAGGAACCAAGCAACGATGAAAAGCACAATAAATGAAATTAAAAATACTCTAGATGGGATCAATAGCAGAATAACTGAGGCAGAAGAACGGATAAGTGACCTGGAAGATAAAATGGTGGAAATAACTACTGCAGAGCAGAATAAAGAAAAAAGAATGAAAAGAACTGAGGACAGTCTCAGAGACCTCTGGGACAACATTAAATGCACCAACATTCGAATTATAGGGGTCCCAGAAGAAGAAGAGAAAAAGAAAGGGACTGAGAAAATATTTGAAGAGATTATAGTTGAAAACTTCCCTAATATGGGAAAAGAAATAGTTAATCAAGTCCTGGAAGCACAGAGAGTCCCATACAGGATAAATCCAAGGAGAAACACACCAAGACATATATTAATCAAACTATCAAAATTTAAATATAAAGAAAACATATTAAAAGCAGCAAGGGAAAAACAACAAATAACACACAAGGGCATCCCCATAAGGTTAACAGCTGATCTTTCAGCAGAAACTCTGCAAGCCAGAAGGGAGTGGCAGGATATATTTAAAGTGATGAAGGAGAAAAACATACAACCAAGATTACTCTACCCAGCAAGGATCTCATTCAGATTTGATGGAGAAATTAAAACCTTTACAGACAAGCAAAAGCTGAGAGAGTTCAGCACCACCAAACCAGCTTTACAACAAATGCTAAAGGAACTTCTCTAGGCAAGAAACACAAGAGAAGGAAAACACCTACAATAATAAACCCAAAACATTTAAGAAAATGGGAATAGGAACATACATATCGATAATTACCTTAAATGTAAATGGATTAAATGCTCCCACCAAAAGACACAGACTGGCTGAATGGATACAAAAACAAGACCCATATATATGCTGTCTACAAGAGACCCACTTCAGACCTAGAGACACATACAGACTGAAAGTGAGGGGATGGAAAAAGATATTCCATGCAAATGGAAATCAAAAGAAAGCTGGAGTAGCAATTCTCATATCCGACAAAATAGACTTTAAAATAAAGACTATTACAAGAGACAAAGAAAGACACTATATAATGATCAAGGGATCGATCCAAGAGGAAGGTATAACAATTGTAAATATTTATGCACCCAACATAGGAGCACCTCAATACATAAGGCAAATACTAACAGCCATAAAAGGGGAAATCGACAGTAACACAATCATAGTAGGGGACTTTAACACCCCACTTTCACCAAGGGACAGATCATCCAAAATGAAAATAAATAAGGAAACACAAGCTTTAAATGATACATTAAACAAGATGGACTTAATTGATATTTATAGGACATTCCACCCAAAAACAACAAAATACACATTCTTCTCAAGTGCTCATGGAACATTCTCCAGGATAGATCATATCTTGGGTCACAAATCAAGCCTTGGTAAATTTAAAAAAATTGAAATCGTATCAAGTATCTTTTCTGACCACAACGCTATGGGACTAGATATCAATTACAGGAAAAGATCTGTAAAACATAAAAACACGTGGAGGCTACACAATACACTACTTAAAAATGAAGTGATCACTGAAGAAATCAAAGGGGAAATCAAAAAATACCTAGAAACAAATGACAATGGAGACACGACGATCCAAAACCTATGGGATGCAGCAAAAGCAGTTCTATTGTAGCAATACAAGCCTACATCAAGAAACAGGAAACATCTCGAATAAACAACCTAACCTTGCATCTAAAGCAATTAGAGAAAGAAGAACAAAAAAACCCCAAAGCTAGCAGAAGGAAAGAAATCATAAAGATCAGAGCAGAAATAAATGAAATAGGAACAAAGAAAACAATAACAAAGATCAATAAAACTAAAAGCTGGTTCTTTGAGAAGATAAACAAAATTGATAAGCCATTAGCCAGACTCATCAAAAAAGAGGGAGAGGACTCAAATCAATAAAATTAGAAATGAAAAAGGAGAAGTTACAACAGACACCGCAGAAATACAAAGCATCCTAACAGATTACTACAAGCAACTCTATGCCAATAAAATGGACAACCTGGAAGAAATGGACAAATTCTTAGAAAGGTATAACCTTCCAAGACTGAACCAGGAAGAAACAGAAAATATGAACAGACCAATCACAAGCACTGAAATTGAAACTGTGATTAAAAATCTTCCAACACACAAAAGCCCAGGACCAGATGGCTTCACAGGCGAATTCTATCAAACATTTAGAGAAGAGCTAACACCTATCCTTCTCAAACTCTTCCAAAATATTGCAGAGGGAGGAACACTCCCCAACTCATTCTACGAGGCCACCATCACCCTGATACCAAAACCAGACAAAGATGTCACAAAGAAAGAGAACTACAGGCCAATATCACTGATGAACATAGATGCAAAAATCCTCAACAAAATACTAGCAAACAGAATCCAACAGCACATTAAAAGGATTATACACCATGATCAAGTGGAGTTTATTCCAGGAATGCAAGGATTCTTCAATATACGCAAATCAATCAACGTGATACATCATATTAACAAATTGAAGGAGAAAAACCATATGATCATCTCAATAGATGCAGAGAAAGCTTTCGACAAAATTCAACACCCATTTATGATAAAAGTCCTGCAGAAAGTAGGCATAGAGGGAACTTACCTCAACATAATAAAGGCCATATATGACAAACCCACAGCCAACATTGTCCTCAATGGTGAAAAACTGAAACCATTTCCACTAAGATCAGGAACAAGACAAGGTTGCCCACTCTCACCACTATTATTCAACATAGTTTTGGAAGTGTTAGCCACAGCAATCAGAGAAGAAAAAGAAATAAAAGGAATCCAAATCGGAAAAGAAGAAGTAAAGCTGTCACTGTTTGCAGATGACATGATACTATACATAGAGAATCCAAAAGATGCTACCAGAAAACTACTAGAGCTAATCAATGAATTTGGTAAAGTAGCAGGATACAAAATTAATGCACAGAAATCTCTTGCATTCCTGTATACTAATGATGAAAAATCTGAAAGTGAAATTAAGAAAACACTCCCGTTTACAATTGCAAGAAAAAGAATAAAATATCTAGGAATAAACCTACCTAAGGAGACAAAAGACCTGTATGCAGAAAATTATAGGACACTGATGAAAGAAATTAAAGATGATACAAATAGATGGAGAGATATACCATGTTCTTGGATTGGAAGATCAACATTGTGAAAATGACACTGCTACCCAAAGCAATCTACAGATTCAATGTAATCCCTATCAAACTACCACTGGCATTTTCCCCAGAACTAGAACAAAAAATTTCACAATTTTTATGGAAACACAAAAGACCCCAAATAACCAAAGCAATCTTGAGAACGAAAAATGGAGCTGGAGGAATCAGGCTCCCTGACTTCAGACTATATTACAAAGCTACAGTAATCAAGACAGTTTGGTACTGGCACAGAAACAGAAATATAGATCAATGGAACAGGATAGAAAGCCCAGAGATAAGCCCACGCACATATGGTCACCTTATCTTTGATAAAGGAGGCAAGCATATACAGTGGAGAAAAGGCAGCCTCTTCAATAAGTGGTGCTGGGAAAATTGGACAGGTACATGTAAAAGTATGAAATTAGAACACTCCCTGACACCATACACAAAAATAAACTCAAAATGGATTAAAGACCTAAGTGTAAGGCCAGACACTATCAAACTCTTAGAGGAAAACATAGGCAGAACACTCTATGACATAAATCACAGCAAGATCCTTTTTGACCCAGGTCCTAGAGAAATGGAAATAAAAACACAAATAAACAAATGGGACCTAATGAAACTTAAAAGCTTTTGCACAGCAAAGGAAACCATAAACAAGACCAAAAGACAACCCTCAGAATGGGAGAAAATATTTGCAAATGAAGCAACTGACAAAGGATTAATCTCCAAGATTTATAAGCAGCTCATGCAGCTCAATAACAAAAAAACAAACAACCCAATCCAAAAATGGGCAGAAGACCTAAATAGACAGTTCTCCAAAGAAGATATGCAGATTGCCAACAGACACATGAAAGAATGCTCAACATCATTAATCATTAGAGAAATGCAAATCAAAACTACAATGAGGTATCATCTCACACCGGTCAGAATGGCCATCATCAAAAAATCTAGAAACAATAAATGCTGGAGAGGGTGTGGAGAAAAGGGAACACTCTTGCACTGTTGGTGGGAATGTAAATTGATACAGCCACTATGGAGAACAGTATGGAGGTTCCTTAAAAAACTACAAATAGAACTACCATACGACCCAGCAATCCCACTACTGGGCATATACCCTGAGAAAACCATAATTCAGAAAGAGTCATGTACCAAAATGTTCATTGCAGCTCTGTTTACAATAGCCAGGACATGGAAGCAACTTAGGTGTCCATCATCGGATGAATGGATAAAGAAGATGTGGCACATATATACAATGGAATATTACTCAGCCATAAAAAGAAATGAAATGGAGGTGTTTGTAATGAGGTGGATGGAGTTAGAGTCTGTCATACAGAGTGAAGTAAGTCAGAAAGAGAAAAAGAAATACAGTATGCTAACACATATATATGGAATCTAAGGAAAAAAAAAAAGTCATGAAGAACCTAGTGGCAAGATGGGAATAAAGACACAGACCTACTAGAGAATGGACTTGAGGATATGGGGAGGGGGAGGGGTGAGATGTGACAGGGTGAGAGAGTGTCATGGATATATATACACTACCAAATGTAAAATAGATAGCTAGTGGGAAGCAGCCGCATAGCACAGGGAGATCAGCTCGGTGCTTTGTGACCACCTAGAGGGGTGGGATAGGGAGGGTGGGAGGGAGGGAGATGCAAGAGGGAAGAGATATGGGAACATATGTATATGTATAACTGATTCACTTTGTTATAAAGCAGAAGCTAACACACCATTGTAAAGCAATTATACTTCAATAAAGATTTAAAAAAAAAAAAATAATTGAGGACAGACTTAGAGACCTCTGGGACAACATTAAATACAACAACATTTGAATTATAGGGGTTCCAGAAGAAGAAGAGAAAAATAGAGGGACTGAGAAAATATTTGAAGAGATTATAGTTGAAAACTTCCCTAATATGGGAAAGGAAATAGTCAGTCAAGTCCAGGAAGTACAGAGAGTCCCATATACGATAAATCCAAGGAGAAACACGCCAAGACACATCTTTTTTTTTATATATATAGTTTTTTTCTTTATCAGTCATCAATTTTATACACATCACTTTATACATGTCAATCCCAATCGCCCAATTCAGCACACCACCATCCCCACCCCACCGCAGTTTTCCCCCCTTGGTGTCCATACGTTTGTTCTCTACATCTGTGTCTCAACTTCTGCCCTGCAACCCGGTTCATCTGTACCATTTTTCTAGGTTCCACATACATGCGTTAATATACGATATTTGTTTTTCTCTTTCTGACTTACTTCACTCTGTATGACAGTCTCTAGATCCATCCACGTCTCAACAAATGACTCAATTTCGTTCCTTTTTATGGCTGAGTAATATTCCATTGTATATATGTACCACATCTTCTTTATCCATTTGTCTGTTGATGGGCATTTAGGTTGCTTCCATGACCTGGCTATTGTAAATAGTGCTGCAATGAACATTCGGGTGCATGTGTCTTTTTGAATTACGGTTTTCTCTGGGTATATGCCCAGTAGTGAGATTGCTGGGTCATATGGTAATTCTATTTTTAGTTTTTTAAGGAACCTCCATATTGTTATCCATAGTGGCTGTATCAATTTACATTCCCACAACAGTGCAAGAGGGTTCCCTTTTCTCCACACCCTCTCCAGCATTTGTTGTTTGTAGATTTTCTGATGATGCCCATTCTAACTGGTGTGAGGTGATACCTCATTGTAGTTTTGATGTGCATTTCTCTAATAATTAGTGATGTTGAGCATCTTTTCATGTGCTTCGTGGCCGTCTGTATGTCTTCTTTGGAGAAATGTCTATTTAGGTCTTCTGCCCATTTTTGGATTGGGGTGTTTGTTTCTTTAATATTGAGCTGAATGAGCTGTTTATATATTTTGGAGATTAATCCTTTTTCTGTTGATTCGTTTGCAAATATTTTCTCCCATTCTGAGGGTTGTCTTTTCGTCTTGTTTATGGTTTCCTTTGCTGTGCAAAAGCTTTTAAGTTTCATTAGGTCCCATTTGTTTATTTGTGTTTTTATTTCCATTACTCTAGGAGGTGGATCAAAAAAGATCTTGCTGTGATTTATGTCAAAGAGTGTTCTTCCTATGTTTTCCTCTAAGAGTTTTACAGTGTCCAGTCTTACATTTAGGTCTCTAATCCATTTTGAGTTTATTTTTGTGTATGGTGTTAGGGAGTATTCTAATTTCATTCTTTTACATGTAGCTGTCCAGTTTTCCCAGCACCACTTATTGAAGAGACTGTCTTTTCTCCATTGTATATCTTTGCCTCCTTTGTCATAGATTAGTTGACCATAGGTGCGTGGGTTTATCTCTGGGCTTTCTATCTTGTTCCATTGATCTATGTTTCTGTTTTTGTGCCAGTACCATATTGTCTTGATTACTGTAGCTTTGTAGTATAGTCTGAAGTCAGGGAGTCTGATTCTTCCAGCTCCGTTTTATTCCCTCAAGACTGTTTTGGCTATTCGGGGTCTTTTGTGTCTCCATACAAATTTTAAGATGATTTGTTCTAGTTCCGTAAAAAATGCCATTGGTAATTTGATAGGGATTGCATTGAATCTGTAGATTGCTTTGGGTAGTATAGTCATTTTCACAATATTGATTCTTCCAATCCAAGAACATGGTATATCTCTCCATCTGTTGGTATCATCTTTAATTTCTTTCATCAGTGTCTTATAGTTTTCTGCATACAGGTCTTTTGTCTCCCTAGCTAGGTTTATTCCTAGGTATTTTATTCTTTTTGCAATGGTAAATGGGAGTGTTTCCATAATTTCTCTTTCAGATTTTTCATCATTAGTATACAGGAATGCAAGAGATTTCTGTGCATTAATTTTGTATCCTGCAAATTTACCAAATTCATTAATTAGCTCTAGCAGTTTTTTGGTGGCAGTTTTAGGATTCCCTATGTATAGTATAATGTCATCTGCAAACAGTGACAGTTTTACTTCTTCTTTTCCAATTTGTATTCCTTTTATTTCTTTTTCTTCTCTGATTGCCGTGGCTAGGACTTCCAGAACTATGTTGAATAATAGTGGTGAGAGTGGACATCCTTGTCTCGTTCCTGATCTTAGAGGAAATGCTTTCAGTTTTTCACCGTTGAGAATGATGTATGCTGTGGGTTTGTCATATATCGTCTTTATTATGTTGAGGTATGTTCCCTCTATGCCCACATTCTGGAGAGTTTTTTATCATAAATGGGTGTTGACTTTTGTCAAAAGCTTTTTCTGCATCTATTGAGATGATCATATGGTTTTTATTATTCAATTTGTTAATATGGTGTATCACATTGATTGATTTGCGTATATTGAAGAATCCTTGCATCCCTGGGATAAATCCCACTTGATCGTGGTGTATGATCCTTTTAATGTGTTGTTGGATTCTGTTTGCTAGTATTTTGTTGAGGAATTTTGCATCTATATTCATCAGTGATATTGGTCTGTAATTTTCTTTTTTTGTAGTGTCTTTGTCTGGTTTTGGTGTAAGGGTGATGGTGGCCTCATAGAATGAGTTTGGGAGTGTTCCTTCCTCTGCAATTTTTTGGAAGAGTTTGAGAAGGATAGGTGTTAGCTCTTCTCTAAATGTTTGATAGAATTCACCTGTGAAGCCATCTGGTCCTGGACTTCTGTTTGTTGGAAGATTTTTAATCACAGTTTCAATTTCATGACTTGTGATTGGTCTGTTCATATTTTCTGTTTCTTCCTGGTTCAGTCTTGGAAGGTTATACCTTTCTAAGAATTTGTCCATTTCTTCCAGGTTGTCCATTTTATTAGCATAGAGTTGCTTGTAGTAGTCTCTTAGGATGCTTTGTATTTCTGCAGTGTCTTTTGTAACTTCTCCTTTTTCATTTCTAATTTTATTGATTTGAGTCCTCTCCCTCTTTTTCTTGATGAGTCTGGCTAATGGTTTATCAATTTTGTTTATCTTCTCAAAGAACCAGCTTTTAGTTTTATTGATCTTTGCTATTGTTTTCTTTGTTTCTATTTCATTTATTTCCGCTCTGATCTTTATGATTTCTTTCCTTCTGCTAACTTTGGGTTTTCTTTGTTCTTCTTTCTCTAGTTTCCTTAGGTGTAAGGTTAGATTGTTTACTTGAGATTTTTGTTGTTCCTTTAGGTAGGCTTGTATAGCTATAAACCTCCCTCTTAGAACTGCTTTTGCTGCATCCCATAGGTTTTGGGTCCTCCTGTTTTCATTGTCATTTGTCTCTAGGTATTGTTTGATTTCCTCTTTGATTTCTTCACTGATCTCTTGGTTATTTAGTAACGTATTGTTTAGCCTCCATGTGTTTGTGTTTTTTACGTTTTTTTCCCTGTAATTCATTTCTAATCTCATAGCGTTGTGGTCAGAAAAGATGCTTGATATGATTTCAATTTTCTTAAATTTACTGAGCCTTGATTTGTGACCCAAGATGTGATCTATACTGGAGAATGTTCCGTGCGCACTTGAGAAGAAAGTGTAATCTGCTGTTTTTGGATGGAATGTCCTATAAATATCAATTAAATCTATCTGGTCTATTGTGTCATTTAAAGCTTGTGTTTCCTTATTTATTTTCATTTTGGATGATCTGTCCATTGGTGTAAGTGAGATGTTAAAGTCCCCCACTATTATTGTGCTACTGTCAATTTCCTCTTTCATAGCTGTTAGCAGTTGCCTTATGTATTGAGGTGCTCCTATGTTGGGTGCATATATATTTATAATTGTTATATCTTCTTCTTGGATTGATCCCTTGATCATTATGTAGTGTCCTTCCTTGTCTCTTGTAACATTCTTTATTTTAAAGTCTATTTTATCTGATATGAGTATAGCTACTCCAGCTTTCTTTTGATTTCCATTTGCATGGAATATCTTTTTCCATCCCCTCACTTTCAGTCTGTATGTGTCCCTAGGTCTGAAGTGGGTCTCTTGTAGACAGCATATATATGGGTCTTGTTTTTGTATCCATTCAGCAAGCCTGTGTCTTTTGGTTGGAGCATTTAATCCATTCACGTTTAAGGTAATTATCGATATGTATGTTCCTATGACCATTTTCTTAATTGTTTTGGGTTTGTTTTTGTAGGTCCTTTTCTTCTCTTGTGTTTCCCACTTAGAGAAGTTCCTTTAGCATTTGTTGTAGAGCTGGTTTTGGTGGTGCTGAATTCTCTTAGCTTTTACTTGTCTGTAAAGCTTTTGATTTCTCCATCAAATCTAAACGAGATGCTTGCTGGGTAGAGTAATCTTGGTTGTAGGTTCTTCCCTTTCATCACTTTAAGTATATCATGCCACTCCCTTCTGGCTTGTAGAGTTTCTGCTGAGGAATCAGCTGTTAACCTTATGGGAGTTCCCTTGTATGTTATTTGTCATTTTTCCCTTGCTTCTTTCAATAATTTTTCTTTGTCTTTAATTTTTGCCACTTCGATTACTATGTGTCTCAGTGTGTTTCTCCTTGGGTTTATCCTGTATGGCACTCTCTGCACTTCCTGGACTTGGGTGGCTCTTTCCTTTCCCATGTTAGGGAAGTTTTCGACTATAATCTCTTCAAATATTTTCTCTGGTCCTTTCTCTCTCTCTTCTCCTTCTGGGACCCCTATAATGCGAATGTTGTTGCATTTAATGTTGTCCCAGAGGTCTCTTAGGCTGTCTTCTTTTCTTTTCATTCTTTTTTCTTTAGTCTGTTCCGCAGCAGTGAATTCCACCATTCTGTCTTCCAGGTCACTTATCCCTTCTTCTGCCTCAGTTATTCTCCTATTGATTCCTTCTAGTGTAGTTTTCATTTCAGTTATTGTATTGGTCGTCTCTGTTTGTTTGTTCTTTAATTCTTCTAGGTCTTTGTTAATCATTTCTTGCATCTTCTCAATCTTTGCCTCCATTCTTATCCCGAGGTCCTGGATCATCCTCACTATCATTATTCTGAATTCTTTTTCTGGAAGGTTGCCTATCTCCACTTCATTTAGTTATTTTTCTGGGGTTTTTTCTTGTTCCTTCATCTGGTATATAGCCCTCTGCCTTTTCATCTTGTCTATCTTTCTGTAAATGTGGTTTTTGTTCCACAGGCTGCAGGATTGTAGTTTTTCTTGTTTCTGCTGTCTGCCCTCTGGTGGTTGAGGCTATCTAAGAGGCTTGATGGGAGGCTCTGGTGGTGGGTAGAGCTGACTGTTGCTGTGGCGGTCAGAGCTCCGTAAAACTTTAATCCACTTGACTGTTGATGGGTGGGGCTGGGTTCCCTCCCTGTTTGTTGTTTTGCCTGAGGCAACCCAACACTGGAGCCTACCTGGGCTCTTTGGTGGGGCTAATGGCAGACTCTGGGAGGGCTCATGCCAAGGAGTACTTCCCAGAACCTCCTCTGCCAGTGTCCTTTTCCCCACGGTGAAACAGAGCCAGCCCCCGCCTCTGCAGGTGACCCTCCAACACTAGCAGGTAGGTCTGGTTCAGTTTCCCCCAGGGTCACTGCTCCTTCCCCCACGTCCCGATGCACACACTATTCCATGTGCGCCCTCTAAGAGTGGGGTCTCTGTATCCCCCAGTCCTGTTGAAGTCCTGCAATCAATTCCCACTAGGCTTCAAAGTCTGATTCTCTATGAATTCCTCCTCCCATTGCCGGACCCCCAGGTTGGGAAGCCTGACGTGGGACTCAGAACCTTCACTCCAGTGGGTGTACTTCTGTGGTATAAGTGTTCTCCAGTCTGTGAGTCACCCACCCAGCAGTTATGGAATTTGATTTTACTCTGATTGCGCCCCTCCTACCGTCTCACTGTGGCTTCTCCTCTGTCCTTGGACGTGGGGTATCCTCCTTGGTGAAGTCCAGTGTCTTCCTGTCGATGATTGTCCAGCAGCCAGTTGTGATTCTGGTGTTCTCGCAAGAGGGAGTGAGAGCACGTCCTTCTACTCCGCCATCTTGGTTAACCTCTCTGCCAAGACACATCTTAATCAAACTATCAAAAATTAAATACAAAGAAAAAATGTTAAAAGCAGCAAGGGAAAAACAACAAATAACATACAACTGTTAACCCCATTAGGTTAACAGCTGATCTTTCAGCAGAAACTCTGAAAGCCAGAAGGGAGTGGCATGATATATTTAAAGTGATGAAAGGGAAGAACCTACAACCAAGATTACTCTACCCAGCAAGGATCTCATTCAGATTTGATGGAGAAATTGAAACCTTTACAGACAAGCAAAAGTTAAGAGAATTCAGCACCACAAAACCAGCTTTACAACAAATGCTAAAGGAATTTCTCTAGGCAGGAAACACAAGAGAAGGAAAAGATCTACAATAACAAACCCCAAAGCAATCAAGAAAATGGTAAGAGGAACATATATATCGATAATTACCTTAAATGTAAATGGATTAAATGCTCCAACCAAAAGACACAAGCTTGCTGAATGGATAAAAATACAAGACCCGTATATATGCTGCCTACAAGAGATGCACTTCAGACCTAGGGACACATACAGCCTGAAAGTGAGGGGATGGAAAAAGATATTCCATGAAAGTGGAAATCAAAAGAAAGCTGGAGTAGCAATTCTCATATCAGACAAAATGACTTTAAAATAAAGACTATTACAAGAGACAAAGAAGGACACTACATAATGATCAAGGGATCAATCCAAGAAGAAAATATAAAAATTATAAATATATATGCACCCAACATAGGAGCACTTCAATACATAAGGCAAATAGTAACAGCCATAAAAGGGGAAATTTACAATAACACAATAATAGTAGGGGATTTTAACACCCCACTTTCACCAACGGACAGATCATCCAAAATGAAAATAAATAAGGAAACACAAGCTTTAAATGATACATTGAACAAGATGGACTTAATTGATATTTATAGGACATTCCATCCAAAAACAACAGAATACACTTTCTTCTCAAGTTTTCATGATACATTCTCCAGGATAGATCATATCTTGGGTCACAAATCAAGTCTTGGTAAATTTAAGAAAATTGAAATCATATCAAGTATCTTTTTGACTGCAATGCCATGAGACTAGATATCAACTACACGAAAAAATTTGTGAAAAAAACAAACACATGGAAGCTAAACAATACACTACTAAATAACCAAGAGATCACTGAAGAAATCAAAGAGGAAATCAAAAACTACCTAGAAAAAAATGACAATGAAAACACGACGACCCAAAACCTATGGGATGCAGCAAAAGCAGTTCTAAGAGGGACATTTATAGAAATATAATCCTACCTCAAGAAGCAAGAAACATCTCAAATAAACAATCTAACCTTACACCTAAAGCAATTAGAGAAAGAACAAAAAACCCCAAAAGTTAGCAGAAGGAAAGAAATCATAAAGATCAGATCAGAAATAAATGAAAAAGAAATAAAGGAAACAATAGCAAAGATCAATAAAACTAAAAGCTGGTTCTTTGAGAAGATAAACAAAATTGATAAACCATTCACCAGACTCATCAAGAAAAAAAGGGAGAAGACTCAAATCAATAGAATCAGAAATGAAAAAGGAGAAGTAACAACTGACACTGCAGAAATAGAAAGTATCATGAGAGATTACTACAAGCAACTCTCTGCCAGTAAAATGGACAACCTGGAAGAAATGTACAAATTCTTAGAAAAGCACAACCTCCCAAGACTGAACCAGGAAGAAAGAGAAAATATAAACAGACCAATCACAAGCACTGAAATTGAGACTGTGATTAAAAATCTTCCAACAAACAAAAGCCCAGGACCAGATGGCTTCACAGAGAAGTTCTATCAAACATTTAGAGAAGAGCTAACACCTATCCTCAAACTCTTCCAAAATATAGCAGAGGGAGGAACACTTCCCAACTCATTCTACAAGGCCACCATCACCCTGATACCAAAACCAGACAAAGATGTCACAAAGAAAAAAACTACAGGCCAATATCACTGATGAACATAGATGCAAAAATCCTTAGCAAAATACTAGCAAACAGAATCCAACAGCACATTAAAAGGATCAGACACCATGATCAAGTGGGATTTATCCCAGGGATGCAAGGATTCTTCAATATACGCAAATCAATCAATGTGATACACCATACTAACAAATTGAAGGAGAAAAAGCATATGATCACCTCAATAGATGCAAAAAAAGCTTTTGACAAAATTCAACACCCATTTATGATAAAAACTCTCCAGAAAGTAGGCATAGAGGGAACTTACCTCAACATAATAAAGGCCATATATGACAAACCCACAGCCAACATCATTCTCAATAGTGAAAAACTGAAATCATTTCCACTAAGATCAGGAACAAGACAAGGTTGTCAGCTCACACCACTATTATTCAACATAGGTTTGGAAGTTTCAGCCACAGCAATCAGAGAAGAAAAAGAAATAAAAGGAATCCAAATCAGAAAAGAAGAAGTAAATCTGTCACTGTTTGCAGATGACATGATACTATACATAGAGAATCTTAAAGATGCTACCAGAAAACTACTAGAGCTAATCAATGAATTTGGTAAAGTAGCAGGATACAAAATTAATGCACAGAAATCTCTTGCATTCCTATACATGAATGATGAAAAATCTGAAAGAGAAATTGAGGAAACACTCCCATTTACCATTGCAACAAAAAGAATAAAATACCTAGGAATAAACCTACCTAAGGACACAAAACACCTGTATGCAGAAAACTATAAGACACTGCTGAAAAAAATTAAAGATGATGGAAACAGATGGAGAGATATACCATGTTCTTGGATTGGAAGAATCAACATTGTGAAAATGACTATACTACCCAAAGCAATCTACAGATTCAATGCAATCCTTATCAAACTACCATGGCATTTTTCACAGAACTAGATCAAAAAATTTCACAATTTGTATGAAAACACAAAAGACCTCGAATAGCCAAAGCAATCTTGAGAAAGAAAAATGGAGCTGGAGAAATCAGGTTCCCAGACTTCAGACTATAGTACAAAGCTACAGTAATCAAGACAGTATGGTACTGGCACAAAAACAGAAATATAGATTAATGGAACAGGATAGAAAGCCCAGAGATAAACCCATGCACATAAGGTCACCTTATTTCTGATAAAGGAGGCAAGAATATACAATGGAGAAAACACAGCCCCTTCAATAAGTGGTGCTGGGAAAACTGGATAGCTACAAGTAAAAGAATGAAATTAGAACACTCTCTAACACCATATACAAATATAAACTCAAAATGGATTATAGACCTAAATGTAAGGCCAGACACTATAAAACTCTTAGAGGAAAACATGGGCAGAACACTCTATGACATAAATCACAGCAAGATCCTTTTTGACCCACCTCCTAGAGAAATGGAAATAAAAACAAAAATAAACAAATGGGACCTAACAAAACTTAAAAGCTTTTGCACAGCGAAGGAAACCATAAACAAGACGAAAAGACAACCCTCAGAATGGGACAAGATATTTGCAAATGAAACAACTGACAAAGGATTAATCTCCAAAATTTACAAGCAGCTCATGAAGCTCAGTATCAAAAAGCAAACAACCCAAATGAAAAATAGGCAGAAGACCGAAATAGACAGTTCTCCAAAGAAGATATACAGATTGCCAACAAACACATGAAAGGATGCTCAACATCACTAATCATTAGAGAAATGCAAATCAAAACTACAGTGAGGTATCACCTCACAGCAGTCAGAATGGCCATCATCAAAAAATCTACAAACAATAAATGCTAGAGAGGATGTGGAGAAAAGGGAACCCTCTAGCACTGTTGGTGAGAATGTAAATTGATACAGCCACTATGGAGAATGGTATGGAGGTTCGTTCAAAAACTAAAAATAGAACTACCATACCACCCAGTAATCCCACTACTGGGCATATACCCTGAGAAAACCATAATTCAAAAAGACTCATGTACCACAATGTTCATTGCAGCAATATTTACAATAGCCAGGACATGGAAGCAACCTAAGTGTCCATTGACAGATGAATGGATAAAGAAGATGTGGTACATATATACAATGGAATATTACTCAGCCATAAAAAGAAACGAAATTGAGTTATTTGTAATGAGGTGGATGGACGTAGAGTCTGTCATACAGAGTGAAGTATGTCAGAAAGAGAAAAACAAATACCATATGCTAACACATATATATGGAATCTAAAAAAAAAAAAAAAGAAATGGTTCTGAAGAACCTAGGGGCAGGACAGGAATAAAGATGCAGAGGTAGAGAATGGACTTGCAGACACGGGGAAGGGGAAGGGTAAGCTGGGACGAAGTCAGAGAGTGGCATTGACATATGTACACTACCAAATGTAAAATAGATAGCCAGCGGGAGCAGCCGCATAGCACAGGGAGATCAGCTCTGTGGTTTGTGGCCACGTAGAGGGATGGGATAGGGAGTGTGGGAGGGAGACGCAAGAGGGAGGGGATATGGGGATATATGTATATATAGAGCTGATTCACTTTGTTATAAAGCAGAAACAAACACACCATTGTAAAGCAATTATACTCCAATAAAGATGTTTTTAAAAAACTCAAATAACCACAAAGGGTCATTTTGAGTTTATTTCTGGGTTCTCTATTCCATTCCATTGATCTGTATGCCCACATTTATTCAAGTACCACATTGTTTTGATTATTGTAAATTTGAAGTAAATTTTTAAATTTGGAAATGTGAGTCCTCCAACTTTATTCTTCTTTTTCAACATTGTTTTGGCTATTCAGGGTCCTTTGCAATTCCATATGAATATGAAGATCACCTTTTGAATTTCTGTAAATGAAGCTGTTAAAATTTTAATCAGAATTTTGTTGAACCTATAGATTGCTGTGTATAGAATTGAAATCTTAACAATGTTAAGTCTTCCTATCCATGGACACAGAATGTCTTTTCATTTATTTAGATCTTTAACTTCTTTCAGCAAGGTTTTGTAGTTTTCAGCATACAAATTTTTCACCTCCTTGGTTGGATTTATTCCTAAGTATTCAATTCTTTTAGATGTTTTTGTAAATGGAACTGCTTTCTTGATTTCCTTTTCAGATTGTTCATTGCTGGTGTGTAGAAGCACAACTGATTTTTGTGTGTTGATCTTGTACCTTGAAACTTTGCTGAATAGTAGTTTTTTTTTTTTTTTTTAATTCTTTGGCATTTATATGTAAGACATGTCTCCTGTGAATAGAGATAGTTTTACCACTTCCTTTCTAACTTGGATGACTTTTATTTCCTTTTCTTAGCTAATAGCCCTGGCTAGAACTTCCAGTTCAAAATTGAATATCAGTGGTGAAAGTTTGTATCTTTCCCTTGTTCTTGATATTAGGGAGGAAGCTTTCAAGCATTTATCTTTGATTATGTTAGTGGTGGGTTTTCATAAATATCCCTTATCACATTGCTCAGTTTCCCCTGAATTCCTGGTTTTCTAAGAGGTTTTTATCATGAGAGGGTGTTGAATTTTGTCAAATGCCTTTACTGCATCAATTGAAGTTTTACTCTTTTATTTTATTAATGCAATGCATTACATTGATTGATTGTCTTTTTAATTAATTTTTATTGGAGTATAGTTGATTTACAATGTTGTGTTAGTTTCTGTAGAGCAAAGTGAATCAGTTATACATATACATATATCCACTCTTTTATAGATTCTTTTCCCATATAGGTCATTACAGAGTATTGAGTAGAGTTCCCTGTGCTATACAGTAGGTTCTTATTAGTTATCTATTTTATATATAGAAGCGTGTATGTCAATCCCAATCTGCCAATTTATCCCTCCTCCCCTTTTCCCCATTGGTAACCATAAGTTTGTTTCTACATCTGTGACTCTATTTCTGTTTTATAAATAAGTTCATTTGTACCATTTTTTAGATTCTACTTATAGGTGATATCATATGATATGATATTTGTCTGACTTACATAAATCAGCATGACAATCTCTAGGTCCATCCATGTTGCTGCAGATGGCATTATTTCATTCTTTTTTATGGTTGAGTAATATTTCATTGTATATATGTACCACATCTTCTTTATCCATTCCTCTGTTGGTGGACATTTAAGTTGCTTCCATGCATGTCCTGGCAATTGTAAATAGTGCTGCAGTGAACATTGGGACACTTTTTGAATTATGGTTTTCCCCAGATATATTCCCAGAAGTGGGATTGCTGGATCACATGGTAACTCTACTTTTAGCTTTTAAGGAACCTCCATACTGTCCTCCATAATGGTTGTACCAATTTACATTCCCACCAACAGTGTAGGAGGGTTCCCTTTTCTCAGATCCTCTCCAGCATTTATTATTTGTAGATTTGATCATGGCTATTCTGACCAGTGTGATGTGATACCTCATTGTAGTTTTGATTTGCATTTCTCTAATAATTAGTGATGCTGAGCATCTTTTCATGTGCTTCTTGGACATCTGTATGTCTTCTTTGAAGAAATGTCTATTTAGATTTAGATCTTCTGCCCAATTTTTTTTCATTTGATGCATTTTTTATTTTTGTAAATTTTGTTTTTGTTTTCTTTTTCTTTGGTTGTCTTTTAAAAAAATTTTTTTATTGGATTATAGTTGCTGTACAATGTTGTGTTAGTTTCTACTGTACAGCAAAGTGAATCAGCTATAAGTATACATATATCCCCTCTTTCTGGGATTTCCTTCCCATTTAGGTCACCACAGAGCATTGAGTCGAGTTCCCTGTGCTATACAGTAGGTTCTCATTTGTTATCTATTTTATACATAGTATCAATAGTGTATATATGTCAATCTCAATGTCCCAATTCATCCCACTCCCCTCTTTCACCCTTGGTATCCATATATTTGTTCTCTCTGTCTGTGTCTCTATTTCTGCTTTGTAAATAAGATCTTCTATACCAATTTCTTCTGCCCATTTTTTGATTGGGTTGTTTGGTTTTTTGATACTGAGCTACATAAGCTGCTTATATATTTTGGAGA
Organism: Eubalaena glacialis; assembly: GCF_028564815.1. Lineage (NCBI taxonomy): Eukaryota > Metazoa > Chordata > Mammalia > Artiodactyla > Balaenidae > Eubalaena > Eubalaena glacialis. The sequence continues at coordinate 99,658,640 of NC_083724.1, read as the reverse complement.
CAAATCCCTTTTCAGTAGCTTCATTTGTAAATATTTTCTCCTATTCTGTGGATTGTCTTTTCCTTTTGTTTATGGCTTCCTTTGCTGTGCAAAAGCTTTTAAGTTTAATTAGATCCCATTTGTTTATTTTTCTTTCTATTTTTGTTACTCTAGGAGGTGGATCCAAAAATATCTTCCTGCAGTTAATGTCAGAGAGAATCTGCCTATGTTTTCCTCTGTGAGTTTTGTAGTATCTGGTTTTACATTTAAGTCTTTTAATCCATTTTGAGTTTATTTTTTTGTATGTGTTAGGGTGTGTTCTAACTTCATTCTTTTACATGTAGCTGTCCAGTTTTCCCAGCACCACTTATTGAAGTGACTGTCTTTTCTCCAGTGTATATTCTTACTCCTTGCATAGACTAGGTGACCACAGGTGCATGGGTTTATCTCTGGACTTTCCAATCTATTCCATTGATCTATATTTCTCTTCTTGTTCCAGTACCATACTGTTTTGTTTTTTTTTTAATTTTTAAAAAATTAATTAATTAATTAATTTTTGGCTGCGTTGGGTCTTCGTTGCTACTCGTGGGCTTTCTTTTTTTTTTGGTTGTGGTGAGTGGGGGCTACTCTTCATTGCTGTGTGCAGGCCTCTCATTGTGGTGGTCTCTCTCGTCGCGGAGCACCGGCTCTAGCGCATGGGCTCTAGAGCGCAGGCTCAGTAGTTGTGGCACACGGGCCTAGCTGTTCTGCAGCATGTGGGATCTCCCCAGACCAGGGCTTGAACCCGGGTCTCCTGCATTGGCAGGGGGATTCCTAACCACTGCATCACCAGGGAAGCCCTGTTTTTTTTTTTTTAAACATCTTTAATGGAGTATAATTGCTTTACAATTTTGTGGTAGTTTGTTGTATAACAAAGAGAATCAGCTATGTGTTTACGTATATCCCCATATCACCTCCCTCTTGCATCTCCCTCCCACCCTCCCTATCCCACCCCTCTAGGTGATCACAAAGCACAGAGCTGGTCTACCTGTGCTATGCTGCTGCTCCCACTGCCTATCTATTTTACATTTGGTAGTGTATATATGTCAATGCCACTGTCTCACTTAGGCCCAGCTTCCCCTTCCCCTTCCCCGTTTCTGCAAGTCCATTCTCTACTTCTGCGTCTTTATTCCTGTCCTGTCATTAGGTTCTTCAGAACCATTTTTTTTTTTAGATTCCATATATATGTGTTAGCATACGGTATTTGTTTTTCTCTTTCTGACTTACTTCACTCTGTATGACAGACTCTACGTCCATCCACCTCACTACAAATAACTCAGTTTTGTTTCTTTTTATGGCTGAGTAATATTCCATTGTATATATGTACCACATCTTCTTTATCTGTTCATCTGTCCATGGACACAGGTTGCTTCCATGTCCTGGCTATTGTAAATAGTGCTGCAATGAACTTTGTGGTACATGACTCTTTTTGTATTATGGTTTTCTCAGGGTACATGGTCAGTAGTGGGATTGCTGGGTCGTATGGTAGTTCTATTTTTAGTTTTTTAAGGAACCTCCATACTGTTGTCCATAGTGGCTGTATCAATTTACATTCCCACCAACAGTGCAAGAGGGTTCCCTTTTCTCCACACCCTCTCCAGCATTGATTGCTTGTAGATTTTTTGATGATGGCCATTCTGACTGCTGTGAGGTGATACCTCACTGTAGTTTTGATTTGCATTTCTCTAATGATTAGTGATGTTGAGCATCCTTTCATGTGTTTGTTGGCAATCTGTATATCTTCTTTGGAGAACTGTCTATTTAGGTCGTCTGCCCATTTTTGGATTGGGTTGTTTGTTTTTTTGATATTGAGCTGCATGGGCTGCTTGTATATTTTGGAGATTAATCCTTTGTCAGTTGCTTCATTTTCAAATATTTTCTCCCATTCTGAGGGTTGTCTTTTCGTCTCGTGTATGGTTTCCTTTGCTGTGCAAAAGCTTTTAAGTTTTGTTAGGTCCCATTTGTTTATTTTTGTTTTTATTTCCATTTCTCTAGGAGGTGGGTCAAAAAGGATCTTGCTGTGATTTATGTCATAGAGTGTTCTGCCCATGTTTTCCTCTAAGAGTTTTATAGTGTCTGGCCTTACATTTAGGTCTTTAATCCATTTTGAGTTTATTTTTGTGTGTGGTGTTAGGGAGTGTTATAATTTCATTCTTTTACATGTAGCTATCCAGTTTTCCCAGCACCACTTAATGAAGGAGCTGTCTTTTCTCCATTGTATATTCTTGCCTCCTTTATCAAAATTAAGGTGACCATATGTGTGTAGGTTTATCTCTGAGCTTTCTATCCTGTTCCATTAATCTATATTTCTGTTTTTGTGCCAGTACCATACTGTCTTGATTACTGTAGCTTTGTAGTATAGTCTGAAGCCAGGGAGCCTGATTCCTCCGGCCCCATTTTTCTTTCTCAAGATTGCTTTGGCTATTCAAAGTGTTTTGTGTTTCCATACAAATTGTAAAATTCTTTGTTCTAATTCTGTGAAAAATGCTATTGGTAATTTGATAGGTATTGGACTGAATCTGTAGGTTACTTTGGGTAGTATAGTCATTTTCACAATATTGATTCTTCCAACCCAAGAACATGGTATATCTCTCCATGTGTGTCATCATTGATTTCTTTCATCAATATCTTACAGTTTTCTGAGTATAGGTCTTTTACCTCCTTAGGTAGGTTTTTTCCCTGGTATTTTATTCTTTTTGATGTGATGGTAAATTGGATTGTTTCTTTAATTTCTCCTTCTGGTCTTTCGTTTTTAGTGTATAGGAATGCAAGAGATTTCTGTGCATTAATTTTGTATCCTGCTACTTTACCAGGTTCATTGATTAGCTCTAGTAGTTTTCTAGTAGAATCTGTTGGGTTTTCTATGTATAGTATCATGTCATCTGCAAACAGTGACAGTTTTGCTTCTTCTTTTCCAATTTGGATTCCTTTTATTTCTTTTTCTTCTCTGATTGCCGTGGCTAGGACCTCCAAAACTATGTTGAATAAATGTGGTGAGAGTGGACATCCCTGTCTTGTTCCTTTTCTCGGAGGAAATGCTTTCAGTTTTTCACCATTGAGAATGATGTTTTCTGTGGCTTTTTTGTATATGGCCTGTTGATGTATGCTCCCTCTATGCCCACTTCTGGAGAGTTTTTAATCATAAATCAGTGTTGAATTTTGTCAAAAGCTTTTTCTGCATCTATTGAGATGATTATATGGTTTTTATTCTTCAGTTTGTTAATGTGATATATCACATTGATTGATTTATGTATATTGAACAGTCCTTGCATCCCTGGGATAAATCCCACTTGATCATGGTGTATGATCCTTTTAGTGTGTTGTTGGATTTGGTTTGTTAGTATTTTGTTGAGGATTTTTGCATCTATGTTCATAAGTGATATTGGCCTGTAATTTTCTTTTTTGTGTGATATTTTTGTCTGGTTTTGGTATCAGGGTGATAGTGGCCTCTTCAAATGAGCTTGGAAGTGTTCCTTCCTCTACAACTTTTTGGAAGAGTTTGAGAAGGATAGGTGTTAACTCTTCCATAACTGTTTGATAGAATTCACCTGCGAAGCCATCTGGTCCTGGACTTTTGTTTGCTGGAAGTTTTTAAATCACAGTTTCAATTTCAGTGTTTGTGGTTTGTCTATTCCTGTTTTTTATTTCTTCCTGGTTCAGTCTTAGAAGGTTGTATCTTTCTGAGAATTTGTTCATTTCTTCTAGATTGTCCATTTTATTGGTGTATACTTCCTTGTAGTAGTCTCTTATGGTTCTTTGTATTTCTGTGGTGTCAATTGTAACTTCTCCTTTCTCAGTTCTAATTTTATTGATTTGAGTCCTCCTTTTTTTTTTGATGAGTCTGGCTCAAGGTTTATCAATTTTGTTTATCTTCTCAAAGAACAAACTTTTAGTTTCATTGACCTTTGCTACTGTTTTCTTCATCTCTTATTTCATTTATTTCTACTCTGTTCTTTATGATTTATTTCCTCCTACTAACTTTAGGTTTTGTTTGTTCTTCTTTCTCTAGTTGCTTTAGGTGTAAAGTTAAGTTGTTTATTTGAGATTTTTCTTTTTTCTTGAGGTAAGATTTTATTGCTATAAACTTCCCTCTTAGAACTGCTTTTGCTGTGTCCCATAGGTTTTGGATCGTCTTGTTTCAATGTCATTTGTCACTAAGGTATTTTTTGATTTCCTCTTTGATTTCTTCAGTGATCCATTGGTTGTTTAGTAACATTGTTTAGCCCCCATGTGTTTGTGGTTTTTACAGTTTTTTTCCTGTAATTGATTTCTAATCTCAAAGCATTGTGGTCAGAAAAGATGCTTGATATGCTTTCAATTTTCTGAAATCTACCAAGGCTTGATTTGTGGCCCAAGATTTGATCTATCCTGGAGAATGTTCCATGTGCACTTGAGAGGAAAGTGTATTCTGCTGCTTTGAGATGGAATGTCCTATAGATATCAATTAAGTCTATGTGGTCTAATATGTCATTTAAGGCTTGTGTTTCCTTATTAATTTTTTGTCTGGAGGATCTTTCCATTGATAAAAGTGGGGTGTTAAAGTCCCCCATTATTATTGTGTTACTGTTGATTTCCCCTTCTATGGCTGTTAGCATTTGCTTATATATTGTGATGCACCTATGTTGAGTGCATATATATTTACAATTGTTATATCTTCTTCTTGGATTGATCCCTTGATCATTATATAGTGTCCTTCCTTGTCTTTTGTAAAAATCTTTATTTTAAAGTCTATTTTATCTGATATGAGAATTGCTACTCCAGCTTTCTTTTGATTTCCATTTGCATGGAATATCTTTTTCCATCCCCTCACTTTCAGTCTGTATGTGAAGTGGGTCTCTTGTAGACAGCATATATACGGGTCTCATTTTTGTATCCATTCAGCCAGTTTATGTCTTTTGGTTGGAGCATTTAATCTATTTACATTTAAGGTAATTATCAATATGTATGCTCTGATTGCCATTTTGTTAATTGTTTTGGGTTTGTTTTTGTAGGTCTTTTTTCTTCCCTTTCTCTTTTGTTCTCACTTCTTGTGGTTTGACGACCCATTTTAGTGTTGTGTTTGGGTTGCTTTTTCTTTTTTGTGTGTGTGTCTACTGTAGTTTTAGGTTTGCTGTTTCTATAAGGTTTTGCTATGCAGTCTATGTATGTCCAAAGTGGTTTTAAGTCGCTGGCCTCTTTCCTGCCTACAGAAATTCCTTTAACATTTGTTGTAAAGCTGGTTTGGTGGTGCTGAATTCCCTTGGCTTTTGCTTGTCTGTAAAGCTTTTGATTTCTCCATTGAATCTGAATAAGAGCCTTGGTGGGTAGAGTATTCTTGGTTGTACATTTTCCCCTTTCATCACTTGAAATATATCATGCAGAGTTTCTGCTGAAAAATCAGCTGATAACCTTATGGGGATTCCCTTGTATGTTATTTGTTACTTTTTTCTTGTTGCTTTTAATATTTTTTCTTTGTATTTAATTTTTGTCCGTTTGCTTATGTGTCTCAATGTGTTTCTCCTTGGGTTCATCCTGTATGGGACTCTCTGCATTTCCTGGACTTAGTGAGTATTTCCTTTCTCATGTTATGGAAGTTTTTGGCTATTATATCTTCAAATATTTTCTCAGGCCCTTTCTCTTTCTCTTCTCCTTCTGGGACCCCTATAATGCAAATGTTGGTGCATTTAATGTTGTCCCAGGCGTTTCTTAAACTGTCCCCCTTTCTTTTCATTCTTTTTGCTTTATTCTGTGGCAGTGATTTCCACCACTCTGTCTTCCAGCTCACTTATTCGTTCTTCTGCCACAGTTATTCTGCTATTGATTCCTTCTAGTGTATTTTTCATTTCAGTAACTGTATTGTTCATCTCTGTTTGTTCTTTAAATCTTGTAGCTCCTTGCTAAACATTTCTTGTATCTTCTCGATCTCTGCCTCCATTCTTTCTCCAAGAATTTGGGTCATCTTTACTATCATAACTCTGAATCCTTTTTCAGGTAAATTGCCTATCTCCTCTCCGTTTAGTTGTTCTTGTAGGTTTTTATCATGTTCCTTTGCTTGCAACATATATTGTCTCATTGTGTCTAACTTTCTGTGTTTGTGGTCTTTTTTCCACAGGCTGCAGGATCATAGTTCCTCTTGCTTCTGGTGTCTGGCCCCTGGAGGGTGAGGTTGGTCCAGTGGCTTGTGCAGGCTTCCTGGTGCAAAGGACTGGTGCCTGCCCTCTGGTGGCTGGAGCTGGGTCTTGTCCCTCTGATGGGCACAGCCGTGTCAAGGTGTGAGTTTTGAGGTGGCTGTGAGCTCAATATGACTTTAGGCAGTCTATCTGCTGATGGGTGGGGCTGCATTCCTGTCTTGCTGGTTGTTTGGCCTGAGGAGTTCCAGCACTGGAACCTGAAGGTTGTTGGGTGGGGCTGGGTCTTCATGCCGAAACGTGGACCTCTGGGAGAGCTCACTCTGATCGATATTCCCTGGGGCTTCTGCTACCAGGGTCCTTGCCCCATGGTGAACTACAGTTGACCTTTGCTTCCCCAGGAGGCCCTCCAAGACCTCTAGGTAGGTGTAGCATATGTTCCTATGGAGGCACTGCTTTGTGCTGGGTCCCAGTGCACATGAGACCTTGTGTGCACTCTCCAAGAGTGGAGTCTCTGTTTACCCCAGCCCTGTGAAACTTCTGCACTGAAGCCCTGCTGGCCTCCAAGGCTAAATTCTCTGGGGGTTCTTCCTCCCAATACCAGACCCTCAGACTGTCTTGGAGGGCTATTTTTATGTGGGAACATACCTGTGTAGCCTGAATGGGTTTAATAGTTTTTGATATTAGGGCTGTTTTTATTATTGATGTCTGCCACATCTTTCCTTAGTGTATGCTGGCCATTAGCTCCTTGATAGGAGGTGTGACTGATGTTGTGGTGACCAGAGCCTGTACTGGATATTGAGCAGGGCCTGCCTTTACTCTGTGGTTTTCACTACCTTGTCAGATGTGGGGTGTCCTCTAGTTGTTGGAGTAGAGGTCCCCCAGATCTGTTTCTTAGCTGTATTTCTGATCTGCAGTGTGAAGTAGGCAGGATTGGGGCACTTCCACTGGGAGGGAAGCCACTGAGTATTCCTCCTCTGGAGGTGTTCACCTGTAGGTGTGCTCTACTGTGTCTCCTTTCACCTGTTGTGTGAGCTCTCAGATTACACTGTTGTAGGCACTGGTCTTGGGCCCACCTTAACCATGGGTATGCTGGCAGTTGGCCTTGGTGTCTCTCAGACATTGTTTTCTTTTCTTTTTTTTTTATTACTTATTTATTTATTTATTGGCTGCATCAGGTCTTAGTTGCGGCACACGAGATCTTTCATTGCAGCGTGTGGGCTCTTCATTGTGGTGCGTGGGCTTCTCTCTAGTTGCAGCGTGTGGGCTTCTCTCTAGTTGCAGCGCATGTGCTCCAGCGCACATGGGCTCTCTAGTTGTGGCGCGTGGGCTCCAGAGTGCATGGGCTCTGTAGTTGTGACACATGGGCTTAGTTGCCCTGTGGAATGTGGAATCTTAGTTCCCCAACCAGGGATCGAACCAGCATCCCTTGCATTGCAAGACTGATTCTTAACTGCTGGACCACCAGGGAAGTCCCTCATATGTTGTTTTCACCAGGCCACTAGTGTAGATCCACTGAAGTCACATCCCAGAATTGCAGTAATCATGGATCTGGACCCACTGTGGGAAATATGGGGGCAGCTCAGACTCTGGCCTGGCCCAACCCTCACATATATGTGCCCACAAAGTCTATAGCTGCTAAAGCTAGACCTGTCTTGGCTGCAGGAACACTCGTTAGATGTTCTGTAGGTGCTGAGTTTACAAAGCCAGTTGTGGGTGTGTCAATTCGTAATTTGCAAAGCTGCAAGGAGACATGTCAGCTTTTCTTCCTTAGTTGCATGGTCCCTGGGATTCAGCTGTAGTTTTCAGCCCCACCTCTGCATGTGGGCCACCCACAGGGATCTGCTCCCGAGGCTGCTCTGGTACACACGAGTCTGCCCCATAGAAGAGGGGGCGCAGAGCTGGTGATGGCCAGGGTTGCGAGAGTGCCCACTGCAGTGGGATGGGGTGCTGCTGAGGAGGTGGCGGCTGCCAGGGTCATGGGAGCCCTGACAGTGATGGGTGCGTGGGGGAGCGGTGGCCACGGGCATGAGAGAGCTGGCCGTGGTGGGGACAGGGCATGAGGGGGGTGGTGGCCGCTGTGGGTGTAAGAGAGCTGGCCCTGGCGGGAGCCCTTCCTAATACCCAGGGAGGTAGGGACCTGCTTGTGGGGAGAGAGGCTGCGATTGCAGCCCCACCCCTTGCGCATCACTCAACAATAGTGCTTTTCTTCTATGGCGGTAGGGGTTTCCTCCACAAGCATTCCTAGTTCCGGATTTCCTCACTTCCGTCCCCTCAGGCTGTCTCCTCCCAACCAGCAGTCCTCTCCCCAGGTTTGCTCTCCAAACCCCATGTTCCAGCACTCAGCCCCCATCCACACAGGCAGACATGCAGGGCTTAGGCACGGGGCATGCATCTTAGGCATCTTAGGCTGGGGCATGCAGGGCTGTGGCACGGACCATCTGTGTAGGTCTCACTCTGCCCTGCCTGCCACAGACTGGTGGCTGCTCTCTCCTCCGATAGACCCCGAAGCTACCCTTCTGTCCCAGCTGATCTCCCTGTGGGTGAGCGGACTTCACCAGATGCAGGAACCTGTCCTCTCCTTCAGCTTCGCCCCCTCCCTAGGGGCACAGGTCCCATCATGCTTCCTCTCCTCTTCCTTTTCCCTTCTTATTTATTTCATCCTATCCAGTTAAGTGGGGATCTTTCTTATCCTTTTAGGAGTCCGTGTCCTCTGCTAGTGTTCAGCCAGTGCTCTGTGAGAATTGTTCCATTTGTAGATATATTCCTGATGCATTTGTGGGGAGAGATGAACTCCACTTTCACCTACTCCTCCACCATCTTGACTTCTCCCTGATTGATTTTCTTATGTTGAACCACCCTTGTATTCCTGGGATAAATCCTACTTGGCCATAGTGAATATCCTTTTAATGTGCTGATGGATTTGACTTGCTAATATTTTGTCAAGGAGTTTTGCATCTATATTCATAAGGGGCATTTGTTTAGAATTTTATTTCCTTATGTCTTTATCTGGCTTAGGTATCAGGGTAATCTGGCCTTATAGAATCATTTAAGAAGTGTTCCTTTTTCTTGAACTCTTTGGAAGACTTTGAGAAGGATTGATATTAATTCTTTTTTAAATGTTTGGTAGAACTCACTGTTGAACCCCTTTGATCTAAGACTTTTCCTTTTTGGAATGTTTTCAATTACCAATTCAATCTGTTTACTTGTAATAGGTCTGTTGAGTTCTTCTGTTCGAGTCTGTTTAGGTAATCTGTGTTTTTCAAGAAATTTTTCCATTTGTACTAGATAATCTAACTTGTTGACATACAATTGTTCATAGTATTTTCTTATAATCCTTTTTATCTCTATAAGGTAGGTATTATTGTCCCTATGTTCATTTCTGATTTTAGCTATTCACATCTTCACTCTTTTTGTTTTGTTTTGGGTTTGTTTTTGTTTTTTGTTTTGTTTGTTTGGTTTTTTGCCTTGTGCTTTGTCAAGTCTGTTGATCTTTTCAAAGAATCAACTTTTGCTTTCATTGGTTTTCTCTACTGTTTTTCTATTCTCTATTTTGTTTATCTCCTCTAGTCATTATTATTTCCTTCCTCCTGCTAGGCTTGGGTTAGTTTGTTCTTCTTTTTGCTAGTTCCTTAAGGTGTAAAGTTAGATTATTGATTTGAGATTTTCTTCTTTTTTAAGAACTATTGTACAATTATATGGGTTTTGATAAATGCATATGTCTTATATCCATTGAAATGATAGTGGTATCACTAAATCCCTCATCTGTCCTTGGGGTGATAGTAAGATCTCTTGGTTCTCCATCTGTACATTCAGGTGATCATGGTATCACTTGAATCCTCATTGTACTTTTGGTTGAGAGTAGTATCATTTGGTTCTTTAGCCCTGTGCATTAGGGCTATGCAAGATCTCACTACTTAGTTTAGGGTGCTATAACATTGTACTCTCCAAACCACATTACTGTCTTGAAGCAATTTTATAAGTGGGAGAGACATTTCCCACAAAGAGACAATGGCCTTAATATTAAAATCTATGACATCATAGTCCTGATAGCCCAAACACCTGACTCAAGTCCATTTACATGACAGTAAATTCATCTTGTTCTGGAGATTACCTGTGGGACATTGGTTGACAATCTACAGATTTTTACAAGTAGCCACAAGTCAGAGGTATACAAAATAAATTTTGCTGGTGGAAAATCATGGTTCAGGGAGGGGATCAAATCTCAGAAGTGTCCTGCTGCTGCACAGCACCCAGAAGCACCCCAAGGACAATGATTCTGGAATTTCAGTTGAAGGTGTTGGTCTGAAGAAGCAGGGTGAAAGGCCTGCTGTGTGAACTTGCACTTGTTACCTGTCTTTGGTGAGCTGCCCACCTTTTCAGTGTTTCTAGAAAACAGATGCAATTTCATTCTAGGTGAACACATCAGCACCCCTGCCCCTTGACTTTGAAGTCACATCCTGGGGAGCCCTCCCTGGCAGGACCTGGAGCTCCTCTGGTTCCAGCAGCCCCTTGCACACCTCACTGTGTGGGGCTGCCTGTTTGCAAGTCCAACTTCTCCCCAGCCTGGGAGCTGGGGACTCCATGAGAGCCACAACCCAGCCAGAGGCTGATTGGGTTCTTTCCCCCATAGTGTAAGAGACAGATTGCTGGGAGCAGTAGCTGCTTCCCATGGAGCCAGGCCAGCCAGGCCTCAGTGGAGGTTGCATAGGGGCTGGACACTGACTGTTCAGCAGCTGACTTTCCAGTTGACACCTCTTCTGAGTCAAGGAGACTCGCCAGCCAGATCCTGATCTGCCCACTCCTGGCTGTGTGACCTGAGGCAGTGATGCCTCCGCTTTGACCTCAGACCCCTCCCCCACCTGCAAAATGGGGTCAATAATGATGTAAGACAATGCACTGGAAGTGTTTAGTGCACAAGAAGAGCTTAATGACCATCAGCCCCCACCGAAGCCTGCTGGGAGAAGTGCAGGGAGGGAGCCCCGCTCCAGACCAGGCTGAGAAACAGCCCCAGTCTCTCCAGGGACCAGGCCTTGTAGATGTTGGGCTGCAGGGGTCCTAGGTGGTGTGTGCAGTGGGACAGACCCTGGCTCCAGTGTGGCCTCTGCCCCTGGCTCTGTGGCCACTCTGCACCTCAGTGGTCTCTGCTGTGTTTACCTCACAGACCCTTATTGGTGGGGAAGCAGATGATCAGTGTTCCAACTTTCCCTCTGTTTTGCACACGGTAATAATCATAACAGTAGTAGTCATGGCCAGCCAGCCTCACACAGTGCTGTCCAGATTCCAGGCCCCACTTTGAAGCCCCTTAACACATGTTATTTTACTTAATTGGCACAAACCCTATGAGGCAGAAGCAGATATGTTTTCATTTTCAGATGAGGACATGGGCTCAGGGAGATGAAGGCCCTTGCCTGGGGTCTCACAGCTACCACTTTTGAGCCCCTGGGGCCAGCAGAATCTTTGTTCACACCTTGGTCCCTCAGTCAGCAACAAATATGAAGATCCAGATGAAGAAAACCAGGCTTGGAGAGGTCAGGAGACCTCCCCATGTGGGGCCAGAGAGAACAGATGGGAGTGATTGGCTGGGACTAAAGCTGGAAACCCATTCTACAGACTGCAGAAAAGAGCCATCACTGCATTCAGGCTGCTGGGGGTCTCATGTGGTCAACCCCACGGCAGTAGCAGTAGCTATAATGGTGACAGCAGCTCCTGCACCTGCCATGTGCTGACCCAGCACAGTTCTGAAGGCTCTCTCAATGCCTGCACTACCTCCAGGAACAATATCCTCAGGCCCAGTCTCCCCTTGCCCTATGATGGGTCCACTCTGAGTCTATGGGGTGAGTGTGCTTGATGGGGAAAGTCTGAGGCATGTGTGCTGGGGAGGACCCATGGTTGGGAAAACAGGTGTGGGGAGGGCACTGCCTCCCTGGCCTGTCCCTCTGTACCAGCCCTGTGCTCTCACATGGGGAATAGAAAGTCCCAGGCTCAAGTTCACACCCTGACCCTCCCACTTGCTGTGTGAACTTGGCCACCCACTTCACATCTCTGTGCCTTGGTTTTCTCATCTGTAAATGGGGACAACACAGCTCAAGTAAAACTGCCATGCCACACCAGGGGCTCAGTTACTGTGGGCATCTGTTAGCTATCATGGAACTGAGTTCAGAGGGCTGTGACAGGCCCATGGTCACATAGTAGGCAGATGGTAGACCAGGAATCTTGCCCAGGTCAATCTAGAGTGATCATAACTCCCTTTGATCCAGGCCAGGCCAACTGTGTTCAAAGTACTTTGTATAGATTATATTATGTAATCCTTACAATGGACTGAATTGTGTCCCCAGAACCATTTGTTGAAGCCCTAACCCCCAATGTGATGGTGGTGCTAGAGGTGGGGTCTTTGGGAGGTAATTAGGTTTAGATGAGGTCATGAGGGTAGGACTCTCATGATGGGATTAGTGCCCTTATAAGAAGAGGAAGAGACAGGAGACCAAACACATGATCCCAGGAAAGGCCATGTGAGCACATAGCAAGAAGGCGGCTGTCTGCAACCTGGAAGATGATCTTTACCACGACCTGACCATACTGGTTCTCTGATTTCAGACTTTAGCCGCCAGAACTGTGAGAAATAAAGTCTGTTGTTTAAGCCCCCTGTCTGTAGTATCTTGTTATTGCACCTGAGCTAAGACAATGCTTGTAACAACTCTTTGAGGTAGGTATCATTTTTTATTTTCATTTATTTTATATTTTTTACTGTTCATTTTATAGATAAGAAAACTGAGGCACAGGAGAGAAGCAGACATTGGCCCTGGTTGCACTGCTCATAAGTGTGGAGCCAGGGACTTACACCGAGGCCATGCATCCTGGCTCTGGTGTCCATGCAGTGCACGCCTGGAGAACAGAGTTGCTGACCCACGTTGACAGTAGAGTTTAACCATGCTCGCTAGTACAGGTTTGGCAAGTGAGTTAGAAAGAGGCACTAATGTTTGTCAAATTAATTGATGTTAAATATTTAAAATGTAAATGATTAAGAGTGTCAATCATGCATGTTTACGAGCGTAATTGTCATCAGGAATGGAGAATGATTTTGGGCTGGGGGTTCCAGTCTGAGCTCTGAGTAAATGGTTGCTGTCTGAGCCTTGGTCCCCTTGCCCATAAGATGAGCATCTGACATCGCCCCATAGATATGAGGTAACAGCTGGACGAGCTGGTGGGAGAGGCACCACAGCACTGGCACACAGCCCCCGAAAATTGTGACTGACAGTGACATCCCCTGGCCCGACCCCTCCTCGGCATCTTCTCTAGGCTGCTGCCCCGGAGGCCTGAGTGTACCAGGACCTGGGTTGTTTGGGTGTGGGGAGGCCTGCCCCTCTTCCTTCCTAATGGGGGTACTTTGTTCTGGAGAAAACATCCAGTTGGGCTGCCCCATGGGGAACTTGTAGCTTTAGCTGACTCTGGCCCCCATCCTTCCCTCTTGGGGTTCCAGAGATCTTCCTAATGCAGTCCAAATCCCACCCCACCCCTCTACCTACTCACCTGACCCTTTCCCCACCTGCAACTTGACCACCCCCACCCTAGGACCCTTCAAGAACATCTTCCTTCCCGGCCACTCTTCTCCCCTCTGGGCTCCTGTAGATCTCTCACCAGACCACCTGGCTCATAGCCCACTGCCTGTGGCATATCTAACACCCTACCTGTGTGACCCTGGCAGTCCCTTCCCTCCTATAGCCCACATTTCCTACCTGTTTGATGGGGCTGACAATGAAAATACCTTCCCGAGTTACTTCTGCCTCACAGAGGCCTGCAAAGTGGTGGGCAGCTCTTGGAAGGGGGGAGTTCCCTGCTGTGTGACCCTGGGCAAGCTAGTGAGCCTCTCTGTGCCTCAGTCTCCTCCTCTTGTAAAGTGAGGGTGATGGGAATGCCTACCTCACAGGGATTTTCTGAGGATTAAATGAGCTACTACACATAAACTGGGCCCAGTGCCAGCAAGTAGCAGGTGCTACATAAGTATTTGTTTTTATCTGGTTGTGGCTGATTAGCTCTGGGAAGAGGGAATGTCAGAATTTACCTCCTCTCCCTGAACCACACCCAGAAATGGGTAGTCGTTATCTCTCACTCACCAGGGAGCCCAAGTGCCCAGCGTCTGTCCGCCAACAGAAGGGCCTCCTGGGCCTGCCTGGCCCCTAGTGAGCCTGTCCTGGCATCTGGGCCACCGTATCCTGGGTGGTGAGCGTCCTAGGCCACAACTTCCCAGCCCCCTCCCCTGCACCCAGCAGTGCCCCGCATTCATCCTCCACCCAGCCTCGGGGCCATACCTGCTCTGGGATTTGGAGGAGGAGACCTCACTCTGGACTTTGGGCTCAAACACCGCCCTGCAGTGACCAGCTGGGCAAGCTCAGCCAACCTTCCCTCAGGTCTGCCAATGGCCTTGCCAGTCCCAGGGTGGAGTGACCCACCAACTTCACACAGTAGGCACTCAAACTGGACAATCACCAGCAGATGTGTTGTTCCCACACTGCCCCACCTCCCCGGTCTCCTGCCCTCCTGCCCTTGTGCCCCTTCCCCACCCTGCCCCTGCGTGTCCCCTCTGCCATGGGGAGCGGCTGGTGGTTGTGTCTGAGTAATTTGGGCCCCTGTTTAAGGAGAGGAAGCAATAATAGCAGCCGTAATTGTCCAAATTACTGCTGCCCCTTCGAGCATGACATCTGCCTGATGACGGCGGATGGAAACCTGACCCAGGCAGTGGGTACTGTGTGGCCTGGGGAGCAGAGTCCCTAGTGCTGGCCCTGCTAGGCTGGTGGAGCACCTGGCCTGGACCCCTCAGCCTCTGCAAAAGGAGAGAGCCCACCTCATCTCAGGGCGGGGGTGGCGGGGTGGTAACCACACAATAAGTCAACAAATGCTTACTGAGCACCTGCTATGTGCAGGGCCCAGTTCAGGGCACAGGCCAGGCCAGCACGGCAGCCCTTGAGACCCTGGCCTCCAGATCAACATAGAGGGAGAGCTGATGCAGCTGTGAGCCCCGGCGGGGCATGCCCACGCCTTCCAGAGAGTCGATGTCTCCTTGCTTTTGAAGTTTCCTTTTTGAGAATGTGTGAGGGGATGGGGTGAGAGGTGGGGGCCAGGGTCAGAGGGCACTGTGGGACCCTTAAGGATGGTGGGGTGAGAGGTGGGCTTGGGGGTCAGAGGAAGCTTTGGGCCTGTTGGGGGGGTCTTCCAGGCCCAGGTTGACTGGAGGGTGAGCAGGCTTCAGCTGGGGAGAGGGTCCAGCAGTGGGGAGAGGAGGGAAGAGGCTGGCAAGGGCAGATGGACAAGTGGATGAGGCTGGAGAGGAAGGAGGAATCTGATCATGATGCGTAAATGCGTCAGGCTGTCAAAGTGGGTTTTGCTGCTGTCTGTGTTTAGCAGGGTCTTGATATGATTCAGCGAGCACTGCAGAAACCGCGAAGGCTCCTCTGCGCAGAGTGGTGGGAACAGGAAGGCTGGGGCCTGCACTGGGGAAAGAGAGGTGGTGGCCATGGGTGGGCAGGTGCTCAGACTTCAGGGCTATCCCACCCTTGCTCTTTGCCCCACTTATGCCTCCCAAGTTTTCCACAGTGATGAGGGGTCCCCAGCCCCCCATTTGTTCAGCCAGACTGCTGGTGTTCTCCAAGAAGCTGACATGTAAGGCCTTTATTTGGGGGCTGACTCCAGGAAACACCAGTAGGATGGGGAGGTACAGCAGGGAGGGGACAGTGACAACCAAACATGTGGCGTTGCACTTAGCCACTGGGGACAGGATCTCCAGCGCCACTGTGGACTGTGCCCCCACCGGGTGAGGACGCAGTGAGTGTCCAGTGCCTCCCAACAGGAGGGCTGCTCGGACATCCTCTCACCTGCCCTTCCCTCCCACACAGGTTGGAGACCCACAGACTAGAGAATAGAGACTGCTTTGGGGATGTCCTGGATGGGGGAGAGGTGGGGTATCTGTCATTTGGTACGTTGAACTGTCATTTGTATTTTGAACTATATATTGAGTTATCTATTAAAAATTAAGGACAAACAAGACAGCCCCTCTTCACCTCTTGCTTTGATCTCTCCCAAAGGCCAGAGACATCTGATGTATCTGGAATCCAGGTCAGAGATGCCTGGTGTACCTGGCATCCAGATGGGCAGTGTGGGGCTCTGCTGTTACCGAGCTCACTCAATCGTGACCTCCCTGGAGGACACAGGGCATGAATATGGCTGAGATGTCTGACCCTCCCCTCAGAAGGATCTGAGGGTCGGCAGGCCCAGGAGCCCCTGGTCATGAGATTTCATGGGTCTACAACCTTAAAAATGTTAGGGAGAACCCGAACATGGCTGTGCACTGAGTCGTGAAGCAAGGACCCACTGCCATTTGTTATTACAAAGAGCAGGCGTCTCAGCATCCAGAACAGTACTTTCCAAGAAAGGACAGGGTAATGTATTTGGGGTTTGCCAGGGGAACCAACTCCCATGGCTTAAGGAAAAAGGAGTGGGCCAGTCCAGGGCTAAGCCAGGAGATTGCTTTAGGCCCAGCAGTTCCTGCGACATCCTACTTCCCAGCTCCATCCCACTGGGTTGTCTCCACACTCAGGCAGGATCCTCACGCTCCCCCAGGCCCCTCCTTTATTTGCAAAAACTCAGACTCACTGAAAAGATGGAGCTGGGTGTCCTGAGGTCTGAGAGGAAGGAAACAAAGGTGGCTTTGGGGCAAGGAGAGAAGGTGAGAGTCTAGGAGACAGGGTGGTGAGGACCCCTCACCCAGCTCTGCAGGAGGTGGGAGCCTCTCTTATCTAGATGGCCAGGCCAAGGGGGCAGGAACCATGAGCTTCTCAGAGGTCAACAGAGGGTCAGTGTCCCCCCACTAAGGACTAGAGGAGCCTTGGCACCGCTGCTGCTGGGGATCCCAATGCTGAGCCTGGCCCAGGAGGTGAGGCTCAACATTAGGCTCAGGATGGTAAGAAAAAGCTAAAGAACATGCTATTTCTTCCTCTCTGAGTGGCTTATAACCAATCTCTCCATTTGCTTTTTCAGAAAACTCTGAGTTCCACGTGGGACCTTGCCTGGCACCTGGAGAGGCAAATCAGTACTGTTGATCAAATACTAAATCACTTCTGATTTCCTTTTCCAGAGGGCTTCTTTATGCATTAAGAAGGTACTTCGTGTTTGCCGGCCGAGGGGCAGGTGTGGGGTTTGCAAAGAATTCTATACCTAGCGCCAGATGCACACATGTTTGAATCCAAAATCCCACTCCTTTGCTATCTTGAGCAGATCTGTTCACTTCTTATGCCTCAGTTTACCCCTCCAGAAAATGGGAATTTGATGCTGAGGTTGCAAGGCTGCCGTGAAGGCATGATGAGTCCACTGGCCTTGCATGGGCCTCAGGCTCTCGCTGCAGGGCACGGCCCTCCAGCAGCAGGCCTGGGGCCCTCCCCTCTGTGGGTCCACTCACTACCGCCCCTGCAGCCTGTTGCATGTTGCCTGACCCTTATGTTCAGGGGTGGCCTGGGGATTGCCTGGAGCTGCAGGGTCACAGGCTGATGGACCAGGAGGGTGCTAAGACATCAGGATGGAGGGCAGGCTGAGCAGGCCCCAGGTGCTGGCCAGAGAGGGCACCAGGCCTGCGAGGCTGAACGCTGAGTACAGGAGGGCCTGTACTCAGGCCTCTGAGCCTCTGCATTGGGAGCAATGGCACCGCTTGGCTGGGCACCCTGAGGAAGTTGGGCTTTCCTCAAACCTGAGCTCAGGTAGTCACTTGAGGCTCTGTGAGGGGTGCTCTGCCTCCCATTAACCCAGTTGTAGACCCCACCCCACGTGCCACATGCCCCCCAGAGACATGGCTCTGAGCAGATTAGCAAGTCCCCAGAGTCGCAGA
Source organism: Eubalaena glacialis (assembly GCF_028564815.1). Classification (NCBI taxonomy): domain Eukaryota; kingdom Metazoa; phylum Chordata; class Mammalia; order Artiodactyla; family Balaenidae; genus Eubalaena; species Eubalaena glacialis. Next base: position 99,640,643 of record NC_083724.1, on the reverse strand, counting down.
AAGGTTGTCCTAATTCCTTCAAAGGATGGGGTGCTGAGGCTGGACTCGGTTGGAAAGGGGGCCCTGAGCCGTGCCCAAGCCTCCGACCCCTGCACTCCCTCTCAAGCTTGGAACCTGCTAAAAGCAGCCGCTTCCTCAGGCCACTTGCTAAAAGCCCCAGGTCCTTCCGGCCGCGCAGCAGCTGGGGCCTCAAGAAGAGCATAAAAATGTCTGGATGACACTTTTCACCTTTATTATATACAGAGGCCCCTCATCTCCTGCCTTTCAAGAGGGCCTCTTCGATGGGCTGCTGCGGGGGCGGCCACTCAGAGGCCGTTTATCTGCAGGGAGGAATGTCTGTGAGACCCGTGGCAGAATGGAGCCTCCTTGGCCCATCCATCACCACCTGCCCGGGAGCCCCTCACTGTGCTGTGTAGTGGGGGAGCCTGGGAGAGGCAGAAGCCTGCCCAGGCCTGTGTCCAGCCCCAGCAGGGGGGTTCATGCAGCCTGACACCAGGGGCTCCCAGCCTGCCTGGGTCCAAGTTAGGCCAGGCCTGCCTCTGGGAGCAGGGGCATTAGAAATGAGCCAACCAAGGGAGTGAGATCTTTGCCCACTCAGCCCAGCTGGGGAAGAGCCAGGGGAGAAGGAGGTCCAGAGCAGGGCCAGGCTGGAGAGCAGTGAGGGACCTTTGCGGGTGTGGCATTGAGCATGCAGGGCTCTGAGTGCCAGGTAGAGCCCAGGTCCCTGGGCCAAGATACTTGCCAGGGTGCTACACGTACTCACATGGGGAGAGTCTCTTCAGTGTCCCAGCCTGGAACCCAGCTCTGTTTTATACAAAAACATAGAGTGTCTTTTTCATGGTTCTGATGTATTCTGAATTTTCCAAGAACGCAATGCCTGTGTGACCTAAGGGACTGTCACACTGCACTGTATAAAGCATTCCCAGGTGCTGCTCACCTTTGTAGGAAACTGCAAACCAGAGTGTGCCTGGCTCTGAGGGCCCACCCAGCCCCTCCCCATCCTGCCCAGCATGCCCTTCACAGCTGCATCACGCAGATGTGTGTTCATAACCAAGCGGCTACTCCCAAATTTCACATAGATAACAACAGTGTTGGCAGTCCACGCAGCTGAATACTCTTTTCACTCCAGTTTGTACTTGCAGCATCATGCACCATCTGGGTGCCTCCTGGTGTTGTGTGGTGTAGCCAGGCCTCCTACACATTTGTATGTTAAAACACACATTTAAAAACATTAGATTAATTTCCTTTTTGTCTCCTTCCATTGCAGATGAGGCATTATATGGAGGTTTGAAATGATGTGTTTGTGGAGGCTGTGTTGTTTACTGATTGTACCCCAGGATGGTAATGGTTGCCACAAAATACATCAGGAGCTGGAGTGCTAGTTCTGGCCAGGCAGGTGGTGCCTGCTGAAGGTCCACAGCCTCCTCCCCATGGCTGTGCTCCGTAGGCAGTTCTTGGGCCTTGGCAGACAATGGCCATGGCAGTGCCCACACATCTGTCCTGTGCCTCCTGGGTCACTGGTCCCAGCTGTGGTGCCATCTCTCACTCACCCACTCCAGAACTGCAACCCCCAGCAGATTACCACACCAGTTCCATAGTCTGTAAAAGGAGATGCGTTCACAATGCAAATGAAGCCTATGGGTGTTCCATCTGGGTGGAAGAAACAGGAGCCACAACAGCAATGATAATATGGCCCTTGGATGCTGACGCATGTTGCCCACTGGCTCATGTACTAAACAATATTTTGGTGCACCTGTTATGTGTCAGACCCTGTTCCAGGTAGAAGACACACATGTAAGAAAAACAAGCCCAAGTCCAATGCCATAAGGTGATGTCCCAAAAGGAGTATCTAGACAGAAAACAGACCATTTTGGAGAGAGAAAGAGAGCTATGAAGAGAGTAATACAGGTCATGACCCGGCATACAGAGGGCTCTAGCTCAGATGGTCCAGGAGGGCTTCTTGGGGTAGTTGTTGTTTGCCAGAGTTGTGTGACACATACTGGAGCTGGGATTCACACAGCACTCAAGGCGATGGTGGAGAGTAGCAGCTGTTTCCTATCTGGGTGCTGGGCTAGGGGTTCTGCCGTGTCTCATGGGCACAATGTGGCTGCCAGCACTCTACACAGCAAGTGCACACAGGACCACAGCAAAGGCAGGGATGTGGAGTATATGCGAGGGAGGCTGGGAGTGGCAGTTGGAAAGGTCCCTCTCATCTTCTCAGGGAGGATAAATCCTCTCAGACACCCCTTCCTCAGGGAGCTCTCTCTACATCTCATTGACGAGAACTGCGAGAACTGACTGCCCTCTCCTGCCCTGCTTCACTGCAAAGTGAAGTGAGGGTCTGGCTCTTTCTCACTTATGGTGAGAGTGGAGGGAGAGAGGTGGGGCTAGGTGTGGTGGGTCAGCTAGCCTGTCCCATAGCAGGACTTCTCAGAACCTGCTCCTCTCTCTCCCTCCCTCCTTTCCTATCTATCATCTATCTATCCATCTATCTATCATCTACCTATGTATCTCTCTATCTGTCATCTCCCTCACTTGGCTCTAGCTGAGCCATCCTTTTCACTGTTCCTTGAACCTCCCCAGGCTGGCCTTGCCCCCAGGGCCTTTGCATGTGCCGTTCCCCAGAGCACTCTTCCCCACATGTCTGTCCATGTAGCCCCCTCCCCACCCCCTCAGGTCTTTGTTCAGAGCCCTTTTCTCAGCAAACCCCCTCGCCATCCAATCCCAACACTCCCCCAGGGTCACCCTGGGCATAACCATGACATGCTGCTGCCGCTCGTGCTCACAGCGTGGAGCCTGGCACGTGGTAGGTGCCCAAGAATTCATTCATTCCTTTATCCATTGATTCAAGAAACGCTGATTAGCGATGACAGGGGAGGTGGAGGTCATTAAAATCCCTCAAGAGCTCTGCGTCTGGTGCGGAAGACAGCCTTGTAAACAGACCATCACAGCCGTGAGGTAAGTGCTGGGATGGGGGTGGGGGCAGGGGGCAGAGAGGCTGCCACGTGAAGCCCAGTGAGCTGAAATGGACTCACACTGGCTCAACACAGAGACGGGTGCACCCCAGGTGCCAGGCCAGGAGGCAGGAGGGGACTCAGGATCAGCACCCTTCTGGGTCTTCCGCGCCCGGTGCAGGGCTGTGGTGACAAGCCGGTGGGAGTGGGTGGGTGTACCTTCACCTCTGTTTCTCCCTATGTGCGGAGATACCCAAGGTGGCACTGGCCTTGTCCAAGGTGCCAGAGTGCCCGCATGAGGCAGATGGGCCCTGGCACGTGTCTGTGGACGACCATTTAGTGGCAAGCCTCCAGCTCAGGTGTACCAGGTGCATTCCCGGCCTCCCCTCCTCTCCAGCTCCCTAAGCCCTCTGTTTACACAAGCAGCAGCAAGCAATACAAATCACCTGCCTCCACTAATGGATGGCCCTGCCTGCTGAGGCCCCTGACAGCTGCGAGATGCTTTCGGGAAAAGCTTTTGACATTAGGGTGCAATCTCCCGCTCAAAGCCCCCACCCCCACCCCCACCCCCACCCCCACCCCCAGCCTGGCTGCTGGCGGGACGACAGTAAGTGCAGACTCACACAAAGGACGCTTCGAGAACAAAACACCGCAGGAGGATCTGGTTCTGGAGGCACCAGGGTTGTCCTTTTCCTGTGGACATGGACATCAAGCAGCCCCACCCACACAGAAGTGCTCCAACTACACCCTCTGCTGTTCTGAGAGGACAGGGAAGCCACGTGTACCCAGCTGGTTCAGTCCCAGCGCTGGCAGTGTATGGCCCTGGGGCCCTGGGAGGGTTGCACGCGGCACGGCACATCAGTTCAGGTGGTACAGGTGTGGGGCATCCTGAGGGGGATGGAAGGCGGCACCTCTTCCCAGTCCTCTGGAAACCTCTGGCTGGCTCTAGGAACAGGCCCCCATACACCAGTTTCTAGACTCCAAGCCGTGGAAGGCAGCGGGTCTGGCTAGAATTTGATACCACTCTTTGGCTCCTATTGTCTTCACGTTCCTTGTTATGCTTCCATGGACGGGTTTTACGGTGGTGGCAAAACGTCTCCTTTGAAGTAAATTATTCTGAGGAAAAGAAGGCACATCATGGAAAGGAAATTAGTTGTGCCACAGTCAAGGTGAACCGAGCCATGGCTGAGGCTGAAAGGGGTGCATGAAACATCAGCCAGTGGGCCGGGGTCCACACCTGGTTTGGGGCCCTGGTTTGTCCAAAGACCCAGCAGAAGGTCCAGCCCCTTACCTTTGTGCTGGCCTTGGGCTGCTGGCCCTGAGATCCCTCCCTCACTCTCCCCTGCCCCGAACTCCATCCCCAGCAGGAGCAAAGGATCAGTCCCTTTCCATCTCTGCTCAGCACTGTCCTACAGGTGCCCCGCCAGCCAGGTGGTGGGACTTCCAGCAGGCACTGATCTGCAAAGAGACCTCTCACCTCCTCCATCACCTGCACAGCCAGTTCTCTGCATTAGAGACCCTCTCTTCTAAACACTAGAGGAGCTTCCTGCTACCCGGGTTCCACCTCTGACTGTGAGCTGAGACATACGTTTCTCCCTGGCCCTGCTGACCTCTAATCTCCAGGAAGCTGTGGAGCCAACACACATATACTTGTCCCTCCCAGCAGGTCCCCACGGCATTGCCTACTTGCTGGGCTGTCTTGTCCTGCAGGTTCAGTCTCTAGGCCTTCCACCTAACCTGTGGGCCACCCTGGGATTTGGGCTTCCTCTGATTTCCGTGGGTGCTTGTTTGATGTAAAGATGTGGACATAGCACGGAAACGCCCTAACACCAGGGCCAACCCCAGTGAAGCCACTTACCAGATGGCCTCTGCCTCCTTCTACACCTTGGCTCTCCCTCCAGCCCTAAGACATGTCACCTGGTGAAATGGCGTTGCCAGGAGCACCCACATGCACACAGCTTTTTGCTTTTTAAATAATTTCTGTAGGAAAAACATTCCCAAGAGAGGGTTACTTTGCCAAAGGATATGAGCAATTGGGGGGCTGATTCAAATGTTTATAATGTCTCATTTGCAAATGGTTAAACATGCTAGACCCACTTATCCTCTTGGGATCTGATGAGCAATTTTTCCCTTTATTTATTAACCACAAGTGGGCTGGTCTCTCTGTTATAAAATTCCAAGCAGTCATTAATTATTCGCAAAGACTGTAGGGTTTTGAAGGAGGTTTGGAGCCAAATGGTGGAGGAATCCATACTCCATCATGAAATTTGTTGGCCCCTCACCCACCTGATGGAAACTCGGGGCCAGAATGAGAAAGGCAGGAAAGGCTTTGAGACGCTGCCTGGTGCCAACTCAGATAATTACATTTTGTATAACACCTGTATCGAGATATAATTCACACTTCATAAAATTCACCCCTTTTAAGTGTACAATTCAGTGACTTTTAGTATTTAGAGTCGTGGAATCATCACCAGTAATTCCAGAACATTTTTATCACCCCAAAAGGAGACCCCACATCCCTTAGTAGTTACTCCTAATTCACCCCCCACCCCAGGGCAACCAGTAATCTCCTTTCTGCCTCTATGCCTTTCTCTATTTTGGACATTTCATATAAATGGATCCTATAATTTGTGGTCTTTTGTGACTGGCTTCTTTCGCTCAGCATAATGTCCTCAGGGTTTATCCATGTTTCAATGCTTCATTCTTTTTATGACTAAATAATATTCTATTGTATGGATGAACCACATTTGCTTACACACTCATCTGTTAATGGACATTTAGGTTATTACCATTTTGGGTTGTTAGGAAAAATACTGCTTGAACACTTAAGTACAAGTTTTTGTGTGGATACATGTCTTCAATTCCCCTGTATATATATATGTAGAAGTGAACCTCTGGGCCATGTGATAACTACTTTTAACACTTTGAGGAACCACCAGGCTATTTGCAAAAGCAGTCGCACAATTTTCTACCCTGAACAGCAATGAGGGTCCCAATGTCTCCACATTCTCGCCGACACTTGTTATTATCTGTCCTTTTGTGCTTAGCTGTCCTAGTGGGTATGAAGTGGTATCTCACTATGGATTTGATTTGCATTTCCCTCATTGACAAATGATATTTTGCCTTTTTATTTTAGCTATAAGAGTTCTTTGTGTATATTGGATGTAAGACCCTTACCAGATATGTGATTTGCAAATATTTTCTCCCATTCTGTTGTTGTATTTTTACCTTCTCTATGGGGTCATTTGAAGCACAGAAATTTTTGATTTTGATGATGTCCAGTTCAGCTATTTCTCTCTTGTTGCTTGTGCTTCTCGTGTTCACATCTAAGGAACCATTGTAAAATTGAAGGTCACAAAGATTTTCTTGTGTTTTCTTCAAAGAGCTTTATAGTTTTGTCTCTTACACTTGGGTCTTCGATCCATTTTGAGTTAATACTTGCATATGTGAGTCTGTACATTGTTCTTTGAAACAGTTACTTTTTCATGCCAACTCCCTGGAGTTACTACTTTCTGAGGAATGCTTGTGAGGCCTGGTTTTATGTTTCTCCATCATTCACAATACTTCTGGGTTTTAGAAGATGCCTAGCCATGAAGAATGTGACATCACATCCATTATCTCCTCCCTTCCCCGCCACAACCCCGTATGAGCATGTTAATTAATCCCACTTCATGGAGTGTGTGTGTGGGGGGGTGGGAACTCAGGCTCATGAACAGGGAGGAAGTCACCTGTCCAGAAGAACAGAGTGAGGTGAACCCATATTCTTTCCTCAAACCCTCCTGCCCTTCCTCCCAATGAAAAGTTCTGCTCTGGAGCAGGGAACCTCCTTACCTATCAGAGTCTTCTTCCTCAGAAACCCCTATCTCCTGACTGCTTGGGATTGTTTGAATTACAGACAGTGATGGAGGGCTGGATTTCCCACATTCTCTGCTTCTTAAACCAACAGTCTCATTTGTTGAATGGAAGGAAGGGGGAAGGAGAGAGAGGGAGGGAGGGAAGGAAGAAAGGAGGGAAGGAAAGAGGAAGGAAGGGAGGGAAGGAGGAAAGGAAGGGAGGAGGGAATGGAGGAGGGAAGGAATGAAGGAGGTTACTTCCTTAAAGCAGGAGTTGAGCTCCCCCTGGCCCCGAGTACACCATGACAACATGAGAACATGAGTTAAACCACACAACAGGTTTGTCTGGGAAGAGCCCTCTGTCCACATGCACAGGACCTGGTGACCAAGTTTGCAGGCACAAGCAGACAGCCCAGTGGTTGTGCGGGATGGCTGAGCGCCAGGAGCCCTGGCTGGGCTCATAGTTGGTGATCATGGCAGCCGTGTGCCCCATGGGGCTCTGTGTCCATCTGTCAGGCTCTGGCTGGATGGGACCCTCAGGTCTGACAGGCTAAGACTCTAAGTGCTGTTGGAGTGAAAGCAGCAAAACAACCTGGGGACCTGTCATGGATGCCTGGTAGCTGGGGTGAGTGATGGTCTCGGGGGATTGACCAGCTGTTTGGGTGTCCCATAAACACGACTTCAAGTGGCCAGGTGACGCCCATCCATCATGCCTGGAGGCCATGGCCCAGCGGCTCTCTGCAGCGGCCCAGGTTGACTCCTCTTTGGCCCCTTCCGGGTGGTGTGTGAGTTGTGCCTGACCGTTGATGACTCATTGATGGATGGGTCCCTCCCTTGCAGAAGTACCACATCCAGCAGGCCTGGGGGACACTGCAGGCTTTAGCAGGAAGAAGCTGGGTCTGGTCAGAGGCAGAGCTGTCCTTCTAGACAGCAGTCCTGAACCCTGAGAGCAGGTTGTGAAGCCAAAGGCCTCCGGGTCCACAGAGGGAACCTCCAGCTCAGCCACACATTAGACGCTCTGGAGCTCCCAGAATTCCCCAACAACCTGCTCACTCCCCTACTGCTAAAGCCGTGCAGCCCTTCTGAGTTCTCTGGTGTTCACAGATGGACACCAGCCACAGACTGGTGGGAAATGGCCACCATGGGTCCTCCACTGGGGGGCAGTAGGAAGTAGTGGGGACTGTGGCAACCAACACACAAACCAGCCAGGCCACTCAGGGGTCTGAATCTAGAATAGCCATGTCTTCTGATTCCTCCAGGAGAGCCCTGAATAATCCAAACACAGCCATGCCTTGCAACCTGTGGTTCTGACTATGGGCTATCAGCTAGTTCCTCCTCTTTGCATTCTGTGACATTTCCATCAGGGTTGAGGGCTGGAGAGAGAAAAACTTACCTGGAACTCTGCCGGGGACAGGCAGTTGGCCATGTACTCACTGCCAGCCATGCAGCAGTCCCATTGGCAGTGCTATGGCCTGACTTTAAGAGGCTCCTCAGAGAGGGGGCCTCAAACACCCCAGTCTTTTATCACACATTCTCAGCCAGTATGGGTGGACAGCTGCACAGATAGGGCATCCCTTCTCCCCGTGGTTGTCCTTAGGGCTGCTCTTAATAGTAAGAGGGGGCTGTCCCTCTCCTTCCCACCTCTCAGCTGGGTGTGGCATGTAACTTGGCTACTGGAATATGAGCAGAAATAGTGTGCCCACCCGCCCCCTGCCGCATCCCAGTGGCTGGGGTCCGCAGGGACAGTGACAGGCTGGTCATCAGCACATGGTATGACTGCTGTGCTTAGCCTTTAGATGTGGGCTTGTCTGTTACTGAACAGAGCCCAGGCTGTCCTGATTCACAGACCCCTGAGACTACCTTCAGGGAGATACCTGTGCCTTCTTTCTAGCAGAATCTTCCCCGATTCTGTGGTTGTTATAGAAGCACGGGAAGCCCTCTTCCTGGATCCTATAACCTTTCCCAAACTGTCTGGGTCATAGATGGGGGTAAAATGTTTGTTGAATAATAATGACATTGTCTTCACTCAATGTCATCCCCAGGGCTGGGACCAGCCCCTACTGCACATATGGCACTAAAACTAAATCCCAAACACCCCACCTGGACCTGCCGGGTCCCTGCCAACTTCCTCAACTTCACAGTCTCCCTGCCTCACCTAGGGTGCCACCCTGGCCCCTGCACACCCATCTGGCAGTCCCAGGGCCTAAGCACGGGCTGCCCCTCCCTCTGGAACACTCTTTCTCAGGGGTTTCAGCTCACATTTCAGGCCTCTGCCCAAATGTCCCCTCAGAGCATGCACCTCAATCCCATTTCAAGTTGCGTCTTACCAACATCATTCTTTTCTAACTTTTTATTCGGAAACCATTTAAAATTTACAGAAAAGTTGCAGAAATGAGAATGGGACAAAGAACACTGGCATAGACCTCACTTACTATTAACTTTTTATTGTTATGTATTATTGACTCTCCTTCTGTCTCTCAGACACACACAGTTTGAGGTTAAGTTGCAGGCCTCGAGGAATTTCCCAAAAGTAGGGCACACTCTTACATGGCCATGATTCAGTTCCCACTTCAGTACATTTAACACTGATACCATGCTTTTCTCTCATCTGCCACTCATATACCATGTCCTTCATAGCGTTTCTTTCCTCTCCAACCCTCGATCCGATCCAGGGCCAGGTGTTGTTTTTGGTCACCTTTAGTCTAAAGCAGTGCCCACACCTTTTTTTCTTTTATTGTAGTGGCATTTTTGAAGAATAGAGATTTTTGTGGAACACCCCTCACGTGGCTCTGTCTGAGTTTCCTCCTGTTTGGGTTCGGGTTGTATCTCTCCAGCTGGGTGTGAGTGACATGAGGGACGTGGCCTTCTCAGGGCACCGCGTGGAGGCCCGGGCCCACCTGCCTTCTGCCGTGTGGGTAAACTTGGTCACCCGCCAAAGTGCTGCCCCTGTAACGTTTTGCCTCCTTGCATCTAACCCACAGTCTGTTAGAGGACTCCGTTAGAGCATGCGAACTCCCTGCTCCTTGAACAAGTTTCCACTGGATTTAGTATCTGTAGATGACTCCCACCTTACAAAGGCAGCGAAATGCTGATTTTCAACCTAAGCCTCCCTCCTCATTTGCCAGCTAACAGAACCCTCAGCTTTCTCCTGTAAAAAAGAGCCTCCCTCCTCCCCTGTTTATTTATCCGTTATTATAAGGATGGATCATGAATTCCTATTTTTCAGTGGCTCATAATCATTACTTTCCTTAGCTATTTTGGTGCTCGATTTGTCTCAGATTCAGCCAGTGGGAGCCCCCACAAGCTGGCTCCTGTAACCTTTGTCACGCCATCATCATTTCTTCTTTTTTTGAGCACTTTTTTGACATGTAATGAACAGTCCAGGCTTATATTTTATCAACCCTGCCCCGACTTTGGAATCAGCTATATTCTGAGGAGCTGAATTCCTTTTCCTGGGCTGTGACATTAGAGACCAAGGTCTGAGCGCTGGAGGTGCTCCCAGCTCCCAGTGGCCAGCTTCAAATCTCTCTCATCAGACAGTGCCAGAAACACATGATGGGTAACATACTCAAAACCTGACATATACGAACAGGCACCACACTGTTCTCCCTCATATTCTCCATCATGGTTTTCGTAGGATGCTCTCAAATGATCTGGTTTCCTAATCTGTCTACTTGTTTACCTGTCCCCTTGAGCCATCCCCTAGTTCCACAGAAGTAGGGATTGGCCTGTCTTGTCCTTCACAGTGGGCCCAGAGTGGAGGAGGCCTTTAAGGACTCTCTAATGAGTGGATGCACCTCTGTGGATGCCAAGAAGATTTGCCTGAGGTTATTGGGTTTGGAGTGAGGTTCCAAGGAACAAGCCATCTGGCTGGGCTGGGTGGTCTCAGCTCCTGCCAGCGGCAGATGAGCTTGCTTGGCAGCAGCTGTGTGTGCTTGCCTCCCAGCCACCTTTACCCCAGAGGGCCGGCCTACCTGGGGATGGAGTTTCCCGGGCCACACACCACACTGCAGGTGGGGCCCAGCACCTGAGTCCTCACAGCAGCCCTGCCCTTTGGGGAACCAGAGCCTCATTTTTCAGATCAGGAAACCAAGGTTCAGAGAGGCTCTGGCACTTCTGTGGAAAGAGGTTGTGGAGAAGATTCTGCCCAAGTGCTTTGGCTTCATGAACAACCAGGTGTCCCACATGCAGTGGGGCCGCTGTACCTTTGGCACCATCTGAGCCTTTTCACTTCACAGGTGGACACCTGAACACTGTTAATCCTCATTCAAGGTCTCAGCCCCACAGGGCTGCTGTGGGAGAGCCCCCACCATCTGGCTCAACTTGTTCCAATCCCAAGGGTTAAATATCCCCTGGGGCTGTCCTCTACCCCCGCCCCACCCCTTTCCTGCACCATCAGGTCTGACTCCCACCAGCCTGGGCTCTGGCCCTCGCTCTGCCACTGCTCTATGTGACCTTTAACACAACCCGACCCCCAGCCTCAGTTTCCTTTTCTGTAGCTGGGGCTAAGTGTCCTTCCTCTTGCAGAGGGGTTCCCCCCCCAGAGTCCTGAGAATGAGCCCCATGGAGGTCCTGTCTCTGTCCCCCAAACTTTACTGGCTGTGTAACCAGCAGACACAAGAAAGGGGAGGGTAGCTCATTTTTCAAACAAAACGGTATCAGATGTGTGATTTGGTTAAAAAAAATATATATTTCTGGCAATGGCTTGAGCTTTGCTCAAGAGAGAACAGGGAGGGGGAGGAGGGGGAGGGTCCAAACCCATTCCAGTGGCTTAAAAAACCCCAGATAAGTGTGTGGTGATTAAGCGCGACCATTAGCTCTAATGGGCAGTAATTGGCGATGAGAAATAATTTTCTGGGGCACAACTGCCCCTGGTGCCCCCACGCCCCGGCCCAGTGGGGGGATGGCCAAGGGGCTGATTAACTCCTGGGTAGGAGGAAATGTCGGAGGCACAAAAAGTTTCCAGATTCAAGGGTAATTGGGAGAAGTTATTTCACTTTCCACATCAGGCTGATGAGGGGCCACCCACCTGCCACTGAGGGAAGGGCTGAGCTGAGCTGCTTCCTGCCCAGGAATGAAGGGGATGGTGTGGGGGGCAACCCAGGCCAAGGGGACGGGACGGGGGTGGGGTGGGGGCGTGCACCACTGGGCAACCTGGGCAACTGGGCAAGTCACTCGCCTGCAGGACATTGGTCCCTCACTGTCCCACGAGGGCTGAGGATAACAGCTACGTGGAGGACGATTGTGGGGCTGAGAGGAGGAGGATGCAGGCAGCGAGGGAAGGGCCCCAGCACAGTCAGCAGGGAGTGCGCCTCCACACAAGGCCCCTGCGCCTGATCCCTCCCTCCAGACTTGCTTCCCCATCAACAGAGTCCCGAGCTTCCATCCTATAATTCACAGACAAACCCACAAGCAGGCAGCCCCAGCAGTCCAGGGGCTTCCCCCAGAACCACCTAACCCAAGGCCTGCACTGGTCTTAGGGCATCTTTATGGGATTCAGGGAAAGACGTCCCTCCCGGCTGGTGGGTGCAGCCTCCCTTCAGAGAGCTCGGTGTGTCCAGTGGGACTGGCTGAACTCCACAGCGCCCCTGTGTGTAGTGCCCAGCCTGCCCAGCTGTCCGCCATGGCCATGTGCTCACGTCTCCACCTCCCACCTCCCCACTCCTCCCACTCAGCCTGACCCTAGAAGCGGATCTGGTCACTTCACATGGTTAAACACAAAGGCCCTGCCCACCTGCCCACTCTGTTTCCAAGGCCTGGCCTCTGTCCCTACCTGGGCCCCTCACTCCCCTCTTCCCCCATCCAAAGCGCAAATCCCTCATTCCCACCTCTCCCTCCATCTCGCTCTGTCTCTGTTTCTCCCTCCCTCCTTCTCTCTGTCTCTGTCTCTCTCCCTCTCTCTCCCTCTTGCTTTTCCTTCCTTTCTCTGCTCCCCCCACCCCACCATGTCTCTCTTTCTCTCTGGAGTATGCATTTCATAATGACTCTGATCCAGGTGAGGGAGATGAGCATGGTTCCTGCCCTGGTGAAGCTGATGTTCTAACAGGGATCCAGGCAAGAACCAACCAACCTATGAACCAGCTCATATCAAAGGGGTATCAGCACCGAGAATAGAATGAAACATGCTCAAGGGAGGGGAGACAACTAAGGTGGGCGGTCAGAGAAGGCCTTGCTGAATAAGTGAATGAATTAATGAGTGAAGATCCAACTGGGGGCCCTTAAAACATAGACCCAAGGCCATCAGGGAGGGGATTTTGTTTAGCAGGAACCTTTCCCTCCCAGCTCAGGGAAAGGGCTATAACACTCTACCAGGCATGGGACTGAGCTACCCTTCACAGGAGGCGAACGGCCAGGGTGGTATGTTGCAGAGGGGAATCCTGCCATCTGCAGGCCAGGGCCTCAGCTCTGAAGTTGCAGGTATGGGCTGGGCCCTCAGGATATCTCCACCGTTGACCAGCTCTGTGACCACGGGCCTCTCTTGACCACAGTGCTATCCACTGAAAATGAGACTCAGGGTGTCACCACACTCATGGGATGGGTAGGGTGGGGGCCTACACAGGGCTGGCTGGTACAGAGATGTCTCCAATGACCATAGTTGCTGGCCTGTTTAAGGAGCAGTGAAATGTCTGTGGATGGGCTCCAGACTTCTCTGGGGTTGGGTGGGGGGGCGGCATTGCCACACAGAGCCTTCCTTTTGCACAGTGTCCCCAAAAGTCACGGTGACAGTGACAAGTGTGAATACTCGTGCCCAGAATTGTTCTAAGCAGATAGATATGTCTGTTTATTCTGTCCCCAACACCTCTGGGAGGCAGGGACTCTTACAGAATCAGAGACCAACATGGAATAACTAGTCCGTGCCTCTTCTGAGCCCAGGCACTTTGGCTTCTTAAGTGTAATATCACGCTCACTGTGGCGGTGAGGCAGCTCTCACTCTGTCAATATGCCCTCTCCACAGATGAGCAGACTGAGGCTCAGGTGCGTCACCCCCAGGGGCTCTGCGCAGCACAGTGGCCTGCAGGTGCGTCTGGTGGTGACCTGGCCCTGCACACACCTGCACAGAGGACGCCTGCGCAGCAGCAGGAGCTGGCTGGGAGGCCGTGGGCTTTCAGCAGCTCATCGGCGGAACATTTGCATGTAATTTGGGAGCGGGTCACATGTGGGAGTCATCAGGCAGAGGAAAGGCTCAATCAGGGCCTAATCACTGTCTGTTTGGAGGGGTCTGGGCCCAAGTGAAAAATGAAAATGGGCCTATTTTGCTTGAGTGACAACCATCAACAGCCACCTTTGACCTCCACACTCAGGCTCAGGGTCTGCATGAGCTTTAAAACCCAATCACCAGGGGAGGCCCCTCCCCCAATCCCTTTGCTCCCTGGACCTGGGCTAGTAGAATTCATTCATTCATCCCTCCTGCTTTCATTCTTTCAACAACCCAGCATTAGGCAGCATAGCCCAGTAGTCAGGACCCTCTGGAGTGGACCTGGCACTTACCAGCTGACTGTGGCACTTATCAGCCCGGTGACCTTGGGCAGGTGACTATCGGACGTCAGTGTTCTGTGGAAGGGGCGCACAGGACACTATGAGAACAGCATTCAGTAAAGGCCGGTGAGTGTTGGGGGTACCAGGGCACGACCAGGCTATGGGCTGCAGCACTAGGGACTGGGCGGGGATATCAGTTTGGGAAGGGGGCTCCTGAGTGTGAGGTGCAGCTGAGTCCCCATCCTATGGGGAAGGGGTTGGAGCTCAGCCCAGAAAGTACAGGGACAGCTTCCAGGTGGACAGGAAGGGGGGCCATGCAGGCTAGAGAGGCAGAGCTGGGAGACCTGAGGGAGGGCAGGAGCAAACATGCCTCAAAGGGGCTGTCCATTGGCAGTGGAGCTCAGCTAAGTCCCTGCTAGCTGGGGGCACA